>NC_052646.1:11402130-11719182 GCF_016161935.1 Mauremys reevesii | reverse complement strand
ACAGGTGGCTGTAAAATGGTGTGTTAAACCAGGTGATTCATAAAACTTGTTTACATTTGTCATTTTAATGCTGTATACTCGTGTTAGTAAAATTCTACAGCTAACAGTCATGTCTACACAGGTAGCTCTGGTAAAGAAAATATCTTACGCTCCCGGGGGAGTTGGAGCTTCAGAGGGGTGAACCCTCTTTTTCAAACTGCCAGAAAGCACAGTAAAACTTTCACTAGAAGCTTGGCTTTCAGCTTGGCTTTCAGACCGGGATGCTTACACTTTACACAAACCAGATCAAATATGTTTAAAAGAAACAAGACTGTTGTTTCAGATATGCATGCACAATGGCCAGCAGATCTGGTGGATTTGCATAGTTCTCCAAACACAAACATGGTTTTAAGTACATTTTAACAGTGATAGACTTAATATCTAAATATGCCTGGGTGTAAGGCCTAAAAGACAAGATGGGTGGTGAAGTATCAAAAGCCTTTAAACCTATTTTCAATGAAGGTTATGTGCCTCAAAAATTAAACACTGATCAGAGAAATGAATTCTTAAACAACCTTTAAGCAAATTGTTAAAGTGGCGGGATGTTCACCAGTTTGTAACTAATCGTGAAGTCAAAGCTGGGTTGTGGAATGGTTTAACATAAGTTTAAAATCTAAGCTGTGGAGATATTTTACACAACATTCACAACACATTTTACTACATCAGTGTGTTACTTGAGTTTATAAAGAGTTACAACAAAGGCTTTAAGAAACTATATGTATGAGACCCAATGATGTTAACCCCCTCAAATTCTCTGAAGGTATAGAAAACAGTTTATGGAGACAGTTTTAAAATAAAACCTGTTGTTGCCCCTTTTAGAAAAGATGACCATGTGAGACTATCCAAAATCAAAGGAGCTTTTGAAAAAGGTTATGAACAAATGTTTATCAATGAGATATTAATAGTGGATGAAGTCTTAACCGAGGGACAGAGACCTGGAATACCTATTAAAAGATTAGGGGGGTGAGATGGTTATTGGATCTTTTTACCCTGAAGAATTACAAATTACCACAATTAGGATAAGATTTAGAGAATTTAAAAATTTTAGCTGAGAAAGTAAAGGGGAGAAAGAAGCAACTACTGGTGAAATGGTCGGGTTGGCCTGATAAGTTTAATGGCTGGTTTAAAACTTCACAACTCTGTGACATTTAGATGTGAAAAAACACAATTACTCCTGAAAAGAGGAAGAATGAGCAATGGTGGCTTTTATGTCACTTCACCCAGCAATGCCAGCTGTGGGGTTTCCCCCCAAACACTAGCTTGAACTTTACAGTACAGGTAGTTAAGCCAAGTTAAGCCCTTGGACCTTCTGGGGACCTGGGAGATGGGATTATTGGAAATACACTGCACAAAACCAATACAACTGGAACAGTTTGAATGAAGACCCCCTCCTTTTGAAATCACCTTTAGAGCTAAGAAATGGAGTTACACCCTATCATAGAATCATAGGGTATGTCTACACTACAAGAGTAGTTCGATTTAACTTAGGTCGAATTTGTGGATTCGACCTTATGAATTCGAATTTGTGTATCCACACTAAGGACACTAATTCGACTTTGTGAGTCCACACTAAGGGGGCAAGCGTCGACATTGGAAGCAGTGCATTCTGGGCAGCTATCCCACAGTTCCCGCAGTCCCTGCCTCCCATTGGAATGCTGGGTAGAGCCCCCAATGCCTGCTGGGGGAAAAATGTGTCGAGGGTGGTTTTGGGTAACTGTCGTCATTCAACCGTCACTCCCGCCCTCTCTCCCTGAAAGCGCCGGCGGGAAATCTGTTACCGCACTTTTCTGGTCAGTGACAGCGCGAACGCCACAGCACTGCGAGCATGGAGCCCGCTGCGATCATCGCTGCACTTATGGCCGTTGTCAACTCCTCGCACCTTATCGTCCACCTCTTCCACAGTCAGCTGCTGAGAAATCGGGCGAGAAGGCTCCGGCAGCGCGGTGAGGACATGAAGTGTGAGAGTGGCACAGACCTCTCACAAAGCACGGGATCCCGCGCTGCGGAGATCATGGTGGCAATGGGTCACGTTCATGCTATGGGACGGCAATTCTGGGCCTGGGAAACAAGCACGGACTGGTGGGACCGCATAGTGTTGCAGGTCTGGGATGAATCACAGTGGCTGCGAAACTTCAGGATGCGTAAGGGCACTTTCCTTGAACTGTGTGACTTGCTGGCCCCTGCCTGAAGCGCCAGGACACACGGATGCGAGCAGCCCTGACTGTGCAGAAGCGAGTGGCCATAGCCCTCTGGAAACTTGCCACGCCAGACAGCTACCGGTCAGTAGCGAACCACTTTGGCGTGGGCAAATCTACCGTGGGGGTTGCTGTGATGCAAGTAGCCCACACAATCGTTGAGCTCCTGTTCTCAAAGGTAGTGACCCTGGGAAACGTCCAGGTCGTCATAGATGGCTTCGCCGCGATGGGATTCCCAAACTGCGGTGGGGCTATAGATGGCACTCACATCCCTATCCTGGGACCGGACCACCAGGCCAGCCAGTATATTAACCAAATGGGCTACTTTTCAATGGTGCTGCAAGCACTGGTGGACCATAGGGGACGTTTTACCAACATCTACGTCGGGTGGCCGGGCAAGGTTCATGACGCGCGTGTTTTCAGGAACTCTTGTCTGTTTAGATGCCTGCAGGAAGGTAGTTTCTTCCTGGACCACAAAATAAGTGTTGGGGATGTGGAGATGCCTACAGTGATCCTCGGGGACCCAGCCTACCCGCTAATGCCCTGGCTCATGAAGCCCTATACAGGCGCCCTGGACAGTGACAAGGAGCTCTTCAACTACCGGCTGAGCAAGTGCAGAATGGTGGTGGAGTGTGCTTTCGGACGTCTCAAGGGGAGATGGAGGAGCTTACTGACTCGCTCGGATCTCAGCGAAACCAATATCCCCATTGTTATTGCAGCTTGCTGTGTGCTCCACAATCTCTGTGAGAGCAAGGGGGAGACCTTTATGGCGGGATGGGAGGTTGAGGCAAATCGCTGGCTGCTGATTACGCTCAGCCAGACACCCGAGCGATTAGAAGAGCCCAGCGGGAAGCGCTGTGCATCCGGGAGGCTTTGAAAGCTAGGTTCCTCAGAGAGCAGGGTAACCTATGACTGTCCAGTTTCTTTACAGAGAAGCTGAACCTGCCCCTGTTTCAGTTACTATTGACTTTTTTCAGCCGTTACATACCCCGTTCACCAGGTTTCCCCCCTTCCAACAGACGTTTAAAAATAAAGTTATTGGAACATTTTTAATTCACAAAGTTTTCTTTACTAACAAATTCGCGTTAAAGGGTTCAAACAGGGACGCAGACTGTGGTGGGTACGGTGTGCGGTGATGTACAGACCGCTTCTACACTCGAGGACTGACAGGCTCCTGCTCCTACAGCGGTCTCGGGGGGGAGGACGGTTACAGGAGGGTGTGCAGGAAGGGGTGGGTTTGCAGGAAGGGGTGAGGGGTGTGTGGGAAGGGTGAGTAGGTGTAGGGGGATGATGGCTCTGGCTGGGGCTCAGGGCATCGGAGAGGTTCATGGCTAGGGTGGAAGGGCATGGTAAGGGCAGCCTGCCTTGCCATTTGTGGATGCCAGGCGCTCGGACCCTGGGGCAGCATACACCTCCCAGACTGACCTGGGGCAGCAGACACCTCCCAGAGTGACCCGGGTGCCTAGTGGCTGCACACTGTGTGTGACCTGCTGTTGATCCTGCCCCCATGTCTGTACCCTGGTAATGGTGGCTGTCCTATGCAATTAACAAACCCCTATCTCCCCTTCACACAAAGTCTTCTGCAAAGAAACATGACGGAAACAGTAATGAACAGCAAACTATTTTTAATACTCAACTACACAGTTGGGGGATGAAACTGGGATTTTGGATTAGGTGAGCCAGGAAGGGAAGCAATTCTCATAATTTAGGGAATGAGAGCTGTTTGGTACATGAGCGCTCTGCTGGGGTGGAGTGACAGTTTTCACGGCCCCTAGCGCCCCTCCTTCTTGTGATTTTGGGTGAGGGGGAGACAGGACTTTGTGGCGGGGGAGGGCGGTTGCAGATACAGTTCAGGGGGGCTCTCTGCTCCTGCCTGCAGTCCCGCAGAACATCCACAAGGCGCCGGAGCGTGTCCGTTTGCTCCCTCATTAGTCCAAGCAGCGTTTGAGTCGCCTGCTGGTCTTCCTGCCGCCACCTGTCCTCCCGTTCGCTGTTTGAGCGCTGCTGCTGAGAGAGGGTCTCCCTCCACTGGCTCTGCTGGGCCGCCTTGGCTCTGGAGCAGGCCATCAGTTCAGCGAACATCTCGTCCCGAGTCTTTTTCTTTTGACACCTAATGTGCGCCAGCCTCTGTGAGGGGGATGCCGGGGCAGTTCGGGAAAGAGCCGCAGCTGTGTGATGGGAAAAAGGAAGTGATTTCCTTGCAAAGATACATGTTTGCGAACACTGAACACAGTCTACTCAGTTTCTGTGAACAAGACCATACAGGGCACCTATCTCATGTGCTCTCAGGACAAGTTCGAATTTTCGGCATTCGCTTTCATTGCCTGGGGTCTTGCATGGGAGATCGAACAAGCGGGGCAGGACAGCAGAATCCGTGTAGCAGCCAGGCCTGGTAAGCCGTAAACTTTAGGCTGTTTAACAGTTAATGGATAGCAGTGCCCTCCTGCTGCAGGCAATCTGGAAAGCATAAAGTCTGACCCTGTTCCAGCCTCTCGTGGCTGTCCCTGGGAAAGATCCCTGTATGCTTTTCCTCTGCAGCCTCCACCACGTGGCTGTTAAACGACGGTCATTGTTATGCAAAGGAAAAGTCAAGCATTCACAATAGTAACATTACAGTAATTCCCCTAATTAGATGCAGCAGTTGCCGAACGAGATCACCCTGAGGCGGGTCACTAGGAGAGACAGAGAGCGCATGCTGTGTGAATCCCTGCACAGACCAGGGCCCTATGCTGCCATGCTGGTTGAGGCAATGCTCCCACTGTACCTCAGGATGGCCTGGCGCGGAAGAGTGTGCTTCCACGGAGCACCCAATAAGGCACCTCTCCCCAGGAACCTCCTGCGGAGGCTTTTCGAGTACCTCTATGAGAGCTTCGTGGAACTGTCCCAAGAGGATTTCTGTTCGATCCCTATATGTATTGACCTTCTTTTCATATAGTTTTTATTCCTGTTTTTTAAAAAATAAATGTTTACATGTTTATAGCACTTACTGACTGATCCTTCCCCTGATTCAGAGTCCAGGTTAACGGCCGGGGAGGGTTGGTAGGGGATCTCTGTGAGGCTGATGAAGAGATCCTGGCTGTCGGGGAAAGCAGTATTGTAAGCGCTGTCGCCTGCCTCGTCCTCCACAAACCCTTCCTCATCTTCCCCATCCGCGAACATCGCCGAGAAACTGCCAGTCGACACTATCCCATCCTCACAGTCCACGGTCACTGGTGGGGCAGTGGTGGCAGACCCACCGAGAATGGCATGCAGTGCCTCGTAGAAGCAGCATGTCTGGGGCTGGGCTCCGGAGCGTCTGTTTGCCACTTTGATTTTTTGGTAGCCTTGTCTCAGGTCCTTGATTTTCACGCGGCACTGCATTGCATCCCGGCTGTATCCTCTGAGTGCCACGGCTTTGTAGACCTTCTCGTAGGTCTTTGCATTCCGTTTTTTGGAGTGCAGCTCCGAAAGCACAGACTCATTGCCCACACAGCGATCAGATCCAAGACTTCCCGGTCAGTCCATGCTGGGGCCCTCTTTCTACTCTGAGATTGCATGGACTCCTCTGCTGGAGAGCTCTGCATCACTGCCAGTGCTGCTGAGCTCGCCCCGATGTCCAACCAGGAATTGAGATTCAAAATGGCCAGACAGGAAAAGGAATTCAAATTTTCCCGGGGCTTTTCCTGTATGGCTGATCAGAACATCTGAGCTCGGACTGCTGTCCAGAGCGTCAACACAGTGGTGCACTGTGGGATAGCTCCCGGAGCTACTAAAGTCGATTTCCGTCCACACATAGGCTAACTCGACATAGCCATGTCGAATTTAGCGCTACTCCCCTCATCGGGGTGGAGTACCGAATTCGAACTAAAGAGCCCTCTAGGTCGAACTAATTAGCTTCCTGGTGTGGACGATTGCACGGTTAAATCGAATTAACGCTGCTAAATTCGACATAAACTCCTAGTGTAGACCAGGCCATAGCATATTAGGGTTGGAAGAGACCTCTGGAGGTCATCTAGTCCAGTCCCCTGCTCAAAGCAGGAACAACACCAACTAAATCAGGGGTCATAGAATCATAGAATCTCAGGGTTGGAAGGGACCTCAGGAGGTCATCTAGTCCAACCCCCTGCTCAAAGCAGGACCAAACCCAACTAAATCATCCCAGCCAGGGCTTTGTCAAGCCTGACCTTAAAAACCTCTAAGGAAGTAGATTGCACTACCTCCCTAGGTAACCCATTCCAGTGCCTCACCACCCTACTAGTGAAAAAGTTTTTCCTAATGTCCAACCTAAACCTCCCCCTCTGCAACTTGAGACCATTACTCCTTGTTCTGTCATCTTCTACCACTGAGAACAGTCTAGATCCATCCTCTTTGGAACTCCCTTTCAGGTAGTTGAAAGCAGCTATCAAATCCCCCCTCATTCTTCTCTTCTGCAGACTAAACAATCCCAGTTCCCTCAGCCTCTCAGTCTGAGACAGGAGTCCTCCCCTCTTGCAGTCTCCTGCTTGTACTTCCTCCCGGAATCCCACTTCCCCACTTACCTCGGGGCTTTGGTCTCCTTCCCCCGGTGAACCTAGTTTAAAGCCCTCCTCACTAGGTTAGCCAGCCTGCTTGCAAAGATGCTCTTCCCTCTCTTCGTGAGGTGGAGCCCGTCTCTGCCTAGCAATCCTTCTTCTTGGAAGACCATCCCATGGTCAAAGAATCCAAACCCTTCTCTTCTCCCCAACGTGGGGCCCGCAGGCACCATGGCGCCCACGGGGGCATCTTAATGCGCCTGCGTCCTGGTCCCCGGGAGAGCACCCGCTGAAATGCCGCAGCGGCATTTTGGCGGGGACGCCTCTCCATGACAATGCTTGTCGCCGACAAGTGATGTCATCGAATTTCGGCAGTGGGTAGCACAGGCCACTGGTTGCATGGAGGTGGGAGAATACCCTGCAGCTTCCCCCGCTGCCCCCGGGACAGGGACTTGGCAGTGAGACTGAACCTGACCCTGACACAGAAACACCCTGGGGCCCTGTCCCTTTTGCGCCAGGCACACCAGATGTGGACAGGGAGGCTCAGCCCAGCAGCAGGATCCAAGTGCAGGGGGTCTTAATGTGGCAGTATCCAGATGGGGGTAAGAGGGTTCTGTGTGGGGGGTAAGAGGGTTCTGTGGGGTGCAGTCTGGGTGCAGGCAGCTCAGTGGGGGCTCTGGATGCACAGGGAGTTGCCAGGTGGAGGGGCAATGGGAGTCTGCAGGGGGGACCAAGTGAAAGTGGTTGGAGCTCAGCGGCAGGGGGGAGTCTGGGTGCAGAGGAGGTGGCTTTGTTGTACTTAAAGTACTGCACAGGATCTTTTCAGGGGGAATAAGGCAAACGCATGTATTACCAATGAATGTGGCATCAATCAACACTGTATCATATGCATATGATCTATATTACACTCATGCACTCACATACAAACACACAAACACACTCTGTCTCGTTGTTACGAACTGGTTGCTCCCCTTAACTTCACTGGCCAGGTGAGTTAGATAGGGGAGGGGTGGAGCCAGGGCCGGCTCCAGGCACCAGCTTATCAAGCAGGTGCTTGGGGCGGCAACTCCGGAGCGGGGCGGCACTTTCAGGGATTCGGCAGCAATTCGGCAGAAGGTACCTCACTCCCGCTCTGAGCGAAGGATCTCCCGCTGAATTGCCGCAGATTGCGATCACGGCTTTTTTTTTTTTTGGCTGCTTGGGGCGGCAAAACCCCTGGAGCCGGTCCTGGGTGGAGCTGGGCTTCTGCCGATCCGGATCGATGCTCCGATGTTGACAAGACAAGACCCGGGATCCTCTGCAAGACACCTCACATTTATAGCAGCTTCCCTCTCATGCAAATCTGTACCAGATTCAAAATCTGTGTCTGTATCAGTTGGTCCTTTGTGCTGCTTCCTTCTGGGTGTTGCCCCACTGCTGTTCAAAGTGGGTGTTTCCAAAAGAAGGTGCTTGCCTCTAACCCCCCCACCTCTCAGGCCGTCAATATGTCTGCTATTCTTTAGTGAGCCCACTTGACAAGTTTTATTGTCCTTAGGTCTGGCTTCCATCCCCTCTCCAGCTAGCTGTCTGGAGGTGCTTGCCTTCCACGCCTTGCTCATTCACACCTCATTCATTCAACAGGGCAGTTGATTAGGGGGGTTGGGGGGAGAGATCTTATTCTACTCCCAGGGGCGGTTCTAGGCATTTTGCCGCCCCAAGCACGGCAGGCAGGCTGCCTTCGGCGGCGTGCCTGCGGGAGGTCCGCAAAGCCGCGGGACCAGCAGACCCTCCGCAGGCACGCCGCCAAAGGCAGCCTGCCTGCCGCCCTCGTGGCAACCGGCAGAGAGCCCCCAGTGGCTTGCGGCCCCAAGCATGCGCTTGGTGTGCTGATGCCTGGAGCCGCCCCTGCCTACTCCTAGCAAAAAGACATTTTTCTTCTACTTTAACTATCCTTAGGGGCTATAACATTATACCAAGTTTTCTGTAAGTTTTTCTACATAGGGATCTGATACAAAGTTCCTATATCAAAGGACTTGATACAAAATTGTATGAAAATAGCTTAATACAAAGTTATATGGAGAGGCATAATACAAAGTCATATGACAGTTATGTGAAGATGCTTAATACAGAGATTTATCTACAGGGTTCATTTGGGTGGAGGTCTAGGTGTAGGTGGTTGGAGGCTCAGTGGGGAAGGTGTCTCGGGGGGCTCATCAGGGTAGTGCAGATGCAGGGGAGGTGGGGGTAGTCAGGGTGAGGGTTTGATGGGCCTGCTTAACTGGGGAGCCCCAGCTGCTGCCAAGGGGATCCACATGCTAGGCCCCCATTTCCCCTATCCCAGAGATCGGCAACCTTCGGCATGCAGCCCACCAGGGTAAGCCCCCTGGTGGGCCGGGCCGGTTTGTTTACTTGCTGAGTCCGCAGATTCATCCAATCGCAGCTCCCACTGGCCATGGTTTGCTGCTCCAGGCTAATGGGGGCTGCGAGAAGCCGTGGCCAGCACATCCCTCATCCTGCAGCCCCCCATTGGCCTGGAGGATCGGCTGAACCTGTGGACGCCCACCAGGGGGCTTTACCCTGGCGTGCCGCGTGCTGAAGATTGCAGATCCCTGCCTTATCCCCTTCTCTTCCCCATCCCATGCCC
The DNA here is from genome assembly GCF_016161935.1 of Mauremys reevesii. Taxonomy (NCBI): domain Eukaryota; kingdom Metazoa; phylum Chordata; order Testudines; family Geoemydidae; genus Mauremys; species Mauremys reevesii. Next base: position 11,709,835 of record NC_052646.1, on the reverse strand, counting down.
CTTCCCCACCACTCCATCTCCTCCCCATCCCACCCCCATCCTTCCCCGCTGCCTCTTTCTCCCTGCCCCTGCTTCCCCTATCCCCTTCTCTTCCCCATCCCATGCCCCTTCCCCACCACTCCATCTTCCCCCCATCCCACCTCCTTCCTTCCCCGCTGCCTCTGTGCCCCTGCCCTGCCTGCCCCACCACGGGCATTCACTGTTGTACAAGATGAAGGATGGCTCCCAGCACACAGAAGGGAGCTCAACCAGCACTAGGACCCAGAAAGTGGTGTCCAGCTGCAAAGTCCCCAGAGCTCAGCAGCACCTTCTTTTTTCAGCCCGGTTGTGCAGCTCTGCAGTCAGAGTAGGTCTGCTCATTCCACCCCGCTCCCCAAGGCCCCACTCCGCCTCTTCTCTGCCTCCTCTCCCCAGGTGAGCATGCTGTGGCCCGCCCTCCTGCTGGCAAACAGCTGATTGAAAGAGCTGATTGGCGGCAGGGAGGGGGAGGGCCGAACGGAGTAAGATTTGAGAGGAGGCAGGGGAGGGGGTGGTTTGGCTGCCCTGCTGCAACAGGAGCCTCAGTGCCAGGAGCACCAAGCTTCTGCCCCCTGATGGAGAGAGCGGGGGGCGGAGAAGAGTGGCTCTGGCTGGGGCCCCCCTGGAGTGTGGGCCCGGCTCCATGGTGCCAGTGGCTCCATGGTAAATCCACTACTGCCCCCATTGCAACTTGAGACCATTACTCCTTGTTCTGTCATCTGCCAACACTGAGAACAGCTGAGCTCCATCTTCTTAGGAACCCCCCTTCAGGTAACTGAAGCCTGCTATAAAATCCCCTCTCACTCTTCTCTTCTGCAGACTAAATAACCCCAGTTCCCTCAACCTCCCCTCATAAGTCATGTTCCCCAGCCCCTAATCATTTTCATTGCCCTCTGCTGGACACTCTCCAATTTGTCCACATCTCTTCTGTAGTGGGGGGACCAAAACTAGGCGCAATACTCCAGGTGTGGCATCACTTGTGCCGAATAGAGGGGAATAATCACTTCCCTTGATCTGCTGGCAATGCTCCTACTAATACAGCCCAATATGCCATTAGCCTGCTTGGCAACAAGGGCACACTGTTGACTCATATTCAGCTTCTCGTCCACTGTAATCCCCAGGTCCTTTTCTGCAGAACTGCTGCTTAGCCAGTCGGTCCCCAGCCTGTAGCAGTGCATGGGATTCTTCCTTCCTAAGTGCAGGACTCTGCACTTGTCCTTGTTGAACCACATCAGATTTCTTTTGGCCCAATCCTCCAATTTGTCTCGGTCACTCTGGAACCTATCCCTACCCTCCAGCATATCTACCTCTCCCCCAGCTCAGTGTCATCTGTGAACTTGCTGAGGGTGCAATAAATCCCATCATCCAGATCATTAATAAAGATGTTGAACAAAACTGGCCCCAGGAAAAACCCCTGGGGCACTCCGCTTGAAACCGGCTGCCAACTAGACATCAAGTGTTGATCACTACCCGACAATCTAGCCAGCTTTCTATCCACCTTATAGTCCATTCATCCAATCCATACTTCTTTAACATGCTAGGAAGAATACTGTGAAAGACTGTATCAAAAGCTTTGCTAAAGTCAAGATATATCACATCCACTGCTTTTCCCATATCCACAGAGCCCATTAGTTCATCATAGAAGGCAATCAGGTTGGTCAAGCATGCTTTCCCTTGGTGAATTCATGTTGACTGTTCCTGATCAGCTTCCTCTCCTCCAAGTGCTTCAAAATGGATTCCTTGAGGACCTGCTCCATGATTTTGCTGGGGACTGAAGTGAGGCTGACGAGTACATAGAATCATAGAATATCAGGGCTGGAAGGGATCTCAGGAGGTCATCTAGTCCAACTCCCTATTCAAAGTAGGCCTAATTCCCAGACAGATTTTTGCCCCAGATCCCTAAATGGCCCCCTCAAGGATTGAACTCAGAACCCTGGGTTTAGCAGGCCAAAGCTCAAACCACTGAGTTATCCCTCCTCCCAAGATTCCCTGTGTTCTCTTTTTTCCCTTTTTAAAATATGGGCACTATATTTGCCTTTTTCCAATCGTTAGGGACCTCTCCCGATGGCCATGAATTCTCAGAGATAATAGCCAATGGCTCTGCAATCACATCAGCCAACTCCCTGAGCACCCTTGGATGCATTAGATCTGGAGCCATGGACTTGTGCATGTCCAGCTTTTCTAAATAGTCCTTAAGCTGTTCTTTCTCCACTGAGGGCTGCTCAGCTCCTCCCCATTCTGTGTTGCCCAGTGCAGTAGTCTGGGAGCTGCCCTTGTCTGTGAAGACTGAGGCAAAAAAAGCATTGAGTACTTCAGCTTTTTTCACATCCTCTGTCACTATCTTGCCTCCCCCATTCAGTAAGGGTCCCACGCTTTCCCTGACCTTCTTGTTGCTAACATACCTGTAGAAACCCTTCTTGTTACCCTTCACATCCCTTGCTAGCTGCAACTCCAATTGTGCCTTCGCCTTCATGATCATACCCCTGCATGCTCTAGCAATATTTTTATACTCCTCCCTAGCTATGTGTCCAAATTTCCACTTCTTTTAAGCTTCCTTTTTGAGTTTAAGCTCACCGAACATTTCACTGTTAAGCCAAGCTGGTCGCCTGCCATATTTGCTATTCTTTCTGCACTTCAGGATTGTTTGTTCCTGCGCCCTCAATAAGGCTTTTTTAAAATACAGCCAGCTCTCCTGGACTCCTTACCCCATCATATTAGCCTCCCAGGGGATCCTGCCCATCAGTTCCCTAAGAGAGTCTAAGTCTGCTTTTCTGAAGTCCAGGGTCTGTATTTTGCTACTCTCCTTTCTTCCTTTTTTCAGGATCCTGAACTCAACCATCTCATGGTCACTGCTGCCTAGGTTGCCACCCACTTCTACTTCCCCTACCAATTCTTCCCTGTTTGAAAGCAGCAGTTCAAGAGGAGCATGGCCCTTAGTTTGTTCCTCGAGCACTTGTACCAGGAAGTTGTCCCCAACACTCTCCAAAAACTTCTTGGATTGTCTGTGCACTGCTGTATTGCTCTCCCAGCAGATGTCAGGGTGATTGAAATCCCCTATTAGAACCAGGGCCTGTGATCTGGAGACTTCAGTTAGTTGTCCGAAGAAAGCCTCATCTACCTCATCTTTCTGATCCGGTGGTCTATAGCACATGCCCACCGTGACATCAACCTTGCTGCTCCTACCTCTAAACTTAACCGAAAGACTCTCAACAGGCTTTTCTCCAGTTTCAAACTGGAGCTGTGAGCAATCATACCACTCTCTTACATACAATGCAACTCCTTCACCTTTCCTCCCGTACCTGTCCTTACTGAACAGTTTATATCCATCCATGACACTGCTTCAGTCATGTGAACTGCCACACCAAGTTTCTGTGACTCCAATCACATCATAGTTCCTTGATTGTGCCAGAACTTCCAATTCTTCCTGCTTGTTTCCCAAGCTTCTATGCAGCAGCACCCCCAGCACTCCTAGTTTCAGCACCTTTAATCTTACGACAAGGCTATTACTAATCTATACCTGAATTACTGGATTACATAAACAATTCCATGGCTAGTCAACCAGGAGTGTCAGTAGAAAAGTTAGATACAAATCCTCCAATGTTGCTTATGCGTTTTCTACCAGTGGGGAGCTAATATTTTGGGTTTGAGCCCCAATCTCAATGTCAAAAAAGATTCACCTCTCAGCAGACATTATAAGGGGTTTCTGCTCCTTGTATGCATACAGAGGTATCATAGAATTGTGGGGTCCTTTTCCATACCCTGTTACTCTGTGTCCTCATCCAAGGAAGGAACAACGAGTTTGTCACCATCACCAGGGCCGGTGCAACCATTTAGGCAAACTAGGCGGCCGCCTAGGGTGCCTAGTGGTTGGGGGCGCCTAGAAGTCCCCTCAGGTGAGGAGGTGGAGTGGAGTTGAGCTGGGTGGGGGCACGCGGGGAGGGCTGCCCGCAGTAACAGGTGGGGGAGCACACGGAAACCGCTCCCCGCCCCAGCTCACCTCCACTCTGCCTCCTCCGCTGAGCACACAGCCCAGCTCTAAGTCTCCTCCAATCAGCGCCGCAAGCCTGGGCAGGGAGGAGAATTAGAGCAGCGCCAGCATGCTCAGTGGAGGAGGCGGAGCCGAGGTGAGCTGGGGCGGGCTCCGCTTCCGCGGGGGGAGGTCTCCCCAGGCAGGGTTAGCTGCCGTGGCAGTGGGGGAGAGCGGGGAAGTCTCCCCAGGCAGGGTTAGCTGCCGTGGCTGTGGGGGAGAGCGGGGCAGTCTCCCCAGGCCGGGTTCGCTGCCGTGGCGGGGGGTGAGGGGGGAAGTCTCCCCAGGCAGGGTTAGCTGCCATGGGGGGGAAGTCTCCCCAGGCAGGGTTAGCTGCCGTGGCGGGGGGGGTCTCCCCAGGCAGGGTTAGCTGCCGTGGCTTGGGGAGAGGGAAGTCTCCCAGGCAGGGTTAGCTGCTGTGGCGGGGCGGGGAGAGGGGTCTCCCAGGCAGGGTTAGCTGCCGTGGCGGGGAGGTCTCCCAGGCAGGGTTAGCTGCCAGTCTCCCCAGGCAGGGTTAGCTGCCTTGGCGGGGGGGGTGAGGGGGGAAGTCTCCCCTGGCAGGGTTAGCTGCCGTTGCGGGGGTGGGGAGAGGGGGGAAGTCTCCCCAGGCAGGGTTAGCTGCCGTGGGAGAGGGGAAGTCTCCCAGGCAGGGTTAGCTGCTGTGGTCCCCAGGGTTAGCTGCAGTGGGGGGACAGGGGGAGGTTGCCGTGGGGGAATGGGGGGAGAGGGGCTAGCTGTCACGGTGGGAGGGGTAGCTGCTGTGGGGGGGGGCTCCCCGGGTGCGGGGCTGAGTTAGCTGCCATGGGGGGGGCGGGGTTAGCTGGGTGGGGGGTGCAAGATGGAAGTTTCGCCTGGGGCGCGAAACTTCCTTGCACCGGCCCTGACCATCACATATGATAAACCACATTATGTCCCTGTCATTAAATACCACATTGATGCCATCACCACTGAAATAAAGACAGACCATAACAAACACCTTCTCATTTCACTTTGGCAAGGTGATCATCAGGCTGCACTGTGCTCCTGGAGAGAGCATGCATTTTAAGAGCAAAAAGCTGTGGTGACCATAAAAAATTACAAGGACCCACCATCTACAGAAACTGTTACAAAGCCCAGGCTGGATATGCCTTTCCTGGATATCATGGGCCCCTGTGCTGTACGTGGCTGATGTGGGTGGAATATTCCGCAACCTCTTTCAAAAAGCCATACCACTTCTGAAGAGGGTCTAGAGATTATTAAACCCCATGTAAAAACAGCCATTCAAAACAGAGCCAGAGATGTGGTAGGCCATGTCTCCCGATGTCTTCTGTAGAACCTGTATAAATAAGCTATACAGGAGGGATCGAGATTGATATACATTAAAAGGAGGAAGAGAAAGAGAAATATGTCATACCTGTGACACAGGGGGTCCCCAAAACCCTTTAAAAGAAGGACTTTGGCATGCAGAACCAGTCATAAGTGAAAGACCAAGGGGAAGTCTGGGAGAAGGAGGAGACACTCTCCACCTGGTAAAAGGGATATATTGACTTGTTCCAAATAGCCCCTATGCAGACCAGCACAGAGAAAAGCATCTACATTGAGGTGCGCCTCTATTGGCTATTATGGAGGCTGCCCCATCAGCCTTTTATAGCAGGGAATGGCATAGATTATATGGATTTAAACAACATGGTGCTGTACCTTTGCTGCAAGATTGTAAAAGAAGATGGAACCGCCCTCAACAGGAGGCCGAGGTGGGCCTGGTGAATTAGCCCATGGTGTCTATTTTCAGTCAGTTGGAAGTCACTTTGGGAGACCACCTCATAAGCCAAATCAACAACTGTTACCCTTACAGGGCCTTTATAGAATCGGTGCTCAGTTACAGCGATGACACCCTCACCACACAATTTTCCTGTTTTACAAAGACACTTCCATCCAGCATAAAGCAACTGAGCTTCAAGCCTTTTTGAGGCAGGCAAACCTGACAACCCAGCAAGGATAAGCTGTTGGGTCTGTGGTGGAGTAGGGGCTGTCGGAGATAGGTGAGAGACAGGTATTCAGCCTGTAACATGAGCTAGGCAGGGGGGAGGGGAGGTCGACACCTCTGCCCGGGAAGCTAGACAAAGTGGTCTGGACCGAGCAGTGCCAGCAGGCTCTCCAGGCGCTGAAGGAGGCTCTGCTCAGAGGCCCAGTTCTGGCAAATCCAGATTTTGACAAGCCCTTTATGGTGTTCACCGATGCCTCAAACACGGGCCTGGGGGTGCTGTTAATGCCATCGTGTACCTGAGCAAGAAGTTGCTACCCCGGGAGCAGAACTATGTGGCCATCGAGAAGGAATGCCTGGCCATGGTGTGGGCCCTTAAGAAACTGGAGCCATATCTCTTTGGGCGCCACTTCACCGTGTACACCGACCTCTGTCCCCTGACCTGGCTGCACCAGATGAAAGGAGCCAACGCCAAGCTCCTGAGGTGGAGCCTGCTCCTGCAGGACTATGACATGGACGTGGTCCATGTGAAGGGAAGTGCCAGCCTCATAGCGGGCGCGGTGTCCCGGAGAGGGGGCCCCGAACTTCCCCGGGTCACTGGGCAGAGTGACCCCGCTCAGTTCAGTCTCGAAGGGGGGAGAGGGGTGGTGGAGTAGGGGCTGTCGGAGATAGGTGAGAGACAGGTATTCAGCCTGTAACATGAGCTAGGCAGGGGGGAGGGGAGGTCGACACCTCTGCCCGGGAAGCTAGACAAAGGAAAGGAGCTGAGTGGAGAGGGTGGGGTCAGTTTTCGGTTTGGGAGCTGGGTGGTGGGTTTTCAGGGGATCCTAGGCTGGGGTCCAAGGACCCTGAACCCCCCAGAAAGGCCAGATTGAGGGGTCCTGGCTCTGGCCACGAGCTCTGCTGTATCCTATGTTCCTGTTGTCCAATAAACCTTCTGTTTTACTGGATGGCTGAGAGTCACTGTGAGTCCCAGGAAGAGGGGTGCAGGGCCAGTCTCCCCCACACTCCGTGACAGGATCATCTACAGATTGACCTGTTTTTCCAAGTGTGATGGAGCAAGGCCGGATGGCTACAGGAAAGTACTGAGGAGCAGGTATTTGCCCTTAGCTCCAGGCTAAGCAAATCCCTAGTATCATGGGAACCAAAATGGCAGTTGCTCCAGGCTAATCAAGGCACCTGGGGCCAATTAAGAACTTTCTAGAAGGCACCGGAGAGAGCTACATTGATTGGAGCACCTGCAGCCAATCAGGGCAGGCTAATCAGGGCACCTGGTATAAAAAGGGGAGCTCACGCCAGTCAAGGAGAAGGAGCCAGAGGAGAGAAGTGCATGTGAGGAGCTGGGAGCAAGAGGCACAAGGAGCTGAGACTGAGAGGGTGTGCTGCTGGAGGATTGAGGAATTATCATACAATCAAGCATTATCAGACACCAGGAGGAAGGACCTGTGGTGAGGATAAAGAAGGTGTTTGGAGGAGGCCATGGGGAAGTAGCCCAGGGAATTGTAGCTGTCATGAAGCTGTTATAAGAGGCACTATAGACAACTGCATTCCACAGGGCCCTGGGCTGGAACCCGGAGTAGAGGGTGGGCCCGGGTTCCCCCCAAACCTCCCAACTCCTGATCAGACACAGGAGGAGTTGATCCAGACTGTGGGTTCCACCAGAGGGGAAGATCACTGAGGTGAGCAAATCCGCCAAGAAGCGCAGGACCCACCAAGGTAGAAGAGAGACTTTGTCACACAAGAAAAACTTTTGTTGAATGGTGTGGATGTGAAAATTAAACTAACATGCAGTAAAGACACATGTGGCCCGCGGAGCTCTTCCCTGTGGCCCGCCAAGTTCCCTGTGCGCCCTCCCCCCCAGTTACTTCCTGTCGCTGCCAAACTCCTCTCACCCCTGCCCCCCGAGTTATTCTATGTGGCAGCTAAGCTCCCCGCACACTGCTCCCCAATGTTTGGGGCTGGGTCTCTCCCCTGGCCCTGCCTGCCACCCCCAGGCACCTCCCCCAAGTGTCCCCTGGCCATCACTTGCTGCCCCCTCACCGCCCGGAGCCTGCAGCTCATGCTGACTCTGCTTGGCTTCTGGCATCACCTGCTGTTGCGGGGTCCTAATGCCCCCCTCCACTAGGGCCAGGGCAGGCTGCCCTTCCCCTGCCCTAGTCCTGAGCCTCTTCAATGCCCTGAGCCTCTCCAATACCCCAAACCCCTCATCCCCAGCCCCACAGTCCTCCTATCCCCAAAATCCATCCCAGAGCCTGCACCCCACCCCCTGCCCCAGCCCGGAGTCTGCACCTAGCACCCAAACTCCATCCCAAAGTCTGCATCCCAGAGTCTGCACCCCAGAACCCCTCCCCCACCCAAACTCCCTCCCAGAGCCTTAGGCAGGTGGGGGCAGAGTTTGGGGGGGCAGGTTCTGGGCACCACCAAAATTTCTACAAACCTGCCACCCCTGGAAGAGGCAGAGCAGGAATGGAGTGGTGGTGCAGCCCAGTGCAGTGGGGGGCTTTATTGAGTGTATATATTTTATTAAAACCGCTTGGAAATGACTTTGTTGAAAAAAAGAATACTCATGGAAGAAAAGAGAGTTTTTCAAGACAAATGGGAGCATTTATGTTTTTTCACACAAAATTCAATGCCTTATTTGTCAGCAAACGATTGCTGTTCCCAAGGAGTGTAACATGCGTAGGCACTACGACATGATGCACCGTGAAAAATATGATGCATTCACTGGAAAAATCCAAGACGAAAAAGTTCAGCAACTTAAAGCAGCATTTGTCAAGCGAAGAATTTTTTTTTCAGAGATTAACAAGTCTAGCGAAGATTCAGTAAGAGCAAGTTTTGTGATAAGCGAAATGATAGCTAAATCATCGTGACCGTTTACAGAAGGCTTATTCTTAAAAGAATGTCTTATGAAGGCCAGTGAAATTTTATGTCCTGATGGGAAGAAAGTTTTTTTGAAGGCATAAGCTTGTCTGCCAATACAGTTGCCTGCAGGATAACAGATTTAGCTGATAATGTGCAAAAACAATTGATTCAAATGGCAAATGACTTCGAAGCATTTTCAATTGCTCTTGATGAGAGTACAGATGTATCAGATATCGCACAGTGTGCAGTGTTCATTAAAGGTGTGGATTGCAATTTGAATATAACTGAAGAATTGCTAGACTTAATGCCACTGAAGGGTACCACAACAGGACATGACATATTTCAAGGACTGGAAGAGTGCATTGAAAAAGCTGCACTGCCATGGAACAAACTTGTATCTTTGGCTACAGATGGTGTGCCATCAATGTGCTCTGAAAACGTTGATGTGGTTGGATTATTGAAGACCAAATGGAGCAGCCTCAATATACCAGGAATTAGCTTCACCAGTATACATTGTATTTTGCACCAAGAAACCCTGTGTAGTAAAAGTCTACAAATGAAGGAAGTTATGGATGTAGTTGTTAAAACTGTTAATTTTATACATGCATGAGGGCTGAATCACAGACAGTTCACTTCTTTTCTAGCAAGTATGGACAGTGAACATGGGGAACTTCTGTATCACACTCATAGAATCATAGAATCTCAGGGTTGGAAGGGACCTCAGGAGGTCATCTAGTCCAACCCCCTGCTCAAAGCAGGACCAAACCCAACTAAATCATCCCAGCCAGGGCTTTGTCAAGCCTGACCTTAAAAACCTCTAAGGAAGGAGATTCCACTACCTCCCTAGGTAACCCATTCCAGTTCTTCACCACCCTACTAGTGAAAAAGTTTTTCCTAATGTCCAACTTAAACCTCCCCCTCTGCAACTTGAGACCATTACTCCTTGTTCTGTCATCTTCTACCACTGAGAAAAGTCTAGATCCATCCTCTTTTGATACAGTCTCCCACAGTATTCTTGCCATCAAGTTAAAGAAGTATGGGCTGGATGAATGGATTACAAGGTGGATAGAAAGCTGGCTAGATCGTTGGGCTCAGCGGGTAGTGATCAATGGCTCCATGTCTTGATGGCAGCTGGTATCAAGCAGAGTGCCCCAAGGGTTGGTCCTGGGGCTGGTTTTGTTCAGTATCTTCATTGATCTGGAGGATGGCGTGGACTGCACCCTCAGCAAGTTTGCAGATGACACTAAACTGGGAGGAGTGATAAATATGCTGGAGGGTAGGGATAGGATACAGAGGGACCTAAAGAAATTAGAGGATTGGGCCAAAAGAAATCTGATGAGGTTCAACAAGGACAAGTGCAGAGTCCTGAACTTAGGACGGAAGGATCCCATACACTGCTACAGACTAGGGACTGAGTGGCCAGGCAGCAGTTCTGCAGAAAAGAACCTAGAGGTTATAGTGGATGAGAAGCTGGATATGAGTCATAGAATCATAGAATATCAGGGTTTGTAAGGTACCTCAGGAGGTCATCTGTCTGGGGATTGGTCCTGCTTTGAGCAGGGGGTTGGACTAGATGACCTCCTAAGGTCCCTTCCAACCCTGATATTCTATGATATTCTATGATCTAGTCCAACCCCCTGCTCAAAGCAGGACCAATCCCCAACTAAATCATCCCAGCCAGGGCTTTGTCAAGCCTGACCTTAAAACCTCTAAGGAAGGAGATTCAACCACCTCCCCAGGTAACCCATTCCAGTGCTTCACCACCCTCCTAGTGAAAAAGTTTTTCCTAATATCCAACCTAGACCTCCTCCACTGCAACTTGAGAGCATTACTCCTGGTTCTGTCATCTGCTACCACTGAGAACAGTCTAGATCCATCCTCTTTGGAACCCCCTTTCAGGTAGTTGAAAGCAGCTATCAAATCCCCCCTCATTCTTCTCTTCTGTAGATTAAACAATCCCAGTTCTCTCAGCCTCTCCTCATAAGTCATGTGCTCAAGCCCCCTAATCATTTTTGTTGCCCTCCGCTGGACTCTCTCCAATTTATCCACATCCTTCTTGTAGTGTGGGGCCCAAAACTGGACACAGTACTCCAAATGAGGCCTCACCAGTGCTGAGTAGAGGGGAATGATCACATCCCTCGATCTGCTGGAAATGCCCCTACTTATACAACCCAAAATGCCATTAGCCTTCTTGGCAACAAGGGCACACTGTTGACTCATATTCAGCTTTTCGTCCACCGTAACCCCTAGGTCCTTTTCTGCAGAACTGCTGCCCAGCCATTCGGTCCCTAGTCTGTAGCAGTGCATGGGATTCTTCCGTCCTAAGTGCAGGATTCTGCACTTGTCCTTGTTGAACCTCATCATATTTCTTTTGGCCCAATCCTCCAATTTGTCTAGGTCCCTCTGTATCCTATCCCTACCCTCCAGCGTATCAACCACTCCTCCCAGTTTAGTGTCATCTGCAAACTTGCTGATGGTGCAGTCCACACCATCCTCCAGATCGTTAATGAAGATATTGAATAAAACCGGCCCCAGCACTGACCCTTGGGGCACCCCACTTGATACCGGCTGCCAACTAGACATGGAACCATTGATCACTACCCGTTGAGCCCGACCATCTAGCCAGTTTTCTATCCACCTTACCGTCCATTCATCCAGCCCATACTTCTTTAACTTGCTGGCAAGAATACTGTGGGAGACTGTATCAAAAGCTTTGCTAAAGTCCAGAAATAGCACATCCACTGCTTTCCCCTCATCCACAGAGCCGGTTATCTCATCATAGAAGGCAATAGGGTAGTCAGGCATGACTTGCCCTTGGTGAATCCATGCTGACTGTTCCTGATCACTTTCCCCTCCTTTAAGTGGTTCAGGATTGATTCCTTGAGGACCTGTTCCATGATTTTTCCAGGGACTGAGGTGAGACTGACTGGCCTGTAATTCCCTGGATCTTCCTTCTTCCCTTTTTTAAAGATGGGCACTACATTAGCTTTTTTCCAGTCGTCCGGGACCTCCCCCGATCGCCATGATTTTTCAAAGATAATGGCCAATGGCTCTGCAATCTCATCGGCCAACTCTTTTAACACCCTCGGATGCAGCTCATCCGGCCCCATGGACTTGTGCTCGTCTAGCTTTCCTAAATAGTCCCGAACTACTTCTTTCTCCACAGAGAGCTGGTCACCTCCTCCCCATACCATGCTGCAGAGTGCAGCTGTCTGGGAGCTGACCTTGTCTGTGAAGACAGAGGCAAAAAAAGCATTGAGTACACTAGCTTTCTCCACATCCTCCGTCACTAGGTTTCCTCCCTCATTCAGCAAGGGGCCCACACTTTCCTTGACTTTCTTCCTGTTGCTAACATACCTAAAGAAACCCTTCTTGTTACTCCTAACATCTCCGGCTAGCTGCAACTCCAAGTGTGATTTGGCCTTCCTAATTTCACTCCTGCATGCCTGAGCAATACTTTTATACTCCTCCCTGGTTATTTGTCCAATCTTCCACTTCTTGTAAGCTGTTTTTTTGTGTTTAAGACAAGCAAGGATTTCACTGTTAAGCCAAGTTGGTCGCCTGCCATATTTACTTTTCTTCCTACATATCGGGATGGTTTGTTCCTGCAACCTCAATAAGGTTTCTTTAAAATACAGCCAGCTTTCCTCGACTCCTTTCCCTGTCATGTTATTCTCCCAGGGGACCTTGCGCATCAGTTCCCTGAGGGAGTCAAAGTCTGCTTTTCTGAAGTCCAGGGTCTCTGTTCTACTGCTCTCCTTTCTTCCTTGTGTCAGGATCCTGAACTTGACCATCTCATGGTCACTGCCTCCCAGGTTCCCATCCACTATTGCTTCCTCTACTATTTCTTCCCTGTTTGTGAGCAGCAGGTCAAGAAGAGCTTTTCCCCTAGTTGGTTCCTCCAGCACTTGCACCAGGAAATTGTCCCCTACACTTTCCAGAAACTTCCTGGATTGTCTGTGCACTGCTGTATTGCTCTCCCAGCAGATATCAGGGTGATTAAAGAACCAGGGCCTGCGATCTAGCAACTTCTGTTAGTTGCTGGAAGAAAGCCTCGTCCACCTCATCCCCCTGGTCTGGTGGTCTGTAGCAGACTCCCACCACGACATTACCCTTGTTGTTCATACTTCTAAATTTAATCCAGAGACTCTCAGGTTTTTCTGCTTGTTCCCCAAGCTTCTTGCATTTGTGTATAGGCACTTAAGATAACTCGCTGATTGTCCCGCTTTCTCAGTCTGAGACAGGAGTCCTCCCCTCTTGCAGTCTCCTGCTTGTGCTTCCTCCCGGAATCCATAGAAGGAAAGATTAAAGAGGCTAGGACTCTTCAGTTTGAAAAAGAGAAGACTAAGGGGGGACATGATAGAGGTATATAAAATCATGAGTGATGTTGAGAAAGTGGATAAGGAAAAGTTATTTACTTATTCCCATAATACAAGAACTAGGGGTCACCAAATGAAATTAATGGGCAGCAGGTTTAAAACAAATAAAAGGAAGTTCTTCTTCACGCAGCGCACAGTCAACTTGTGGAACTCCTTACCTGAGGAGGTTGTGAAGGCTAGGACTATAACAATGTTTAAAAGGGGACTGGATAAATTCATGGTGGCTAAGTCCATAAATGGCTATTAGCCAGGATGGGTAAGAATGGTGTCCCTAGCCTCTGTTCGTCAGAGGATGGAGATGGATGGCAGGAGAGAGATCACTTGATCATTGCCTGTTAGGTTCACTCCCTCAGGGGCACCTGGCATTGGCCACTGTCGGTAGACAGATACTGGGCTAGATGGACCTTTGGTCTGACCCGGTACGGCCTTTCTTATGTTCTTATGTTCTTATGGGTAGCGATCTGAGGGCTTGATGAGTCTCAGCAGTCTCTCCATCACATCGTGAATCCTAGCCCCTGGTAAGCAGCAGACCTCTCGGTTTTCCCGGTCAGGGCGGCAGATAGATGACTCCGTCCCCCTGAGGAGAGAGTCCCCGACCACCACCACCCTCCTCCTCCTCCTGGGAGTGGTGGTCGTGGAACCCCCATCCCTAGTACGGCACATCTCATGCCTTCCAATCAGTGGAGTCTCCTTCTGCTCTGTTCCCTCAGATGTATCATCCACTCCACTCTCTGCACTAGTACCTGCAGAGAGAACACGAAAACGGTTGCTCACCTGTATCTGTGTTTCTGGTACATGGATGTTTCTGGTACTCTTTCCTCTTCTGGATGTCACATGCCACCAGTTATCCTCACTGGCCTTCTGTCCCCACTGTGTAGCCTGCTCTGAATCTTCAGAACATTGTGCCCACTGAAGCTGATCCTGACGTCTATACAGGAAATCCTCGTTTTCTTTTATGGAACGCAGGGTTGATATCTGTTTCTCCAGACCTTGAATCTTCTCTTCCAAGATGGAGATCAGCTTGCACTTTGTACAGACAAAGTCGCTTCTGTCCTGTGGAAGGAAGACAAACATGGTGCATCCTGTGCAGGTCACAATGCCGGATTGCTCAGCATCCATGGTCTCTTACTTCTAAGAGCTCTCTCCAGGCAAACTCCTTCTGTTTGCCTCTCTGCTGTTCGCTGCTCAGCTGGTTCACAGCTGACTGCCTTTTTATAACAGTCAGGCCCAGCTGGAACAAAGCACTCCCAAATCAAACTGGTCAAACAAGCAATCAAACAATCAAGCACACAGTCAAACTGCCAAACTGCCCCCCCAACAGACACTCAGATACTCACCAGCGTAGTCCCCCTACTTCAGCACTTAGCATACCTCTGCTCAGAGGGATCCCAGGCAAACTCCTTCTGTTTGCCTCTCTGCTGTTCGCTGCTCAGCTGGTTTGCTCAAGTTAGATGGCTGAGTCGTGGAAATGTTTTGAAGCGTTTTTTTGCTCTTAGAGAGGAGATTGATTCCTTCATGAAAATGAAAAACAAGGAGGTTCCTCAGCTTGCTGATTCCACTTTTATCTGCAACCTTGCTTTTCTAACAGATGTATCTGATCACCTGAATGCACTGAACGTGAAACTTCAGAGTAGAAAACAGGTGATAACAGGTGAAAACAGGTGATAACACAGTTGTATGACAAAGTCAAGCTTACTTTGTGGGGTAAACAGCTGACTGCTGCCAATTTGGTTCATTTCTCGACTCTGAATTCCTTAGGAAAATTTGAACTCAAATCCTTGAAAGAATATGCAGAGATCATTTCTAACTTACACAAACAGTTTAATGTGCGGTTTAAAGATTTCAAGGTACTTGAACCATATTTTCAACTTCTTTCCACACCATTTGCTGTTGAAATTGACTATGATGCAGAGGAAATGCAGATGGAGTTAGGGGAGCTTCAGTGTGACACCATTTTGAAGCAAAAGTATAAAGATGTTGGAATTCCAGTATTCTACAGGTTTCTTTCACAAGAAAGATTTCCCATGTTGTTCTCTGCTTCCACAAGGCTAATGGCAATGTTTGGAAGTACATATATATGTGAACAGTTCTTCTCTTCCATGAAGATTAACAAATCTGTGTTAAGGTCAAGGCTCACTGATGAACATTTGAAAGCAACACTGAGATTGGTTTCATTTCAGGATATCAAACCTAATACCGATGCTCTGGTTGATGCAAAACGCTGCCAGCTAAGTGGCCAAAAATGAAATGACTGTCAAAATTAGCACTGACTTTTCACATTACAGTTAAAGAAGCTAATAAGAAAGTTAATAAATTGACTTTTAATAGCATACTATATTTTAATACTATACTACTATATTACTCTTCTTTTTTTTTTCTGCCTACCTCCAGGTGCTTCCCACCGCCACGCCGCCAAACAGCTGTTGGAGGCGCTTAGCACTTTCCAGGAGGGAGGGGGGAGGAGAGGGGAGCCGCGCACTCAGGGGAGGAGGTGGAGAAGAGACAGGGCAGGGGCGGAGCTTCATGGAAGGGGTGGAGTGGGGGCAGGGCCAGGGGCAGCGAGGGTGGGTGTCAGTGATGCAGCCTTCAGGCCCATGCACTAGTCCTCATGTGGCCCTTGTGATCATTTGAGTTTGAGACCCCCGCTTTAAACTATGGATTATATCAGCATCCCATTTAGTGATGAAAGTACTGGTGGCCCCAGGCGTCCATCTGGGGCAAAGACTAGTGCCAAATACCTCATGAACCATATGGGAATTAAGGTGTTTATCATCCCTGCAGGCAGCAGGGTCAGGAGAACCTGTTCTTGGGACAGTTACCCAAAATGCTTGTCCTTGGGTTTGTGGATAATGATGCTTTAAGTGAAAATTTCAGTAAAATCCCTTTCACTTTAAATATTACAGTATTAATTTTGTGGCCTTGTATGTTGATGGTGAACAGATACCAGCTAAGCCTTTGCAACCAGACTTCAAAGCTAGAAACTGCATGAGAGAGTACATGAATCTGGTACATGGCTGGTGAACACATCAAAGATCGTTCGCTGTTAATCAACCAGAAGGAATTTGCACAGAGTTACACCATGTTTGCCTTTGACCTGTCTCCTGACCAGGAATGTGCTGATCACTATTCCCTAATTAAAACTGGGAACCTGAAAGGAGAAATATGTTTTGCGAAGGCTTTGACAGTGAGCATCAATATGATTGTGTATGAGGTTTTTGACAATGCCATAGAGATAAATCAGAGGAGAAACATTCTGTTTGACTATATATGAATATGGACACCACACAGAGATCACGTGTTTTATCAGTGGCCCCTTACATGAAAGAGAATTTCTTAGATGTGTTTTCTTGTGACTGGTTCCCAGAGGAGCCCTTGGTTTGGTGGTCAACAGACACCCACACACAACCAACCAGTTGAACACTGGTTTGCCTTGTACCTGTTGGATCATGACTATGAAGAGTTTTTTTGACTCATATAGATACTCCCCAAGCAGTGTGTTCTTTTCTAGAAGCATTATGAAATTTTTAAACAAAATGCCACTGCTTGTTTCACTTTAGATAATGATGAGACCCCCCCCCCCGCTCTGTCACCTGCAGCTATCACTGCATGTTTTTCTTACATCACCATAGCAAGGGTTTATCTTTTGGCCAGATTTTAAATTTGTATTTTAATGACTTAGTGCAAAATGACCTTATGGTGGTGAATTTTGTAAAAAATAAAAGAAAGTAAAACCTCAGCCACGTTTAGGCTTGCTGAAAACATGTTTCAACAAGCCCAGACGTGTATCTTGCAATGACTTTCATAACCATGTTTCTCCATTAAGCACCCCGAGGTAGGAGGTTTAAAGACAGTTGATGGCTGGTGGGGGTTTGTTTGTTTTGTTTGTTTGATTTTGCAATGGCCATTTCAGAGAAAGTACACATAGATATTAAAAATTTTTGAAAAGCAAATATTGTATTTAAAGCAAAACATTGCCATTTTAAAAATTACTTCTTTAAAGCATGAAAACCATTACCCACTGAGCCATTCAGGCCTTTTAGACAATTTTTGCTTTTTAGGAGCCAAAAAAGGGGATGGTAGTGTTGTTTATTGATCTTCCCTGGTGTTGGGGTCAAGGTCTTCAGGCGTTCCAAAAGATCTGTGTTGGCCGCTTTGCCCAGGACAGAGGATGGTACATTCAGCTCCACCAAATCATTCATAAACACATACCAACCTTTAGGTATGTGTCTGCTAGGAATGGAGTGTGTCTGGGTGACAGCCCTGACTAAATCGAGCATGTTAGAACTGTTAACCACCAAGTCTTTGTACACAAAGCCCCTTTATTGTTCTGTGAAGAGATGTTTTTATCCTGGCCCAGCTTATTTAGCTAAACTAATGCATTTTTGTGTGTCATGCCTATTCACATTATCCAACACCTCCTGAGCAACAGAGTCAGAGTTCTCTGGTGTTTCTGGGGGTTTGGCAGTCATGCTCTGTTCCTTTTCTGCTAGAAATAGACTTATTTTTCCTTTATCCGCATCACTCTGCCTCGTGTTCATTAGGTAGCTTTGAAGCACGGCTACATAAAGTTTAGCCTTTTCATATTCATCTAAGTCAGTCATTTGAAGAATTAACTTCATTTCAGCATCCATTAAGCAAGTAGCAGTTGTTCTGATATTTTCCTCTGCTGGCGGGAGGGTGGGAGTGGGGAGGGAACGGACCCTGAATTGTTCCAAGTGGTGTTTAGGTGTTTTTCTGCATGCTCCATTATTGATTAGTCAAAATCCCTATTATCAGAGGGCTAGTAAAACTTAACAGAGGTCCAATAAACCTCCTGGACTGCTTCACCAGATGCATCTTTCTTTTAAGTTTTTTTTAAATTTGCATCTTTTTTTCAGCACATGAACTGATTCTGTTTCAAAGGTACATTTCCTTTTAAGGTATGGAGCACTATTTTTGAGATGGCCATTACTCAATCATCAGATGCTGAACACAGTGGAGCCTTCTTTTGTTGCGGAGGGTGATTTGCTAAGTAATTTTAAAAGGACCAGGTTTCTCTTCACAAGACATGTTTTTGGTCGGCAGCCCCTGCTGTTAAAAAGAACCTGCTGATAATTCATCTCTTTTTATATCCAGCTGTTGTTCTTTTCAAAGTATAAACCACTGGCCAGTCTGGAGGAACAAGCCTGATTCTTAATCTATAAGCCTCTGGTATAGAAGCATTTAAATCCACCACCAGGTAGCCATAAGGTCTTTTGGTAGCATCCTCAAAAGCTTCTAGAAAGAATTGCACCTTGCTGGGGTACATTTGCCAAGCAAGCATAGCGATTCGTAATTTATCCCTTGGGTTTGAACAGAACCGTGTACTTTATGTCTAGGTTAATTGTGCAACATTTTTTTCCCTGACAAAATTAGTTCTGAACAAAATACATAATGCTCAGGTTCCTGTGATGCACATACTTGGTAAAGGTTTCAGAGTGTTAGTCTGTATCAGCAAAAACAACGAGGAGTCCTTGTGGCACATTAGAGACTAACACACCTTCTTGTCAACTGTTTGAAATGGGCCACTTTGATTGCATTGGCCTTGTTAGCACTACAAAAGTAATTTTCCCTCCCTTGGTATTCACCCCTTTTTGTCAACTGTTGAGAATAGGCCACTTCCACCTTAATTGACTTGGCTCGTTAGCAGTGACCCCCCCCCCACTTGGTAAGGCAACTCCCATCTTTTCATGTGCTGTAATATATATACTTCTTACTGTATTTTCCAATCCATGCATTTGATGAAGTGGGTTTTAGCCCACGAAAGCTTATGCCTAAATAAATTTGTTAGTCTCTAAGTTGCCACAAGAACTCGTTATACTTGATAAAGTCTTTCTCAATTTCATCACTTTCACAAGCAGAGTTGATCAAATCATCTACAATAATCACATTTACTTTATTGGTAGGAAACAACTGGTCATCGTTAAAAGCATCATATTGATAAAGGGATATTTACAAAGCCGTTCTTTATACAGAGGTTGCCAGCAACTGTTATACCCCCCAATATTCTCAGGCATAACAGACACAGGCACCAGCTCCTAATTTTTTCTGGGGATGCTCAACCCCTGCTCAGCCCCAGGCCCTACCCCCACTTCACCCTTTCCCCTAAGCCCCCACCCCTGCCCTGCCTTTTCCCACCCCCGCTCCACCCACACCCCTTCTCTTCCCTGCCTCTTTCTGCCCCCTCTTCTGAGCACACCTCCTCCCCGCTCCTCCCTCCTGCCTCCCAGTGCCACCTGCATGATGTGGAATAGCTGTTCTGCAGCATTCAGGAGGAGCTGGGAGGGAGCTGGAGGAGCTGATCCATGGGGGCTGCTGGCAGGCGGGAGTATGGTGTGGGGAGCTTGGCTGCTGATGGGGGTTAAGCGCCTGCTAATTTCTCTCCATAGGTGCTCCAGCCCTGAGCATTATCCAACACATTTTTTATAAAGTAACTTTTCCAACAGTTGCTTGGCCTTGAGAGAATTACAGAAAAAGGGTGTTTTTATGCATATCTATTTTCAAAAGCATAGGGCAGGGTTTTAAACCCTTCTCTGAAGAGGACCCTCTTGTTGTAAATGATTTTCTGTGTTTTCTTAAGGATCTTTGTCTCTATTTTCCACTGATTTTTGTTCTTTACCATAGAGGACTGCTGCACTTCTATCTTTTTTGGGGTGTTCTCCCCTGGTTCTATGCTATAGTCCAGGACGCAAGGGCATCAGAGTTTTACCAAAAGTGGGGGGGGGGCAGGGGCCCCTGCTTCTCCTCTTCCCCCCAAAGCCCTGTCCCTGGCTAGAAGTTGGAGAGGGGCCAGGGAGAACTCCTCCTCCCTGCCTGGGATGGGAGTGGGATGAAAGCAGCCCCCTTCCCATGGCCCCGCCCCCCACCCCAGGCAGGTGGAGGGACCCACTCCCCACAGCTGCCCATGTGGCTCTGTCCCCAACCTGGCTCTGGCCAAGGGGAGGCCTCGGAGCTGCAGCCTTGCCATGATAAGAGCCATGTGGGCAACTGGAGGGTCCATGCTGCAACTCCCCACATCTGCCCACGTGGCTCTTACCATGGCCAGGCTGCAGCTCTGAGGTGAGAGCCACACGGGCCGCTGTGGTAACTGTCATGGAGTCACAGACTTTCCACCTGCCCTAGGCCAGGCGGGGAGCCCAGAAGGTGGGGACATTGGCTGGGGGCAGCTCTCAGACCCCCCACACCGTGGCCAGGTGGAGGGTCCGCGCAGCTCTCAGAACTGCCCGAGCTCCCTGCCAGTGTCCACTGGTCTGGCCGGGGGGTGGGACCTTGGGGGCAAGAGGAGGGGAAGGGGGCGGCATCACTGCCAGGACTAGATGTTTCAAACTGTCCACAGTTTCCTATGTTGAGGGTAATCCCTTTGACCTTCATGCAGGCCTTCCCTCCTGACAGCTTGTACCTGTATGTTTTTGGACCTGCTGACACAAACTCCGTGATGTGTTGACCTGCCGGGATCTCCCTTGTGAAGTTCCCTAAATAATCACCCAGATACAGAGGGGGCGTTTCCAATCTCCCTCCCTTTTCACAAATATCAGTGAGTCCATGTCATGGTACAGGCACAACTCTTGCGACCTGTCTACCAGGCCGTCTAGTTCTAAGTGAGCATAAGTGGTCGTTGTGACATACCAGGGCACAGTCCAGACCAGTGAGGGAGTGTGTGACCCTTGCCTGCAAGGCTATGCTTTGCTGAAGCAGCTCCCACCTGGGCTACTCACAAACAGCCGTCCAGCATGCAAGCCACAGCCTGAGTGTCTGTGACTACAGCCTGCCAGCCACACTTGGGTTATATGCTGGCTCTCGGTAGCCTGGGTTATACTGCAGGGAGACCCCAACACACCCCGTCTCAGATTTCCCCCAGAAATGTACATCCTGTGTTGCTCAGCCCTCTCCTGGACAGTTCAAATATATTAAGTCCATTATTCCTGAAAGAGCAGAATATGCCAGTTTATTATCTCAAATAGTTATTCAGACACTTCAATTTAAACACTCTGGGTTTGATAAAACAGTAAAACATTTATTAAATACAACGAGAGAGATTTTAAGAGAGCACAAGTCATGAGGCATAAAAGTCAGAAATGGTTACAAGAAAAATAAATATGACGTTTACTAATGCCTAACTTAACCAACTCCATCAGATTCAAGCAATGTTTCTCTCCACATGCTTTCAGCAGTTGTACAGACCAAACCCTGTGGGTCAGGACCCTTCCCTCTCATTCCAATTCCTGCTTCCTTTATCTCATTGGGTGCAGTGAATGAGATAGGCCAACAGTAAGAGAAGGGTGGGGAGGGGGTTGCCCCTTCTTTTTATAGTTTCCGTCCCACTCTTAAAAAACATTTCCTGCTGGAGACTAGGAGACAAAAAGTCCATGTTGAAGGATGTTTACTGCTGTTTTTTTCACCTGTTTCAAGTTCCTTTGTCTTCCCTTCTTGCTTGAAGACTCTGTTTACTGCTTAAAGGCAAATTAAGCAGAGCACCTATTCCTTTGTTTAGGACATACCTGTTTGCCAACTTCTGTTTGGGCAGAGCTGTGGGGTTTTTAATACCATACAGGGGAGTCCTATAACTTCACATACAACATTGCCACACATATTTTACCAGGACAATACTGACCAGCAAATTATGAGATTTCAAATGATACCTTGCAACAGGGGTCTCAAAGTCCCAGCCCGCAGGCCATCTGCAGCCTGAGAACCTCCCCACTGCAGCCCACGGATGAGAGATCCATGCAGCCATGCTGCTGGCAATGTCTGCTGCAGGCACCGCCCCCGGCAGCCCCCATTGGCTGGGAGAGAGGGACAGAGTCAGCCATGGAGGCAGCATCACTTTTTTCCACAATGAATATAAACAAGTCAAAATACGGAACACAACTATCTGATGCAGACCTTGCTGCAATCCTGAAGGTTTCAACTGCTCAGTCACTGAGACCAAACATCAACAAACTGACAGAACTGAAGCATTGCCAGCTGTCTGGCAAACACTAAAAACTCTCTGCAGGCAAAGAATTGTATAAAGTTGTATGACAGTTTTATTATTTCTAAGAAATTTGAAATAAAAAATACAATATACTTGTTTTCTTTTCTGAACACCATCTTCAGTGACATTATTGGCCTGCTGGTAGGATATGAGGTCTGGCACTGGCCCTAAGGTAAATTGAGTTTGAGACCCCCTGCCTTACAAGGTATACCTTGTACAAAGATTATTACAATAATGTGTAGGGTGTGAATACAGGGGTGTATTCTGTCACAATGGTGAAACAAGCTATGAAGATGTTTGTTCTTTTGCAAGCTTCCAAGACACGCAAGCCATTTCATCGTCGATAAACTTGCAGGATGAAACCTCATAATTGGAAGAAAATAAATACTGAAAAGAGTTTGTCAGGGTCTCTTACTATTGAGTAGGTTTGTTCTTTGGCTGAATTTACCCCACAGAGAATTTAAAAACAGTTTAACAATTTGGTGCTTTGTGAGGTTCAGCATGATCTTGTGTTGGTATAAACGCATTCCTTCTTTCTTGTAGAAATCATTATTGTGTTTTTCTTTATCCGTGCACCAGCTGGGGATACCCTAAAGCCTCTTGTTTCTGACAGAGGTGAAATTTTATGTACGCAGAAAATAGTTTGATTTTTCTTCAAAATGCCAGATTTCACAGATTTTCACCACCACATACAGTACTCCTTCACTATGGCCCGTTCAATTCCACTCTGTAACATGTCCCAGGATGGTCCTTCCCTATTCAGTATGGGTGCATGTTGGCTGCTGCTTGGTTTCCACACAGGTCTGGCACAGTGGGAACATAAGTTTGCCACCCACTCTGACAGGTAACAGCAGGAAAAAGAGGTCTCATAGGGGACAAACTTTAACTTTTGCAATTCCAAAATAATTTGTGAGGGTTCCAAATTTGTCATGAATGATATCAGGGTGTTCAACGAGGTTGGGGTTATGTTTGAAATACAGGCAAAGAGTGTTAGTCCTGCCCTCCAAAAGTGCCTCCCTTGGCACCAGAGGTTGAGGCAGTTGGGCTTTGATTAAGAAATCCACAAGCTCTGTTTCTATTATCACCACCCACTCGTTCTCCCACAGGATCCTGACACAGATCCTTGTCCTTTTCTGATAATCAGTCGTGAGCTGTGTGTAAAGAAACTCAAAAGTTGTCCCTGTCATAAAGTTCTGCATTTTTTCACAATAACAGGTGATACGGCTGTGGAAAAAAACACCCATTAAATGCAAAGGCCGTATATTTCCCATCAATGATGTCATAATGGTCTAGAACAGAGGTGGGCAAACTACAGCCTGTAGGCCACATCTGGCCCGTGGGACTGTTCTGTCTGGCCCTTGAGCTCCCAGCCAGGGAGGCCAGCCCTCGGCCCTTCCCCTGCTGTCCCCCGACCCCTGCAGCTATGCCGCTGTGCGGGCAGTGCTTTGGGAGGTGGGGTTGCGTGCTCCTGCCGAGCAGCGAGGCAGCACGTCTGGCTCTGGCCAGGCGGTGCGGCGGCCAGACATGCTGCTCTGAGGGGGTCCCAGGGGGTGGTTAGGGGTGGGAGTCCCAGGAGGGGGCAGTCAGGGAACAAGAAGCGGGGCAGTTGGATGGGTTGGAGGTTCTGAGGGGGGCAATCAGGGGGTGGGAAGTGGGAGGGGTCGGATAGGTGGCAGGGGCCAGGCTGTTTGGGGAGGCACAGCCTTCCCTACCCGGCCCTCCATACAGTTTTGCAATCCCAATGTGGCCCTTGGGCCAAAAAAAGTTTGCCCACCCCACTCTAGAAAGAAGGGTCCAACCTGTAATTCCCCTCCCTGTAACACATGCCGTATTTGTATATTTTCTTTGTGAGCAGTATACAACAGCCACTGAATAGCCAGGGTTGAATATCTCTTTTTCTGTCTGTGATACTAGGCTGGAGGAAGAAGTGCTATGGCGTTAGCTGTAAAAAAGTAAACTTGTGCATAGCCCTGCAGACAGATGCCCAGTGTTATGTGCTGGAAAGGATCTATAGACAATTTTGCCTTTATGAATTTATCTGGACTTTTCTCTACAATACCTCCCATCTCTGTCATTTTCATGATCTCTTCTCTGTCTAGGATACTAGCCCGTGTCAAATTTTGACATCTTGCTGACAATAATACATAAGCCCTTGCTGCAAATCAAATATCTTATATTGATTGGCCTGATACCCTCTCGAAATACTGTTTTCTCCCCAGGCATCATGCTGTCAGTGCCATGGTGCTCCACCCCTGCCAGAGGCCCAACATAATTTTGTTTTTTTAAGTGTTAACAGTGTGGGAAGTAACCTTGGCAACCTTCCAACTCCATCTCCTCTGGGAGCTTGCTAAGCTTCACAGGCAACAAGTTTAAAGAGTCTATAAAACAAGTGCTCATGGTCTCAACTTTCACATACATCAGTTTAGTATCCTAAGTTATCAGTTCTATGCACATCTTTTCCTTCAGTAACTCTCTGACAACAAAGTGCACATCATCAGCTTTGGAACTGTATGCTATGAATGTGTTGGCCTAGAACTTTTTGCCAATAAAGGTCTTAACAAAGGTAGAAAGACACTCATTGCCCTTAAATTCCCAGGACTTTTCTCACTTTAGGGACATAGCAAAAATGCAATTGGGCACATGGAACCCTCTCTCCTGCGTGCATTCAAAATAATAAAAAAATATACTTTTCTGATGCTTTCTAAGTTTGTCCATAAAATACAGTTGACTCTGTACATCACTTTGTGTTTTTGATGCCATGCCTATGTGTTTGTCTAAACACTTTTTGGACCTGAAACAGGGCTGCCCAGAGGATTCAGGGGGCCTGGGGTCTTCGGCGGCGGTGGGCCCCCGCTTCGGCGGTAATTCGGCTGTGGGGAGTCCTTCCGCTCCGGGACCCACCAAAGTGCCCTGAAGACCCGCAATGGGGGCCCCCTGCCGCCGAATTACCGCCGAAGACCTGGCACTTTGGCGGGGCCCGGGGTCTGGGGCAAATTGCCCCACTTGCCCCCTCCCCCAGGCGGCCCTGACCTGAAATACAGTCTACTGCTGTACACTCATACTGTCAGTTCACATACTCAAGCAGAGGCAGCACCAAAACCTGCAAGAGTGTTTGTGACTGTAAAACTCACAATCATTTTTGCACCAAACAAAATTTTCACATGGAGAACCCCATAATAATGCTCTGAAAAAAGTCTTGGGGAACCATGGCCAGTGGGAGCTGCAGAGGGCGGTGCTTGAAGCAACATGAACACACGCTCCTCCGCCTCTCTTCCCCCACGTTCTTTCCGCTTCCTGGAGCAGTGCAAGGGCAGGCAGGCAGGCAGCCTGCCCTGCCCCCGGTGCACGCCGGGCCAGAGCCGCTCTAGGTAAATGCAGGGGGATGGGGGGGGGCTGTGAGAAGCTCACGGGCCGCAGAAAATAACTTTGCGCGCCGCATGTTTGAGACCCCTGGTCTAGTCTGACCTCCTGCACAATGCAGGCCACAGAATCTCACCCACCCACTCCTGTATCAAACCCCTAACCTATGTCTGAGTTATTGAAGTCCTCAACTTGTAGTTTAACGACTTCAAGGTGCAGAGAATCCTCCAGCAAGTGACTTGTGCCCCACGCTGCAGAGGAAGGCGACCCCCCCCAAGGCCTCTGCCAATCTGCCCTGGAGGAAAATTCCTTCCCAACCCCAAATATGGAGATCAGCTAAACCCTGAGCATGTGGGCAAGACTCACCAGCACCCAGGAAAGAATTCTCTGTAGTAACTCAGATCCCACCCCATCTAACATCTGCGCTGCTCCGGGAAGCGGAAAGAACGTGGGGGAAGAGAGGCGGAGGAGCGTGTGTTCATGTTGCTTCAAGCACCGCCCTCTGCAGCTCCCATTGGCCACGGTTCCCCATTCCCGGCCAATGGGAGATGCTGAGGGCAGTGCCTGAAGCAACAGCAACACATGCCCCGTGCCCTTGCTCCCCCACGTTCCAGCCGCTTCCCAGAGCAGCATGGGGGAGCCTGCCCTGCCCCCAGTGCGCGTCGGGCCAGAGCCCGCCCCCCCGAGCCCCTCCTACAGCCACACCCCAACCCACGTCACAGACCACTGGGCATATTTACCGCTAATAGTCAAACATCAATTAATTGCCAAAATTAGGCTATCCCATCATACCATGCCCTCCATAAACTCATCAAGCTTAGTCTTGAAGCCAGATATGTCTTTTGCTCCTCTTGGAAGGCTGTTCCAGAACTTCACTCCTCTGATGGTTAGAAACCTTCATCTAATTTTGAATCTAAACTTCCCAATGGCCAGTTTATATCCATTTGTTCTTGTGTATCCCATTCCCATCCGCAAAAACTTTAGATCCCACAAACCCCACAAGAGAGACAGATTTCCCTATGCTACTTAAACAACCCAACAACAACAACAAAATGGTCAGTTAATATATATAAGCAGAATTCAGACCCAATTTTTACCACTAAAAGAATAAAATAAACATTGCTTAAACCATGTAAAAATACATTAGCTGCTGTTAATCAAATCTCTTTCTATTCCTTGCTTAAATTTAAGTATTAAAATCTTTATTGTAACCCCCTCCAAAAAAAAACCTTGCTTTACATTGCTGAAATTCTATTTATGACAAACTGACGAGAGATTTAGTGTTTGCCCAGGGTTCAGAGTAGCAGCCATGTTAGTCTGTATTTGCAAAAAGAACAGGAGTACGAAGGTGCCACAGTGTTTTCCCACAAATTACCGCAGTCTGCTTTTTTTGCCCACCCAATTCCACCGGCAACAAAGTACATTTTGCCCGCTCCTGCTATTACAGCAGCGGGTCCTCAGGATCTTAGTCTTGCTTCAGGGCTCTTCACTACATCCCTCCCCCTGTGTTTCACTCACTCAGGACTGAACTACTCCCACTTCATTGCTTGGCGCTCCAGCCAGGTCACTGTGGTTTTCTCCTTCCAGTGGAGTGCACATATCAAAGTCTCTTGGGACCCCACTGTCCCAGGTAGTCTTCCTATTCACTGCCCTCTTAATTGTGTCTCTTCTCCAGTGGCTGGCAGGGGAACGCAGGCCCACCCTCAACACTGGGTTCCAGCCCAGGGACCCTACAACAAGCAATCAAAGGGTATGGCTACACTTACGGTTTGCAGCGCTGGTCATCCAGCTGTGTGTGTAGAGCAGGTGTGTGTGCCCACACACTCACAGCTAGCACGCTGTGTGTGTGCATTTTTTTTTTTTATTAGCAGCGCTGTGGGGGAGCTGCAGTATGGGCAGCTATCAGCATTCAAGTGCAAAAAAACGCTTTTTTCAAAAAGGGGGGGGTGGTGGTGGTGTGTGGGAGGGAGAGCGGGAAGAGATTTTGGATTTTTGAGCCAACAGTGTTTGTGTGTGCTTCCTGGATTGGAAAAATCACAAAATGTTCATGAGCCCTTAGTCTTAACTCTTAATTGCATACAGCCTGCCTCCAACACGGACTCCCCGCTGTTTCACTCACTCCCTGTGGTGTACTGTGACAGGGAGCGGGGAAGAGAGAGATTGGAAAAATCACAAAATGTTTGCGAACCCTGCATCCAACGCTGTTTCCCCTGCCTCTCATTTGATCGTTCACAGCCAGGTACAGATAGCTCCTGTTTGCTGTGATCAGTGTTTGTTTTAGATTAGCAGTTCAACGGAGCTCCGATCGGTTCTGTTTCATTCACTCTCCCTGCCTCTCATTTGATTGTTTACAGCCAGGTACAGATGATCACAGCAAACAGGAGCTCTGTTCGGAGCTCCAATTGGAGCTCGTTCACAACAAAACAAAGAGAGGCTGCATAACAAAACAAAGAGAGTAATTTATAAAAGCATTCTGGGATACACCTTATACCCTGGAGGCCAATCACAGCGCTGGTGTGTGGCCACACTTGATGACCAGCGCTGGAATCCTTATTCCCCATGCCGAGAGGGGTGTACGGCCAGCGCTGCAGCCAGGGAGTTGCAGCGCTGGAAGTGCCCTGCAGGTGTGGCCACTTACTAATTGCAGCGCTGGTGGAGGCTTTCCAGCGCTGCAAATCGCCAGTGTAGCCATACCCAAAGTCTGCACAGTCCTAAACCTTACCGCTGTACCCCTAGGCTACTTCCTACCTTGCCTTCACTCACCCTGAGACTGACTACAGTCTCCCTTTCTACAGCCCTTTTCTACGCTCAGCTACTGGGCTTTATACCTGCCCCTCCTGCTCCTGTCCAGCTGAGCTTCACCTCTAATTAATCCTCATTGCTCCGACTCCTTCTCCAGGTGCAGTCTAGGTGGATAATTGGCCCACCTAGCCACTTTAATCCCTTCAGGACTTGTATTGGGTAGACACCCCATCACAAGGTCGCAGAGCAGATTCCTGGTTCTTTGTTGGTTGTGTTGGCAGTGTCTCATCTCAGTAGCTCTGACTATGGCATCATCAGGAGAGTTGCACAGGCCTGTTTAGCAAAACAGAGATATTCCAGTTTCCTCCCGCCCGCCGCCCCTCTCAACGCAAGGAGATATGCTAGGCACAAGGGAAAAAAAAACCTTCTCTCTCACACAAGGAAGTATTAAAACATTTTACCAAGCTCGCTCTCTTTCTCTCTCTCTCTCTCACACACACAACAAACAAAACTTAACTCTGTAATCTCTCTCTTTCATACCAAAGTCTGCCCACACCTATATATTTGCTTAAAAACAAAACTGTTTAAACAACCAAACAAAAAAGCAAAATATATTTACTAGGGTTCAAATGTCTGTCAGTTGTTGATGCTGGAGAATTTTTCTTTTCCATTGTGTCTTTCTTTTTTCTTTTGAGCTAGTTTACACTGCGGTCTAGAGTCTCTCTTGTTTTGGCCATACTGTGTGGGACAACATTATTACAAAAAAACACATGGAACAGTCTTGTAAAATTTAAAAATGAAATACTAAGGATGCTTTTTTAAAAGTTATAGCTTTACAAAATCAATTTCAGGCTACAAAACAAACATCCACATGGGTTATTGGTTTGTTTCCACCATTAGTGTTTCTCCAATACACAGACATTTTTAATGGAAGCACATTTCCCCCATGTACACCAAAACAAAGTTTGCAGCAAAATACTTTTTAAAACCCCACACCTATCTCCTGCATATACCCCTAAATCACAAACAACACTTTAAACATCAAAACCAACTTTTTAACCATTTTAAAACCCACCCCACATTTTGCACAGAGTAAAAAATCCAGTATTTTAAACACTCAAAGCCACTCTGTAACAAACTACTTTTCAAGAAACCCTCAACTATTTCCTGCATATGCCCCATTGCTTTTAAATGTTCAATTGTTCTTACAGCATATTCTTATTTTCTTTACATTCTGAAGGTTTGTGCAGGGCCAGCTTTAGATTTTTTGCCGCCCCAAGCAAAAAAATTTTTGGCTGCCCCGATCCCAGCCCTGGGCTCGTCCCCCATGCTGCCCCAGCTCTGGGCTCCCTCCTTCTCCCCCACCCACACACCCTCTGCCACCCCAGACCTAGGCTCTGCCCCCTCCACGCACACCCCCTGCTGCCCCAGCCCTGGGCTCTCCCCCTGGCCCTGCCCCCTCCTTCCGCCCCAGCCCTGGGTCACTGGTAACTTGCTCCCAGGGCAGGTCATTCAGCAGGAATTTTGGATGTGCACAGAACACAGACAGGATTGGTTCCCATATGGTTACAGAACTGCAGTAAAGTGGAACAATTTTCAGCTTGTGTGATTGGAAGATATCTGGATGCATATAATAAGACTGTCCTTCATAAATGAGCAAAAGTTGAGGTGCCTTTATTATTCTTTTGTTCCACTCTTTGTTTCTATGGGGAATTTGCCAAAGCAATATCATTGTCTTCCTTCTAAACAAATTAAAAAAAAAAGGCAATGACTGTTGAAAATAGCAGTTCCAGTCCTAAACACCTGGCTCAATTTTTCTACAGCAAATTACAGTGGATCAGTATATTTGATTTGGGAGAAATGAAGTAACAGCTGCCCAACTTGAGCTTGAGCACTCCTGAATGTTGAGGTGTTCAAATCTGGAAGGCAGGTGCTAGATTCCCTTTCTGAATATTAGCTAAATCTGGAAAGGAGAAGTCAATTTCTGCTTCCATCGCTCAGAAGTGGAAATCCTCCTACGTGCCTGGTACTGTATCTAAAGCTGCCCAGGTCCAGTAGAACCTCCCCTCCCTTACTTTTCATTTTAAATTCTAGTGGGATCCACATACCTCCCTTGCTAGGCTTCAGCTAGAGAGGGGCACTGTCCATTCCTTCTTTGGGGGCTGTAAGGTGAGGTCACACCAGTGTCCCTAATCCAGTCTGGGGATGTCTTCTGAAGGGGATAACTGGGCCAAAGCCTTCTACTCCTTGGGCACACTTGTTCTCCATTCACAGTGCCACCCTGCTCTAGCAGTGAGCTCTCCATTCACAGCAAGCTGCAGCATGAGGTTTCAGCTACCATACTCCCTCCCCGTTGATAGCGGTCAAGGGAATGCTGGGAAATGCAGTTCTTTCCCTGCTCCAGGGCTGGCTTTATAGGCAGGGAGCTAACCAAGGAACTACAGCTCCCAGGGCCTCCTGTTGGTTCTCAGCTCCCAGGCTGGATCCCTGCCGGCTGCCGCAAGCACCTGCTTGCTTTGCTGGTGCCTAGAGCCGCCCCTGGTTTGTGAATCCCTTGCTACATTTCAATTTTGGGTTAGACTATTGTTTATTTTTGAAAATATATTATTTTTAAATTGTTAATGACTTGAGTTGCTAGAAAGACTGACCCATAGTGTTCAACTACAATCTCCGGAGGTGTTATTTAATTTAATATTAATCAGAGCTCACCAACCCCAGCCACCTCTTTTCTGGGCATGAATGCCTATCAAACCTAATTACTGATAACTGACATCTTTAACCCTGATTGTACATTAAGGAAATGAGGGTGAATAATCACATCTAGACCTACACTTTCAGTAGGGGGTGGTTACACCAAATCAGTTCAACAGGGTTGATTCTCCTCTATTGTATTCAAACATAAGTCACAAACATGCATGTTTTATAAAGAATATAGGAGCTTTTTTACTTTATTTTAAACATATTTTGTTTTCCACAGGATTCTACTACAGGCATTTCAGCTTTTTGCTGAAATGTCTTTAAGACACAATAGCTGGGTTCTCACAAACTATTTTTACTTAAAAAAACATACAAACCCTTGAAAACGCTTCAAACCCCAGTTTTAATTAAAACCCTACACAGGCCTTGTAACAGAAATACAACTGGACACTTAGGCCTGGTCTACACTAGGACTTTAATTCGAATTTAGCAGCATTAATTCGAATTAACTGCGCACCCGTCCACACCAGGAAGCCATTTAATTCGACATAGAGGGCTCTTTAGTTCGAATTCTGTACTCCTCCCCGACGAGGGGAGTAGCGCTAAATTCGACATGGCTATGTCGAATTAGGCTAGGTGTGGATGCAAATCGAACTTAGTAGCTCCGGGAGCTATCCCACACTGCACCACTCTGTTGACGCTCTGGACAGCAGTCCGAGCTTGGATGCTCTGACCAGCCACACAGGAAACGACCCGGGAAAATTTGAATTCCTTTTCCTGTCTGGGCACTTTGAATCTCATGTGCTGGTTGGACATCGGGGTGAGCTCAGCAGCACCAGCAACGATGCAGAGGAGTCCAGGCTATCCCAGAATAGAAAGAGGTCCCCAGCATGGACTGACCGAGAAGTCTTGGATCTGATCGGTGTGTGGGGTGATGAGTCTGTGCTTTCGGAGCTGCGCTACAACAAACGGAATGTGAAGACCTACGAGAAGCTCTCCAAAGCCATGACAGACAGAGGATACAGCCGGGATGCAATGCAGTGCCGCGTGAAAGTCAAGGAGCTGAGACAAGGCTACCATAAAATCAAAGCAGCAAACGGACGCTCCGGAGCCCAGCCCCAGACATGCCGCTTCTACGAGGTACTGCATGCCATTCTCGGTGGGTCTGCCACCACTGCCCCACCAGTGTGCGTGGACTCTGACGAAGGGATAGTGTCGACGGCCAGTTCCTCGTCGACGTTCGCAGATGGGGAAGATGAGGAAGGAGATGAGGAGGGGGAGGCAGTCGACAGCGCTTACAACGCTGATTTCCCCGACAGCCAGGATCTCTTCATCACCCTCACTGAGATCCCCTACCAACCCTCCGCAGCCGTTACCACGGACCCTGAATCAGGAGAAGGATCAGTCGGTAAGTGCTTTAAACATGTTAACATTTATTTCTTAAAAGAACAGGAAAATAGACTAGGCGAACAGAAGGTCTATATGCAGGGGAATGGAACAGGAATCTTCCGCGGAGATCTCCAAGAAGCTCTCCTGGAGGTAGTCGAAAAGCCTATGGAGGAGGTTCCTGGGGAGAGCTGGCTTATTGGGTGCTCCGAGGTAGCATACTTTTCCGCGCCACGCTCTCAGCTGGTACTCTGGGACCAGTGCCTTGACGAGCATCGCAGCATAGGGCCCTGGTTTGTGCTGGCTTTCATTCAGCATGCGCTCTCTCTCTCCGTGACACCCTCCTCAGGGTGATCTCGCGCGCAGACTCCTGCATGTAAGTAGAGTGATTTGTGTACTATTACTATTGGTAGTGCTTCACTGTTCCTTAGAACAAGAAGAAGCGTCACTTTAGAGCCACGTGCTGGAGGCTACAGAGTGGCAGCATACAGGGATCTTTTCCAAGGGAAAACCGCAAGGGGGTGGAACAGGGGCAGAGTTTATGCTTTCAGGATTGCCTGCAGCAAGAGGACAGAGCTGGACATTGACTTTTAAGCAGCCAAAAGCCTTTGGCTTACCATGCCTGGCTGCTCCACAGATTCAGCTTTCCTGCCCCGCTTGTCTGGTCTGCAGTGCAATACCCCAGGCAATGAAAGCGAATGCAGAGAAATCGAACTTTCCCTGAGTGAGTGCTCAGGAGATAGGTGCCGTCCATGGTCTGGTTCATAGGCAATGAGTAGACTAATGTTTCATTTTTAAGAAAATGCATTTGTAAAGCATTCACTCCCTTTCCCCTCACACAGCTGCAACAGTATCCGACCTGCTCCACCCTGCCCTCACCAGGGGCTGGCGCGATTAAAGGCGTCAAGAAAGGACGAGATGTTTGTTGAATTTTTGGCTGCTAGCTCAGAAGAGCCAGAGCAGAGCAGCAGCAGGAGAGGAGAGAGAACACAGCAGCAGCGCTCACACAGCACAGCAGAGACAGATGGGGAGGACAGAGGACCAGCAGGAGGCAGGACAGACACTGGAGGACTGACTGAGGAGGGACGGAGGCGCAGGGCTCTTTATCGATGTTCTGCAGGACCGCAGGAGCCAGAGGACAGCCCTCCCCCCACTGTGTGTGCAACGCCTCCCTCCCCCCCACACACCACCCCACCCCACCTCACCCAGAATAACTAGAAGGAGGGGTACCAAGGGCATGTCACTGCACCACAGCCACCTGCTACTGCTAAAAAAAGTCAAGTTCTCAGTCCCTAGATTTTGAAAAAAAAAGTTCTTTACTGTGTTGTTTGTGTTAATAGTTAAAATTTGTTTTTTTTGTGTTTTGTTTGCTGTGTGTTTTCTGTGAGGGGGAGAGGGGGGGGGGGGGGGGGGGTGGGTGTGCAAGGTGAGGGGTGTGGTGTGTGTGTAGAGACCTTCTTCTATCCTAGGAATGATAGGCTCTGACCTGTACAGCAGTCTCTGGGAGGACGAGGGGAGGTGGGTGTGGGTGTGGGGGGGGTGAGGGTGGGTAGGCTGAGACGGGGTGGGTGTGGGGGGGGGGGGGGGGTGGGGGGGGGGAGGGGGAGGGGGTGTGGTGGGGGGAGGTGTGAGGAGGGTGTGGGGCGGGCCGGGGGGGGGGGGGGGGGGGGGGGTGGTGGGGGCTGGGGGCAACGGTAGAAGGGCAGGGGATGGCAACCCTGCCTTGCCATTTGTGGATGGGCAGCAGCAGACAGCATTGCAGCAGACAGGGCAGCAGTGCCCGGGGGACGCAGCGGGCGGGGGGGGGGGCGGTGGGGGGGGGGACAACACGCCGCTGGGGGGGGTGACAGGGGCGCTGGGACCTGCGCGGGGGGGGGGGACCGGGGTGGGGGGGGAGGCCCAGCCCAGCCAGGGCCCACCTGAGGGCTGCAAGAGAGCCTGGCACACAGCCTGCCGCTGGAGCAGGGACCTGCAGGTGCCACCTGACTGCACTCACAGGGAACAGACTGCTGTGCCTGTGTGTAATCTGTATCATGTGACTGCCCTCATGTTCTGTGTCCTGTCTCCTGTCTGTGTCAAGCTCCTCCCAACAAAAACAACAACAGAAACAAAAAACAAACATTCAGCAAAAACAAACAACAAAACAACAGCAAAGGTGAGAAAAAACCTTTTACAAGGGAACAAATACTAAAAATTTAACTTTTGTAAAACTTTGGGACATTTTTTGGGTAAGTGACTTGTCCGTCTCCTTGCAGTGACAGTTTTCCTCCTGGTAGTGGGTCTGTGGTGGTGGGGTGGTGGGTGTGGGCTCTGTCCTCCTGCGGCAGTGGGGAGGGTGCTGGGGCTTGGCGCTGTGCAGACACAGTGCTGGCGCCTGCCCGCTGGCGTGCGCGTTCCCTCCCTCAGCCTCAGCCCTGCCTCTGGCCTCTCCTGCCTGCCTCTCCTCCTCCTCCTGTCTGTCTGTGTGTGAGCTGTCCCTGCTGCTGTGTGTGCTGGTCCTCTGGCTGGCTCTGTCCCACTGGCTCTGCTGCAGCCATCTGCTCCCTGGAAACAAACATCTCGTCCCGTGTCCTTTTTAGACGCCTAATCTGCACCAGCCTAATCTGAGAGGGGCATGGTGGAGCAGGTCGGGATACTGTTGCAGCTGTGTGAGGGGGAAAAGGGAGTGAATTGCTTACAAAGATGCATTTTCTTAAAAATGAAACATAGTCTACTCATTGCCTGTGAACCAGACCATGGACGGCACCTATCTCCTGAGCACTCACTCAGGGAAAGTTCGATTTCTCTGCATTCGCTTTCATTGCCTGGGGTATTGCACTGTAGACCAGACAAGCGGGGCAGGAAAGCTGAATCCGTGGAGCAGCCAGGCATGGTAAGCCAGAGGCTTTTGGCTGCTTAAAAGTCAATGTCCAGCTCTGTCCTCTTGCTGCAGGCAATCCTGAAAGCATAAACTCTGCCCCTGTTCCACCCCCTCACGGTTTTCCCTTGGAAAAGATCCCTGTATGCTGCCACTCTGTAGCCTCCAGCATGTGGCTCTAAAATGATGCTTCTTGTTGTTCTAAAGAACAGTGAAGCACTACCAATAGTAATAATACACAAATCACTCTACTTACATGCAGGAGTCTGCGCGCGAGATCACCCTGAGGAGGGTGTCACGGAGAGAGAGAGAGCGCATGCTGAATGAAAGCCAGCACAAGCCAGGGCCCTATGCTGCGATGCTCGTCAAGGCACTGGTCCCGGAGTATCAGCTGAGAGCGTGGCGCGGAAAAGTATGCTACCTCGGAGCACCCAATAAGCCAGCTCTCCCCAGGAACCTCCTCCATAGGCTTTTCGACTACCTCCAGGAGAGCTTCTTGGAGATCTCCGCGGAAGATTCCTGTTCCATTCCCCTGCATATAGACCTTCTGTTCGCCTAGTCTATTTTCCTGTTCTTTTAAGAAATAAATGTTAACATGTTTAAAGCACTTACCAACTGATCCTTCTTCTGATTCAGGGTCCGTGGTAACGGCTGCGGAGGGTTGGTAGGGGATCTCAGTGAGGGTGATGAAGAGATCCTGGCTGTCGGGGAAATCAGCGTTGTAAGCGCTGTCGACTGCCTCCCCCTCCTCATCTCCTTCCTCATCTTCCCCATCTGCGAACGTCGACGAGGAACTGGCCGTCAACACTATCCCTTCGTCAGAGTCCACGCACACTGGTGGGGCAGTGGTGGCAGACCCACCGAGAATGGCATGCAGTACCTCGTAGAAGCGGCATGTCTGGGGCTGGGCTCTGGAGCGTCCGTTTGCCGCTTTGATTTTATGGTAGCCTTGTCTCAGCTCCTTGACTTTCACGCGGCACTGCATTGTATCCCGGCTGTATCCTCTGTCTGTCATGGCTTTGGAGAGCTTCTCGTAGGTCTTCGCATTCCGTTTGTTGGAGCGCAGCTCCGAAAGCACAGACTCATCACCCCACACACTGATCAGATCCAAGACTTCCCGGTCTGTCCATGCTGGGGATCTCTTTCTATTCTGGGATAGCCTGGACTCCTCTGCTGGAGAGCTCTGCATCGTTGCCGGGCTGCTGAGCTCGCCCCGATGTCCAACCAGCACATGAGATTCAAAGTGCCCAGACAGGAAAAGGAATTCAAATTTTCCCGGGTCGTTTCCTGTGTGGCTGGTCAGAGCATCCAAGCTCGGACTGCTGTCCAGAGCGTCAACAGAGTGGTGCAGTGTGGGATAGCTCCCGGAGCTACTAAGTTCGATTTGCATCCACACCTAGCCTAATTCGAAATAGCCATGTCGAATTTAGCGCTACTCCCCTCGTCGGGGAGCAGTACAGAATTCGAACTAAAGAGCCCTCTATGTCGAATTAAATGGCTTCCTGGTGTGGACGGGTGCGCAGTTAATTCGAATGAATGCTTCTAAATTTGAATTAAAGTCCTAGTGTAGACCAGGCCTTAGACATTTTAATGTTTGAGGTATGTAGCCAATGCTTTACACACTGCTTGGAATTCTGCCATTTCACAGGTGTGGCATTCTTAATATGTTATGGGCTACAGCAGAGTTTACTTTTGAAAAATATATTAAAAATTTTAAACTTTTAATGACATTGAGTTGCTAAAAAGACTGACCCAAAGCATTCTACAAACTCCTGAGGTTTTATTTCATTTAATGTTAATCAGAGCTTATCACTCAATGCCCCTTACTGTGGGTGAACACCCAGAAAATCTAATTAATGATAGCATATCTTTAACCCCAATGAAATGTTAAGGAGACATGGGTGTGTGATTACATCTGAAGGCAACACTTCCACACAACCCCATTTTTTTCAAGAGGTTAGGGTTAAACCAATGCAGTTCAATGATGTAGAGTCAGCAGTATTGTACTCAAACACATCTCAAACATCCATGTTTTATACAAAATATGAGGGTTGGGTTTTTTTTGCTTTATTTTAAACACTTCTTTTATTTCCCCAGGATTCTATTACATGCTTTTCAGCTGTTTTCTGTGACTAGGTCTCTTTTCTCAAAGACACAATAGCTGGGTTCTCACAAATGATTTTTCTTTAAGAGATATACAACCCTTGCAAACAAACTGTGCTGCTCCATTAAAACTTTCATCTTATTGCCAGACAGACCTTGTAACAGAAACAAAGATAGTCACAAAGTCCTTTTCAATAGATATTTTTATTTATAGATACCAAGTTTTATTAAATTTTATATCACATGCTTGTCCCCTCACCATCCTCTAACTTAATCCTTTTCAACTTCTTACGGTATTTTTCCTAAGCAGTGTTCTCTAACTTCTTGTGAGGATCAAACAAATCAATATAATGCATTAATTTTGTTTAAAACACTATTAGGATCTCAAGTGCTTTGCACAGCATTAACCAAGGTTACCTCTTGTGCTAAATTTTCTTGGGTCAAGCACCAACATTGCATTGCATAACCTATGGCAATAACAGTATTTAATAAGCTTTCCAAACACAAGTCAGCACACGGGGCCCAGAGTTTGCAGTTTCTGTCCTCTGAAGTCCAATTCACACAGTCATGATGCTGCTGGCCTGGTGCGTCTATAACACAGCCTCACAATCTTCAAAATCTTCTCCCTAAGACAGTGATTAAGGACAGCATAAACAGAAATACATACAATAGACTGCATGACTCTTTTATAATCATGACATGCCACAGGCTCAGTTATTTCAATGCCAAGGGCCTTCCTTAAATCAATACAGTTATCAGCCTCTTCGTGCAGTGTCCTGCTTAACAAGTTGTCTTAATGTAGAGCGAAAACAAGTTGGGCCTGATTCACCTTTGCTGCTGATGCAATACTGCCAAGGGCCTCTGAGTCCCCTAGAAAGGCATAGTCAATCTTTTGAGAGGTTTTCAGAAAAGAAACAGCTGTAAGTCCACTGTTTTTAGATTTATGCAACCCCAGGTCAGTTTCTAGTTCATTGTATCCCATCCTTGACTGCCACTTTTTATAGTCTATTTACCTGATCAGCATCTTCTCCATTAACTTTGTCTGACTCTGGTGACCCACGGTCACCTTCCTCCACAGGGGCAGACGCTGGGCAGCCATCACACTTGTCAGTCTGCCTCTCAAGTGCTTGGGTCTCGGGTCAGGTTCCATCAAGGGGCTCCCCTAAGCAGCTCCCTCCTCCTCCTCTGGACTGCCTCCGCAGGCAACCAAGCCCCTTTGGAGCTAAAACAAATTCTGTATTTCTCATGGAGGTGATGAAGGAGGCCATGTTTTCCCTCAGTGTTTCCATGATTTCTGAGAAACGCACTCTTGAAACAAAACTGCCTCTTCCATGCTGTGATCAGGCTTCCGGGGGCAGTGCTGCTGACTGGCCAACTGTTGAGCTCCAGAGATCAAGGGTTCCCACCTAGACTTTTGTGCTATACCTATTCTGATTGCTGCACATTTCCCTTCCAGGAGAGCCTCTGGGGGTGAAACCCATGCTGATTGGTAGAGGACAGTGGGAGAAGTTCTTAGCAGGGTCACATGCCACCCTTGCTTCTGGTCATGTGTCAGTCTTAACCCTGGAAGTAATACCCATGGCAGGGGCTTATGGTGACAGGAAAGTGGGGCCTTAGGGGTCAGGATCAGGATCAATGTTTGATTGATAGTAGTCCCTTAGACTACTTACAGCCCCACTCAGATTCTTTCTTAGGCTCTTGCCAGGCGAGAACAAATAGCCTCAGCTGTTCTTCGAGTATCCTACTAAAACCACTCCTTGCTCCCCTCCTGGTCTCTCACAGACAGAGAAATAGGTCATGCATTTTATTTCCTGCCTTGTTCATAACATCATGCATCTAACATGCACAACAAACACACCCAGACTATATACTCTATTTGTATTACATCCTCCAGAATTCTCAGCTGTAAAAGTCTGAAGTTCTGCAATCCTCATACTGGCCATGCCTACACTCACAAGACCAGTGCCCTGTTACAGCTGAGTAATGGCATTTGTTTCTCTTTTTTATGTCTTCTTGAAAGTTAATTTTAAAATATTCACAAAATAATTTAGATCAGAAATTTTAATCCCTTCAACTATTCCCTGGAAAGCCTGCTAGAAAGGGCATCAAGATTTCATGGTGCTGGACATGATCCAAAGAGCTAGAACATCCCTTCTTGTGAAGTAAATGAAATGGGCTAATGTTCGTACACGAACCAGTGTCACCTTATTGAGTTCTACCTTTGAAAATGAATCTGAATCCTTGAAATGCACTTGAAAGGCAAGGGATAGTGCTCTGGTATAACCTTTTCATTCTCTATTTGTTAAACAGGTGTTGAAGCAGCACAAAATAAATGCCAGTCTTTGCCCAAGGAGTGCACATTCTAAAGTGTGTAATTCACAAATGGAATCTCTCCTCTGTGCACCATCATTGAGTTGCCACTATTGGTTTCCTTGTTTCCTCCCTTGTATTTAGTACTGGTTGGATCTGCATAGATCCTACACTCAGTTCTCTTCGGGCATGTCTACATTGCACCGGGAGTGAGTCTCCCAACCCAGGTTCACAGAGTCATGCTAGTGGGGTTCACACTTGCACTTTAAAAATAACTGTGTAAATGTTGCTGCTTGGGCTGGAGCTTGGCTCCTGAAGCCACGGAGTGGGGGATGTTGCTTGAGAGCTCAAGCTGCAATGTCAAAGCACATTCTATCTGGCTATTTTTAGGAGTGCTACCATGCATCTGTGGACTTGGGCTGGGAGGTTCACTTCCAGATGCAGTGTAGACATGCCCTTCCAGCCCCCAACCCTAGCTGTCATCCCCAGAGCCACAGAAATAGCACATCTCTCCCCTGTAGTGAGGAAAGGGGTCCTGCCACTGACTCCATACCCCACACTCCAAACTCACTTGGAATCAGATCCCTGTTTCTCTTATCTAAGGCCTTGATAGCTCCATGCCTGGAGCCAGACCTTTAACAGGCCCCCTTTGTTCCCAGTGTGAGGGAGTCATGGTACCTTCTGCTCCCTACCAGGGAGGTGAGGTGTCTGGGGAAAAGGTTGGGGAAGGTGTGCTATGGACCTGATTACCAGGACCCAGTGACAGCTCTATTTATCACACCGAGAATTTGCAGCTTTCCTTACTCAGGAGAGTGTTCCCTCCTATCATTGTTCACTTTTTACTTACAATGAAAAATCTTTGAAGCGATTCCCTGTGATTGTACTCTTTAGCTCACTGAGCAAGTCTGTAAATAATTGAAAAAATGCCGTTTGCTTCACAGGCACCAGTAAAATCAGCTCAGCTTACTCTCAACAGCAAATATTTAGTGAGATTATCAATCAAAAAAGTTTTAATTTGGATAAGAAAATGAAATTCTCTTCACAGGCCTTGTAAATTGCTGATTAACACTGGCAGGTTTCTTGGCTCTCTCTGTCAGCACCCTTCTTGGGGTGCAGTACAGGGAGGTAATTACTAGAGTCTTCATGGAATAGTATTAATTAGATGCAGATAATGTTGCATATTAGCAGTTTGCAGGAGCTTGTAGAGTTTTTCAGCTGAAACAGATAAACAAACTGAAACATGTAAGCCTGAAAGCAGAGGCCAAGGAGTAAGGAGGGAAGGCAGAAAAGCTGGGAGGGGGCAGGTGCATAGGCATGGGAA
Organism: Mauremys reevesii; assembly: GCF_016161935.1. Lineage (NCBI taxonomy): Eukaryota > Metazoa > Chordata > Testudines > Geoemydidae > Mauremys > Mauremys reevesii. The sequence continues at coordinate 11,668,821 of NC_052646.1, read as the reverse complement.
CTAGGGGTGTAGGGGATTCTGGCTGCCAGTCCTGCATGCCTGGGGTCCCAGCTGCCAGCCCCGTGCACCCAGGGTCCTGGCCTCAGCTCTGGGGAGGATGCAAGGGGGAGTGGATAAGGGTAAGGGGGCTGGCTTTTAGCACCTGCACTATTAAATATGTTCTGGCACCACTGTGCGGGTGAGTGGTTAGGGTGGGGTGTGGGTGGTGTTGATTGGTATGAGCTCCCCACCTGTTTAGGGTATGGGTGGAGAGGCCCAGATCCACAAAGGTTTAGGCACCTAAAGCCCAGTTTCAGGCACCACCATGATTCACAGATCTCCTGTGTGGCTGCCACCTAACCCTGTAGGCACCTAAACTCACTCAGCACCAAAATTTTTGTTGTAAATATTCCCTGTATTTCTGCCTCCGGGCACATGTACTAAGGCCTCACTCTAGGCACCTGTAAGCATGCAGACTCACCCCTGAAGTGCTTCCTGCTGGTCATCTCAGGGAATTAGCTCTTCCAGCATCCTGGAGCACTCCCTGAAGGTTGGTGATCTGCCTTACCACTGGCCCCCACATCCCTCCCAGACCCAGTGCCCTGTTATCTGGGGTGCTGCCTCCTGGCAGTAACCCCTCAGTCTTAGGGTCTCCCCTCCCCAGGGAACTCCCACCACTAGCCCCACCTCACCTCAGTATAAAGCTACTGCCAGTTATTGTCTAGCCCCACGCCCTGGAGCAGACTGCAGTATCAGCCTACTCATCACTGGTAAGGCTGGGTTTGGACCTGCTGCCTTCTCCTACCCCTGGGCTGCCCTCTACAACCCCCAGTACCTATTAGCCCAATGCTAGGCCACAGCCTGCGGCTTTCCAGGCTAGAGCTCCCCAGCCTTTCCCCACCCCTGTTCCACTCAGGTACCCCCATCTCTAGCTCCCTGCAGCCAGGCCCATCTCCCTCTATAGCCAGAGAGGGGCTGTCTGCTTGAGCTCCTGGCTCAAGCCTTTATAGGGCCAGCTGAGGCCTGATTAGGGCGTGGCCACAGCTGAGGCTGCCTCCCAATCAGCCCAGTAGCTTTTCCCCTGCCACAGCCCTCGCCCAGGGCTGTCTTTGAACCCCTCAGGGCAGGAGTGGGTGACCACCCAATAGATACAGCACCCAAACTCCTATCTCCAGCCTGAGTTCCAGTGTGACCCATGAACCCGGGGAAGACAGGCACTCCTCTGGCTACTTCATATGTGGGGCCCAATCCAGTAGGTGGCCTGAAGATGCCTATCAGATAAATCCATTCAAAATCTGGCCAGAAGAGGAGCTGCCACATTATAACTTTCAGTCCAGCAGTTAGAGCAGCGGGGATGTGTTAGACAAAGGTTGAATTCCCCACTCTCTGCCTGAAGTGTAGAAAGGATTTGAACAGGGGTCCTCCACACATCTCAGGAGCAAGTTCTAGCCCTTGAGCTTTTGGATATTCTGGTGTGCAGAGCCCTCAATCTCTCCTGTGAGAGCTGTTCAGCTGTGGATATATCGTTAAAGAGACACTGGAGCAGGGGGTCTGTGGCCCTGGCTCTCCCACCTTCCAGGTGGGCGCCCTAATCACTGGACTACAGAGCTATTCTCACTCTTTCTCTGGCCCTGTTAATATTTATTTATTCAATTGTAGGAGAGCTCCAGATCTGCTATAGTTAAGATTCAGAACAGCTTTCTGTTTAAAGGCTAAGTCTTCTAAATACTCTAAAATTATATACACCTGCCCCTGGAAATTTCCACTACATGCATCCGACAAAGTGGGTATTCACCCACAAAAGCTCATGCTCCAATACGTCTGTTAGTCTATAAGGTGCCACAGGACTCTTTGCTGCTTTTAAAATCATATGGATACTTGGATTGCCTTGGAATTTGCTGTGCCCCATAGAGGCATAAGGTAGAGTTAGTCATCCAACTTTGGAGTCATTGGAGTCCTGAGACTTAGCCCCCTCAAAAAGGAGCTTTTCTTGAGGTTGGAAACTCTGACAATGTTTTTTTGTGCAGCGCTAGAGGTCAACCCATGACTCTGATCCTGGTCAAAATAGTCTCAATCTCTAGGTATTTACCCCAACTAGTGCATGGCACCCAGTGCCCTTTTGGGAAACAAAATTGAGAACAGAATTCCAAAAGAGTTTAGCTACATATGTAGCTTAAAGCTCAGAAGCCAGATGAATTATTTAAGAATGGCCATAATGTATCAGAACAATGGAACATCTAGCCCAGAATCCCGTATTCTGACAGTGGCCTGCATCAGATGCTTCAGAGGGAAACAACACAACAGGGCAATTATCGAGTGATCCATTCCTTATCATTCAGTCCCAGGTTCTGGCTGTCAGAGGTTTAGGAACACCCAGAGCATAGGGCTGTGTCCCCGACCATCTTGGATAATACTCATTGATGGACCTATCCTCCATGGACTCATCTAATTCTTTTTTGAACCCAGTTATACTTTTGGCCTGCATTACATCTTCATCAATGAGTTCCACAGGTTGACTCTGCCTTGTGTGAAGAAGTACTTTCTTATGTTAGTTTTAAACTTGCTGCCTATTAATTTCATTGGCTGACCTCTGGTTCTTCTATAATGTGAAGGGGTAAATAACACTTCACTATTCATTTTCTCAGCACCATTCATGATTTTACAGACCTCTATCATATTCTTCCTTACTGATCTCTTTTCTGAACTGAACAGTCCCAGTCTTTTTAATCTCTCCTCCAGTGGAAGCTGTTTTATTCTCCTAATTATTTTTGTTGTCCTTCTCTGTATCTTTTCCAATTTTAATATATATTTTTGAGATGGGGCAACCAGAACTGCACACAGTGTTCAAGGTGTGGGCGTACCATGGATTTATATAGTGGCATTATGATCTTTTCTGTCTTATTATCTGTACTTTTCCTAATGGTTCCTAATATTCTGTTAGCTTTTTTGACTGCTGCTTTACATTGAGCAGAAGTTTACAGAGAACTATACATTATGACTCCAAGATCTCTTTCTTGAGTATCAGAGGGGTAGCCATGTTAGTCTGGATCTGTAAAAAGCGACAAAGAGTCCTGTGGTACCTTATAGACTAACAGACGTATTGGAGCATAAGCTTTTGTGGGTGAATACCCACTTCGTCAGAGTAGCAACAGCCAATTTAGACCCCATCGTTTTGTAGGTATAGTTGGGATTATGCTTTCCAATGTGCATTACTTTGCACTTATCAACACTGAATTTCATTTGCCATTTTGTTGCCTAGTCATCCAATTTAGTCATCCAATCCTTTGTAATTCTGCACGTTAGGCTTTGGACTTAACCATTTTTTATATCACCTGCAAATGTTGCCACCTCACTGTTCACTCCCTTTTCAAGATCATTTATGAATACTCTGAACATCACAGGTCCCAGTATATGTCCTAGGGGGACCCTAATATTTACCTCTCTCCATTGTTAAAACTGACCATTTATTCCTAACCTTTGTTTCCTGTCTTTTAACCAGTTACTGATCCATGAGAGGACCTTCCCGTTTATGCCATGACAGCTTACTTTGCTTAAAAGACTTTGGTGAGGGACTTTGTTAAAGTCCAGTAAATTATATCATCTGGATAATCCTTGTCCTCATACTTTTTGGCACCCTCAAAGAATTCTAATAGATTGGTGAGGCCTGACTTTCCTTAACAAAAGTCATATTTTGCATCTGACAAAAGTCATATGTTGCGTCTGATGAAGTGGATGTTCACCCACGAAAGCTTATGCTCCAATACTTCTGTTAGTCTATAAGGTGCCACAGGACTCTTTGTCGCTTTTTACAGATCCAGATTAACATGGCTACCCCTCTGATAAAAGAACATATTATGTTCACCTATGTGTCTGAAATTCTGTTCTTTACTATAGTTTCAATCAATTTTCTGGTACTGAAGCTTAAGGGCCTGTAATTGCCAGGCTTGCCTGTGAGGCCTCTCTTAAAAATCATTGTTATATTAGCTATCCTCTAGTCATCTGATACAGGTGCCTGATTTAAACAATAGGTTACATTCTACAATTAGTAGTTCTGCAATTTCATATTTGAGTTCGTTCAGAACTTTTGCGTGATACCATCTGGCCCTTGTGTCTTATTATTGTTTAATTTATCAATTTGTTCCAAAACCTCCTCTACTGACATCTCAGTCTGGGACAGTTACTCAGACTTGTGTACTCAGTCAGTGTGGGGAAAGTTGAAATCTCCCATTTTTATTGGATCATCTGGTTTTGTAATCTCTCGAATCACTTTGAGCATTTCACAGTCACCACCGCCATCCTGGTCAGGTGGTTGGTAGTATATTCTAGTACTATACTCTTATTAGTAAAGCACAGAATTTTTATCCAAGTGTAACCTGGGTTAATGGGTCTGATGAAAAAGGGAGCCACAGTTGTTGCTGGGACAACAAGAGACTGGGAAGACTGCAGTGTGCTCACCTCACCAAAGGTATTGTGCCTGGTGATTGGATGAACCCTGGGGGACAGGAAGCTGACTAAGTCAATTGGAGGAGGGAGTGAGAGGAGGAAGAAGAGGTACACAGAAAAAGAGTGGACAGGAATGGACTTCACGGAGACTTAAACACTGACACACAATCATCAGGGGTGGAGACAATTGGTTGATTGCTCATCAGTGATGGTGTTGCAATGACCAATGCGGATGTGGGAGTGATGATGATGATGATGACGACGATGAATGGGCTCTGTAACATGGAGAACCCATGTACCTTGATGAGTTGTTGCAGGCGTGAAGATGTTTGAGTGTAATGAGATGGTGAGGGAGCCGATTCACCCAGGGGGTCAACCTCTCTGCAGCAGCAATAGGTGTTAATCACAGTGGGAAAAGTCCCCACAATGTAGGGGGCCTCCTCAGTGTTTCTAAGTCCAGTCACTCATTCTGTGAGTAGTTTGGCAAACCTCTTTCAGGGCAAGATAGGCAACCCCCCAAGAGTGGGGAGATAGGGGATCTCCTGCATTCCCTCAGATAGGGAAAGACAGGAAGGACATCACCTGCGCTTCCTCAGCCAGGGGGAGACAGTCAGGAGATTGCCTGCACTCCCCTCAGGCAGGGGAGACAGTCAAGGGATCACCCACATTCCTCTCAGGCAGGGTGAGACAGTAAGGGGATTGCCCGCACTCTCCTCAGGCAGTGGGAGACAGTCAGGGGATCACCTGCACTCCCCTCAAGCAGGGGAGACAGGCAGGGGATCATAGGGTTGCCTGGTGTCCAGTTTTTGACCAGAACAACTGGTTGAAAAGAGACCCTGGCGGCTCCGGTCAGCAGGGCAGGTGGGGCTAAGGCAGCCTCCCTGATTGCCGTGGCTCTGTACAGCTCCGGGAAGTGGCACCCTCTGGCTCCTACGTAAAGGGGCAGCCAGGAGGCTCTGCACGCTGCCCCCGCCCCAAGTGCCGCCCCACAGCTCCCATTGGCTGGGAACTGTGACCAATGGGAACTACGGAGGCGGTGGACAGGGCAGTGAAGAGAGCAGCCTGGCCACACCTCCATGTAGGAGTCAGAGGGAGGACAAGCCGCTGCTGCTGGGAACCACCTGATGTAAGTGCTACCCAGAGCCTGCACCCTTCACCCCCTCCCATGCCCCAACCGTCTGCTCCAGCCCTTCCACCTTCCAAACCCCTTGGTCCCAGCCTGGAGCAACCTCTTGCACCCCAAACCCCTCATCCCCAACTCCACCACAGAGCCTGCAGCCCCAGTCAGAGCCCACCCCCCTAACCCCCTGCCCCAGCCCTGATCCCCCTCCCACCCTCCAGAACCCTTGGTCTCAGCCCAGTGTACCCTCCTACACTCCAAACCCCTCATACCCAGCCCACACCCCAGCCCCCTGAGCCAGCCTGGTGAAAATGAGCACGTGAGTGAGGGTGGGGATAGCGAGCGACAGCGGGATGGGGGATGGAGTGAGCAGGAGGTGGGGCCTTAGAGAAGGGATGAGGGGGAGGAGGGGCAGGGCAGTGCCTGGGGCAAGTGCATTTGATTTTGTGTGAGTAGAAAGTTGGCAACCCTAGGAGATCACCCACGCTCCCCTCAGGCAGGGGAAACAGTCAGGGGAATTACCTGCACTCCCCTCAGCAAGGGGAAACAGTCAGAGATCGCCTATGCTCCACTCAGGCAGGAAGCAGCAGCTCCGAGGTAACTCACACTTCTCTTCCCCTGTACTGCCCTTGAAGGATGATCTTGGATAGGCCAGATGATCATGTTACATGGCTGTACCACTTCAGCTTGCGCTTCTTCACAGTCATCAGGAGGGTTTCCTATGACTTTGCGCAATGGGTGATGATGTTGCGGACCTCTTAATTAGTGACGTGGTCGAAGTAGGAGATGCCTAGGATTTTATGGAAGTCACTTATCTCTACTACCTGTATTTTCCATTCAAGTAAAGGTCCATGCCTCACATGCATACAGAAAAATGGAGAAGACCAATGCGTGCAGCAGTTTTAGTTTGGATTCCAGAGAGATGTCCTTATTCCTCCACATTGGCTTTAGCTTTGCCACTGCTGCGGTTGTTTGCGCAGTTCTTGCCAGAATTTCTGCTTTGGATCCTTCATCAGTGATGATTGCCCACAAATACTTGAACTGTTTCACTTTCTCCAGCTCTTGTCCACTGACAGTGATATGTGAGCTGATCCTGTCACATTTGTTTGTTATCAGCTTGGTTTTCTCTGCACTGATTTCCTTGCCGTATTTTGCGGATGTTTCATGCAAATGTTTCACAAGGTTGGCAACTTAATCTTTGCTGCCTGCCAGGCCGTCAATGTCATCAGCGAACCAAAGATTTAAGATTGTTCACCCCCCAATGCTGACTGTGCATATGTGATCTTCTAGGGCATTAGTCATTATGTGCTCCAAGTAGATGTTGAACAGTGTGGGCAAAAGAAGACAGCCTTGCCAGACTCCAACAGTGGCGCAAAACCACTCTCCTATAGTGCCATTGACCCGAATTGCACTGCTGGCCTTGGCATACAGTTTAATGGTAAGAATAAGCTTACAACCAACATTGTACTTTTTCATGCATTTCATGCCCATTAGGGTAGAATAAACTGGACTTGTGTATCAATGGAAATCCACCTGGGGGTTGTGTTACTGGTGAGTTGTATGGTGTTACTGATGTACCCACTCCAAATCCATCTTCCCTTTCCCTTTTATATGCTTCCTCTATATTTCCCCATGTAGATAAAGTGTACCTTGAATGCTGGTTTTTCCATTACAGAGGTGTCAGAATCCTATATGTATGAGGTATCAGGCTAGTCATAGGGGTAAGTACCAGGTCGGAAATAGATGAAGCCACAGGATTGTTGAAACCGCATAGGGAGGTAAAGTAGTGTTACTGACTCCCTTAAAGAGTCAGGTGAAGGCACCACCAGTTAGCAGCTAAGAGCCCAGGCCATTGAAATCCACTGCAGCCCAAGCAGGGGGACAGCAGGAAAGGGTTCCTGTTGATGATTAGCTGCCCTTAGGGGTACAGCAACCGGTAAAGTGCTGTTATACATGGACATTCTGTGGAACAGTTTGATTGATTCAAATTTTTTACTATATTCGACTCTATGCTTTCTTTCATGTACAGTGCCACTTCCCACACCACACACCCTACTCTACATTTTGTACCCTGGTATTAACATGTCCCATTGATTATCATTCTGCCAAATTTCTGTGATGCTTATTAGATCACTGTCCTCATTTCATACCAGGCACTCCAAGCATGTACAGAGAGAGAGAGGGTGCCCCCCCAAAAGGCTTTTGTGAGTCACAACCTACATAGCTCTGAGGGAATATTATGGTAATTGAAGAATCCAAGAACCTCTAGACACTGGGTACATCTGAGCTGCAATAAAAATTCCACAGCACTGAGTGTCAGAGACTGGTCAGTTGACCCTGCTTTCTGGGGCTCAGGCTGCGGGGCTAAAAATAGCAATGTAGACTTCTGGGCTTGGGCTGGAGTCCAGGCTCTGAGAACCTCCCGCTTCATGGGGTCTGAGAGCCCAGGCTGCAGCCTCAGCTCAAACATCCATACTGCAGTTTTTAACCCCAAAGCCCAAGATCCAGGCCAGCTTCAGCCATACATCAGGTCTTCTATTGCAGTGTAGCCATACCCTGTGAGTTTAAACCCAGCCCAAGGCTGAAATCTGAACTAAAAAATGCAGGCATCTGGCTAAAATCTGTCTTTGCCATAGTAGTTTATTTTTATTTTGGGGGAAATGTAATCTGAGTATAACAAAAAAATCATAAGGCACTCAAACTTTTTTTGAAAAGAAAAATTACATATGCTAATACTTGCTGGGATGGGAGTGGGAATTGGGGAGCAGAGGAATAGTGAGGAAATGGGATAAATGGGAATGGGTGCATGACCCTTCTGCCAGCTAGAGTCAGCAGCAATAAGGGCCAAGTTCGATACTGAGGGGTTCCTCTTAACAATACAAAACAGAACTGGCTTGAGCCCCCACCCAGTAATCTGGGACAATTTAACACCATCCCTATGTGCTTCTAAGAGGCAATACTTCCTCACTTACAAGCACTGAGTCTGTGTGTAAAAGGGAATGGGATCCAAGCATTTATTTGGGAAAACTCCACAACCACCTTCAAAAGCATGTGATCATAATAAACGTGACTCCACAGTGTGTTGGGCAGTGTCCTTAGCCTCAGTTTCCCACTTTGCAGTAGGAAAGTCTAACAAATGAATGTCCCTTTAATACATTACTTCCCTATCCCTCCATTGCATCCCATTCAGTTGGTTGTTCTTGGTTAGCAAAAGACCCAGAGTTCAGAGGTGCATTCACAGGGTTTACCTCCCATCCCTGTTGGGGGTGGGCTTTGAGAATGCCTTTGCTGCTGCCTCTGCAACTGGCTCACAGCTGCTGCTGTCTCTCTGTTGCCACTAGCTGCTCCCACAGACTCATGTTCTGAGGTTCTACCACTTACCCCAACTCTGAGTTATTTCAGCAGATAGAGAGGAACCTCACACCCAGTGCAGTGTCTGTGTTCACTGTCCCCACACAAGTTCTAAGGCTCAGCTCCCAGACCAGACCAGTAGTGATGCCAGCCTTAGGAAACATCAGCTGGAAACAACAACCCCCAATTGAGTGTGATCAGCTCTCTCATTAAACACTGAGAAGGAGCAGTCCCAAATAGGCATGAAGTTCTGTATCTAGTATTGGCCGCTAAGTACTCCCAAGCAACTCAGCCCCATACTTGTTAGAATTCTGTAGAGTGAGATTAGGCCTGAAATTAGATGAAGGTTTCTAACCATCAAAGGAGTGAAATTATGCAACAGCCTTGCAAGGGGAGCACTGAGAGCAAAAAACCTAACTGTCTCCAAGCCTGAACTAGATAACTTTATGGAGGGGATGATATGATGAGACTGCCTACAGTGACATGTAGCCGATCTGCAACTGTAAATGTCCCAAATGGCTGGAGATGGGGCCCTAGATGGGGAGGGCTCTGAGTTACTACAGAGAACTGTTTCCCAGGTGTCTGGCTGGTGGGTCTTGCCAACATGCACAGGGTCTAACTGATCACTATATTTGGAGTCCAGATGGAATTTCCCCCCAGGTCAGATTGGCAGAGATCCTGGTGGGGGTTTCACCTTCCTCTACAGCATGAGGCATGGGTCACTTGCAGATTTAAACTAGTGTAAATGGTGGATTCTCTATAACTTGAAGTCTTTAAACCATGATTTGAGGATGTCAATAACTCAGCCAGAGGTTAGGGGTCTATTACAGGAGTTGGGTGGGTGAGGTTCTGTGGCCTGCAATGTGCAGGAGGTCAGACTAAATGATCATGATGTGTGATCTGACCTTAAAGTCTGAATCTATGTAGCATAACTTCAGTCACAAAAAGCTGCAAGCAGGAGACTAGAGTTTCCCTGACACTCTGTATTGAGTAGATGATTAGTCCTGGAGCAGGGCCAGGTTGTTTCCGGTTGGAGGTTTTGCTGGCATCTGTGCTGTCTTTCCCCATTTTTCAGCTTTGCTCTTGGACAGGTAAAAGTGTGCAAGCGCATCTTGACTTTCTTGCACAGCAATCTTACTGGAGTCACTTTCCTCAGTGATTTCGTCTTCCACTGCTTCTGAGCCACCACCCTGTGCCACAACACCAGACTCCCAGACAGAGTCATCGCCACTAAACTGCATGATGTCAGAACCATCGGGTTCCTCTGTGTCAATTCCCAGGAACTCTTCTTGCCATTTCGTCTCACTCACAAGCGAAATACACAGCCAGTGGAGCTTTCAAACACAGCCACTGCTATTGACGGTAACAGGGCAAGAGACATTAAATGGAAACTGCTTCTGTCAACAGCAAGTCTTTTCGCCAGCAACAGCATCTGTCAAGTGTGGGCTTGCCAGAAAATGTATCTGACAATTGTGGCTTCCCCAGAAACTCTTCCTAACAAGTGTAGGTTCCCAGAAACTTAATTTGACAGTGTTATTTTCAAATAAACTCAATTTGCTAGACAATTGTGATGATACATGAGGAAAATGTCATCGGGGTCTCAGACACTTTTGGTGTTTTTTTTGTGAAAAACAAAAACCACTGAAATGATGATAAAAACAATGCTGAAGGTTCACATAATCATGTCGTAACTGCTTCCTCAAAATATAAACGAGTGGATGCTGGAATACTTGGATAATTTATTTGGGGACTAACTGACCCTAATAAGTTTTGAATGGCTTTTCTGCTGCACTAAAACCACAATAGAAATGCAGACAAAACCAATGCTAACAGGTTGTCCTCCTCATAGTTTGAGAATACTTAAAGAAAAAAGAGGCAATGTTTTGCCTCTCACATTTTATTTAAATTTTTGTATGCATTTGGGGTCCAAGAGATCCCCAAAGACCTTGAAAGTGTTGTACTTTCAATTTCCACATTGACAAACATTGAGGTTTTTAACTGACCCCATTATCTTTTTAGTGCCCTTTTTTGCTATGCAAAACCACAAAAGATAGGATGATAAACCCAGTGCAGAATGATTGACCTCATCCTGGTATGAAAATACTTAGTGTATGAAGAGGCACTGGTTTGGCACGCAAATTTTTATTTACATTTTAGTGAGAGTCAGGGTCAGACCCCAAAACATTCTGGGGTATCCTAACTTTTGAGTTCCTGCATTTGCAAACCAAAAACCATTTTTCTAACATAGTTTGTCATAGGTAATATTATAGGTTTCTTACAAAAGAAAATAGGCTAAGAGCAAATTTTATTATGTGCAAGCCCCATCCTTCATTATGAACCATGAGTGGGATTTGACCCCTAACCCTTTAACATTGCAGCACAGTTCTGTACCACTTGGCCTAAAATAACCTAATTTCTGGCTAAGACTTTTAGTTTCTAGAGGAGGACATGCAACACACTGAAATGAGGGATTACCTTTGACCAGGCCTGCACAGAATTCTTGGGTTACATCCTTTCCCCAGAGGGCATCTAAATGGACCCCCCAGAAGGTGGAGGCCCCCTGCAGCTAGGCAGTGCCTATGTGTCCAGGGAGTTCCAGAACTTCCTGGGCTTTGTGAATTTTTACCAATGGCTCATTGTAGGTTTCTCAGTGCAAATAGCCCCCGTGACCAGTCTCTTCTACAAGACTGCCAAATTAGTTTGGACACCCAAAGCTCACTGTGCTTTTGAACAGTGCAAGACTGCTTTCACCCCACCACTCCCATTCTATCACCCAGCCCAGGTGTTCATAGTGGAAGCCAATGCTCCCAATGTAGCCACTGGGCACACTTTCTCAGAGGCATGATCCAAACAAGTGTTGCACTCCTGTGTCTACTACTCCTGAAAACTCACTCTTGCTGAATGGAATTACCAGATATTAGATAAGGAACTACTCTCAATTCAATCAGCCCTCTCAGAGTGGCACCATCACCTCAAGGGAGCTCAACACTCAGTGCAAGTCTTTTCTGACCATAAGAACCTTGAATATCTGTGTAAGGCATGAGCCTTGAACCCAAGACAGCTCAGGCGGGCATTGTTCGTCTCTCAGTTCAATTTCGTCATCAGTTATCATCCGGGAACCAGGAATGGGAAAGCTGATGCCTTATGCCAACAAGGGGAATACTACTAAGAAGGCGAGGAGCCAAACCAAGAATTACCCAAAACCTTGCAACTTCCTTAGTGACACAATACACCAAGACCTACTTGATCTAATCTGATCCACTGTGCAGGGTGATCAGTTACCCCAAGAGGTGATAGAACAGCTTCAGAAAATGAAAGCCAGAACTAAAATGCAATGCTCCAGATAGGATGTGATCATCTACCTTGATGGGTGCATGCACATTCCAGTGGGGAGCCCCTGGCTAGAAATGCTCCATCTCTGCCATGACACTCCATTGGCAGGCCACTTTGGCTGCCTTAAGACTTTCTGCATGGCTTTCTGTTTCTTCTGGTGGTCCCATATGCTAGCCGAAGTCCAGGACTACGTTGACTCTTGTGACCTGTGTGCGCACACCAAGCCCCTCAGTGTCGTAGTATCCCTGGAGACCCCACATAGACCGTGGGCCTTGACCACCCTGGAATTTATAGTGGAACTCCCTGACTCTGATGGCCACATAGTGGGCTTGACTGTTGTAGACTAATTGATGAAAATGGTGCATTTCAGGCCTTGTAACAGCTTGCTTTCTGCTGAAACAATGGCTCAATTCCCAGTGGTTAATGTAATCCATCTCAGGGCCCCCCAGAGGGGGGGGCAAGAGGGGCAAGTTGCCCCAGGCCCCGCGTCCCCCACGAGTGTTTTCCGGGGCCCCTGCGGCTCCGGTTGAGCTCCCGCAGGCATGACTGTGGCAGGTCCACCGGAGCCCGGGACGAGTGGACCTGCCGCAGGCATGACTGCGAGGGGCGCTGTCCGCGCCGTCCGCGGCTCGGCTGGACCTCCCGCAGGGATGACTGCGGCAGGTCAAGCGGAGCCGCGGGACCACAGCACCCGCCGCAGTCACTCGTCCCGGGCTCCGGTCGACCTGCTCAACCGGAGCCAAATGCCGCCCCCCAGGGAAAGGGCCGCCCCACGCGCCTGAGCGGGGGCCCCCCGCCGCCGAAGACCCCGGGCCCCCGGAATTCTCTGGGCGGCCCTGATCCATCTTCATGGGCTTCTAGACTGTATCACCTCAGACCAAGGCCTACAATTTCTCTCACACTTCTGGCATGAAGTGCTCTGGCTTTTATCTCATTCATGTATCATCCCCAGACAGATAGGGTGAACCAAGTATTAGAGCAATGCCCAAAGTGCTTTCATAGGATCATAGAATCATAGAATCTCAGGGTTGGAAGGGACCTCAGGAGGTCATCTAGTCCAACTCCTTGCTCAAAGCAGGACCAAACCCAACTAAATCATCCCAGCCAGGGCTTTGTCAAGCCTGACCTTAAAAACCTCTAAGGAAGGAGATTCCACCACCTCCCTAGGTAACCCATTCCAGTTCTTCACCACCCTACTAGTGAAAAAGTTTTTCCTAATATCCAACCTAAACCTCCCCCTCTGCAACTTGAGACCATTACTCCTTGTTCTGTCATCTTCTACCACTGAGAACAGTCTAGATCCATCCTCTTTGGAACCCCCTTTCAGGTAGTTGAAAGCAGCTATCAAATCCCCCCTCATTCTTCTCTTCTCCAGGCTAAACAATCCCAGTTCCCTCAGCCTCTCCTCATAAGTCATGTGTTCCAGCCCCCTAATCATTTTTGTTGCCCTCTGCTGGACTCTCTCCAATTTATCCACATCCTTCTTGTAGTGTGGGGCCCAAAACTGGACACAGTACTCCAGATGAGGCCTCACCAGTGCTGAATAGAGGGGAATGATCACTTCCCTCGATCTGCTGGAAATGCCCCTACTTATACAACCCAAAATGCCATTAGCCTTCTTGGCAACAAGGGCACACTGTTGACTCATATTCAGCTTTTCGTCCACCGTAACCCCTAGGTCCTTTTCTGCAGAACTGCTGCCCAGCCATTCAGTCCCTAGTCTGTAGCAGTGCATGGGATTCTTCCGTTCTAAGTGCAGGACTCTGCATTTGTCCTTGTTGAACCTCATCATATTTCTTTTGGCCCAATCCTCTAATTTGTCTAGGTCCCTCTGTATCCTATCCCTACCCTCCAGCGTATCAACCACTCCTCCCAGTTTAGTGTCATCTGCAAACTTGCTAAGGGTGCAGTCCACACCATCCTCCAGATCGTTAATGAAGATATTGAATAAAACCAGCCCCAGCACCGACCCTTGGGGCACCCCACTTGATACCGGCTGCCAACTAGACATGGAACCATTGATCACTAACCATTGAGCCCGACCATCTAGTCAGTTTTCTATCCACCTTACCGTCCATTCATCCAGCCCATACTTCTTTAACTTGCTGGCAAGAATACTGTGGGAGATTGTATCAAAAGCTTTGCTAAAGTCCAGAAATAGCACATCCACTGCTTTCCCCTCATCCACAGAGCCGGTTATCTCATCATAGAAGGCAATTAGGTTAGTCAGGCATGACTTGCCCTTGGTGAATCCATGCTGACTGTTCCTGATCACTTTCCCCTCCTTTAAGTGGTTCAGAATTGATTCCTTGAGGACCTGTTCCATGATTTTTCCAGGGACTGAGGCTGATTGGCCTGTAGTTCCCTGGATCTTCCTTCTTCCCTTTTTTAAAGATGGGCACTACATTAGCCTTTTTCAAGTCATCCGGGACCTTCCCCGATCTCCATGATTTTTCAAAGATAATGGCCAATGGCTCTGCAATCTCATCGGCCAACTCCTTTAGCACCCTCGGATGCAGTGCATCCGGCCCCATGGACTTGTGCTCGTCCAGCTTTTCTAAATAGTCCCAAACTACTTCTTTCCCCACAGAGAGCTGGTCACCTCCTCCCCATACCGTGCTGCAGAGTGCAGCTGTCTGGGAGCTGACCTTGTCTGTAAAGACAGAGGCAAAAAAAGCATTGAGTACACTAGCTTTCTCCACATCCTCTGTCACTAGGTTCCCTCCCTCATTCAGCAAGGCGCCCACACTTTCCTTGACTTTCTTCTTGTTGCTAACATACCTAAAGAAACCCTTCTTGTTACTTCTAACGTCTCTGGCTAGCTGCAACTCCAAGTGTGATTTGGCCTTCCTAATTTCACTCCTGCATGCCTGAGCAATACTTTTATACTCCTCCCTGGTTATTTGTCCAATCTTCCACTTCTTGTAAGCTGTTTTTTTGTGTTTGTTAGCTACCATCAAGATAACTGGTTCTCCCTCCTTCCTTATGCTGAGTTCTCATACAACAATGCTGGCCACAGCTCATAGAATATCAGGATTGGAAGGGATCTCAGGAGGTCATCTAGTCCAACCCCCTGCTCAAAGCAGGACCAATCCTCAGAAAGATTTTTACCCCAGTTCCCTAAATGGCCCCCTCAAGGATTGAGCATACAACCCTGGGATTAGCAGGCCAGTGCTCAAACCACTGAGCTATCCTAACCCCTTTTAAAGCCTGGCTCCCCAGTGCAGGGCCCCCAGAGGCTCCTCTCTGCCTGCCCTAGGGAGCCAGGCTTCAGCCTGCCTAGCTAGCACTTATCATAGAATCATAGAATCATAGAATCTCAGGGTTGGAAGGGACCTCAGGAGGTCATCTAGTCCAACCCCCTGCTCAAAGCAGGACCAAACCCAACTAAATCACTTCTGGTCACGTGTCATTGAACAGGGGTGGGGTGGGGGAAGTTTCACTAGGGTTTGTCCCACCACCAACCCCAAACCTCAGTGGCCATTTTGGGGCAAAATCCGTGGCCTGGGGACTGGCAGAGCAGAGGAGCCAATGGCCCCATTCGCTGTTGGGGGAGAGAGCTGCACCATTTCAGCCCAGTCAGGACATGGGGGGGACACCAAGGTCCCAGCGACTCACAAAGAGAGTAAGGTTCATTTTCTGCTAGGCGAGGGTGTGTGCGCGTGTGTGTGCGAGGAGCTTGTCTGTGTAATCAGTGTGGGGGTGGGTGGGGAGTGGGTACACAGCAAACGTGCGCTGAGTGTGCAATGAGTGTGACTGTAGGGGTGATTGTGGTGAGCGGGGTATAGAGGCATCTGTTGGGCGGGGTGTGGCTTGCACATGGGTGTCATGAGCGCGAGTGTGCATGGTTGTGTGTGCAGTTGGGGGTATTGTGCAGGAGGGTGCATGCGTGTGCATGATGAATGGGGGTGAATGCACTGCGTGGGTGGCTGTCTGGATGAGGGTGCTGCACTTGAGTGTGCAGTCAGTGTGTCGTGTGTGTATCTCCATGGAGGTCAGGGAGGGTGTGTCTCAGGGAGCCTTAGTGTGTGACGAGCATGTTGTGTGTGGAGGCACTTGAGTGTGTGGGCATGTCTGGCAGCAGGAATCAGGCCCAGTTTGGGGAGGGGGGTATTATGGGTTCAGTGCCCCCTCCTTGGCCTTGGCCTCCTTATTACCCTAAACAGAGCGAGGCTGCATGGAAGGGCCCCCTCTGCCTTTCCTCAGTGACCCACCCGGGTCCTGCCCAGAGCATGGGGCAGAGGGGATGGGTCAGTGGGCATCAGGCACTAGGGTCTGCGGGGGGGGGGGTTGGCTGGGTTTCAAGCAGTGCAATGGGGCACTGGGGATGATGGCAATGCTCCTTCCTCCTTTCCTTCTTTGCAAATTATGTATTCCACCCTTGCTGCCACCTGGCCTTGCCAGCAGACTCTCTGAATCAAGCAGCCACCAACTGGATCCAAGAAATTCACCATATCCAGGAGATGCTTAAGGACACCTTGAAGATACAAAAAGGGACTACAAGTGGTACACAGACTGCTGATGCCAGGAAGGCCCAGCTCTCATGGTGGGTCAAAAGGTCTGACTTTCAGCAAAACCAGTCCCTAAGAACAAACCATCTCACAAGCTAGACTACCAGTTCCTTGGACCCTTCTGGATTTGTCAGCAAGTCAACCCTGTCATTTTCAAATTGCAGCTCCCTCGATCCCTTAAGGTACATCCTATGTCCCCCATGTACCTCTCCTTATACCTTACACAGAGGAACCCTTTCCTGATCAGTCCCAACAGCTGCCCCAGCCAGTCCAGATCCTAGGGCATGAGGAATATATAGGCCATGCGATCTTCAGTGCTAAGCTCTACTACCTAATCAATTGTGAGAGCTATGGCCCTGAAGAATTTTCCTGGGAAACTGCTGCCTGTGCCCATGCTCTGGCAAAAGGTTTTCATCAAGGTCTCCCACATAAACCGGACCCCATGTCCATCCAGAGGAAGTGCCCTGGAGGGGGGGATAATGTAAGGATACAGGGACTAGAACCTAAGTTTGCAAACCTTGGGACCGCTAACACACAGCACCACACCCAGAGAAAACTGTGGAGAGTAGGCGACACAGGAAGTGCCACTCAAGGGACCCAAAGTGACAGTATCCTGCAGGCCTCTGGTTAGCCAAGTGCCCTTTTTAACCAGAAAGTTTGCATTGGCACTTATACAGACTTTGGGCCTGCTGTGACTCCAGACATCACCTTGTCTCCTGATGTCTGGTCTCTGACCTTGACCTAACTTTGACTCCGACTCTTGCTTAATGAACCTGGCTCTAGCAATTCCTCCAACCCCTGCTCACTGATTACTGTCCCTGATGTGTGCATCCTAGCCCCGCTGTGTCTGCTAGGCCAGACAGCTTATGCAATGGTACCTTATAGTGAGGGGGCAAATATACTGATGCCAGTTTTCTCAGCTGATGTATATGCTGAGTAGCCCCCAACACCCCAGAGAATTCACAGCCCAACCATGAGTTGCTCATGTTGTTCAGATCCAACAGGAACAAACGATCTTGCTGACCTACAGACATGACAAACCAATGCCCAGACTTAGAAACAATGGCAAGCAGTACAATGTAATTTCCCCAATAAAGGGGTGGAAGGTGAGTGTGGTTGAAAGAGGGTCTGGGGAATGGAAACTGAGAATTTTGCGAGGTGCTGCCTGCTGCCTTTTCCGAAGCTAGCAGTGCTGTGTGACAGCTGTGACTTCAGTAAAGCACCGCAGGATTTTAAGACAGTGTGGTCTCTCGTCATTCATTCTGAAACCTCTGGTGCTAGAAAGATCACTCTATCAAACTTGAAACCCTTTTTTAAAAGGCTCTTACTTTATCTTGTACAGCAGAGCTTTTTATAAGCAAATTGCTAAATTTGTCATTTTTTTAATTAAAATTGTACAATGCAAAAGCAAAGTAAGAAATACAAATACCTTTTACTCCAGATTTCTTTATTTTACATCAGATAGAGACAGAGACAAGTTATGTTTAACTTGTTGTCATGGATAATCCTTAATGGAACGTTAAGTTTAACCATGGCCAGTGGACAATGATGGATTGATTGAATCACCATGGTGCAATTCCATAGCCAAGAAATACAAGCAACTTTGACCTATGTTTTCCTTGGAGTGTCTCATCTATCCATTGTGCTATCCCCAAAGCTGTTTAACATACAAGGTCTCACAGGGTCACAGCACAAGGTGGCATGGATGCTGGCAAAGCCAACAGCAGAAGAACCACACACACACACTGAACTCTTTCAACCTGCCACTGATATGGGCACTAATTGTATGTCAGACTCAGAACCGCATTCAGCAGAGAAGTTTGCAGCTTCTTACAAACAAGAACAAAATGTAAAAATGAAAACTGAGCCTGTTGTATTGAAATGAACCCCACTGCAGGGCGTGGCTGTGAGCCCTGCAGATAGCCAGCCTTCTGATGGCTGGCACTTCCTGTGTCCCAAAAACTTGGAGGCTGGCATTGCAGGCATTCCCAACACTTGGCTCTGGAGGCTTCAGTCCCCATAAATACTTGCACATTCTGAGTAACAGAGGCTGCCAGTGACTAAAATGTGCACATAAATCAACCACAATAACTTTAAGCAACAATAAAGTAGCCAGGCAACAGTTCCTAGCCCAGTCCTCAGGGGCAGTGCAGCTAGGGTTGTCAACTTTCTACTCACATAAAACCAAACACCCTTGTCCCTCCCCACCTTCAAGTCCCCGCCCCTTCTCCGAGGCCCTGGTTTTGTTTTTATTTTGTTGCAACAAAAGCCAAGTTTACACTTTTTAATATATAAGCAGTACTGCTCTATTTTAATACTTTTTTGTGCAAAGTATATATATGTATGTACTAGGGCTTTGATTAATCGCAGTTAACTCATGCGATTAACTCAAAACAATTAATTGTGATAAAAATGTATCATGATTAATCGCAGTTTTAATCACACTGTTAAAAAATAGAATACTGATTGAAATGTATTAAATGTTTTTCTACATTTTCATATATATTCTGTGTGTGACAAAATTCCTTCTCTACCTTGGTGGGTCCTGCGCTTATTGGCGGATTTGCTCGCCTCAGAGATCTTCCCCTCTGGTGTCTGATCAGGAGTTGGGAGGTTTGGGGGGAACCCGTGCCTGCCCTCTACTCCGGTAGGGTGAGGTCAGTTGACTAACCAAACAATTTCAACTGTTTTTTACCTTTTGTTTCCCAAGCACAACCAATTGTCATAAAAGTTGACTACACTCAAAGTGTTTGCATAGACCTGCATTTAAACTTCATTTTTGGTTTAATTTTTAAGCTATTATCTTTTACGTTGTGTTAAAAAGAAGGAGTGGTTGTTAAAGTTTGTGCTTCCAAACAGTTAACAAAAGTGGGATTGGTATCACAATCAAATTAACTCTAAAAAGCTTGGGTAAAAATTCTGTTACTAACTCTTTTGCTAAAACAGAGTGCTCAGCAGGGAAAAGCAATACACCGTCTCACAGAAGATTGTGAGCAACTATTTTAGCCATCAAGCATTATATTTATTATGAAAAAAGGTAATATATGTGTTAAGTGAAAAGGAATGTCTATGCAATAACTGCAAAAGTATCTAAACCAGTCTATTTGTGCTAAAGAATTGGGAAAATCAGAACAAAAGCATAGCTCATGTTATAGAAGACTTGGTCTCTATTATATTGTAAACAAAGTTCATCTGTGTATTAAATTTGGGTTACTGAAAACAAGAAAAATGTAAAACAAACAATTTTATTATTGTAAACAGCTTAAGTTGTTTAGGGGTCCATCCCATAGAGCGAAGCACCAGGAGATATCAGTGCACAGTGAAGAAACCCGTAGGCATCAGGAAAAGAAAAATGAAGTGCTTTATAAATAACAGACTGGTCAACTGACCTCACCCTACCATATATGGACAATTAAGTATGCAATCACCAGATCTAACTGATATTTAAAGTGTATATTATTAAACAAAGTGAGTTCATTTGCCTGTGGTTTTAAATCTTTATCACTGAAATATGACTGAATTTGGTGTTAAGGGCCTGGTTCCTGAAGAAACAGTACATCATTTACAATGTGCATGACATTGTTAAACCGTTTAACCAAACACAAGTAAAAATTAACAAAATAATTGTAGAAAACAATGTGAAGCAAGAAAAAAACACAGATGTTGTGTGACCCCTCTAAGAACTCCACCCACCGCCATCTACCAATTAGGATGGGTTTTGACCCGATAGGACTGCCCTAAGAGGAGATTTTGACCAATCAGGGAGAATTCCGGGGCAGAGTGACCCGTCCGGAAGTGGGCCGTATGACCCCACTAAGAACTCTTCCCAAGGCCCTCTGCCAATCAGAGTGCAGCACCATTACCCCATAAGTCCCAGCACCGGACAGACGAGGCTATCTCTTACCAAGGACACGTGTTTTAGAAATCGTGGAAAGGCTTCTGAGAGGAAACCTGGACTCCTTCACCACCCTTGTGAGAACTTTGGACTTTGTTTTAGCCCTGAGGGTCTTTGACCATCCGTGGAGAAAGTGCTACATCAGCGACAGTCTCGAGGAGGAGATTAATGAGCTCATCTGGACTCATTCAGCACTAACGAGACTCACCTGTAAGGCTTGCTCTGGTGAAGCTTAAAAAGGGCTAGCCTGCCACAGGAAGGCGTGGTGAACAGGAAAAAAACTGCTACATCTCAGAAACTGCTGACCACAGAGACTGATCAGCCCAGAGGGAGACAGTCGCAGTCCTCACTGCCTCTGAAACTGCATGGACCAGCTGTAAAGCAGGGTTCCCCAAGAGAAGGGGCCAGAGGTAGACCCTAAGGACAGTAGGCCACCTGATAAGCCAAGCCCCAAAGGGCTGGGTCCAGAAAGACTGCCTAAGAGACAGGCCACCTCTTCTTTTACCCTGCTCCCCTCCCACAAGGGAGAGAGAGGGAAAAAGACTCTTCCTTTGTTTTGTTTGGAGAACCCCTCGTGTGATACAAAGGGGGGGACATTATAGACAACTTGAATTGGAGCCTGGGTGGGACTCGGGGGAGCCCCAATCCCCTCCCCTGCCCACAGCAGAAGTCAGCTTTGTTTTAACATCACATTTAGACAGGGGTGGGGAACAAAGTGCCCAGTCATGCATTCCTAAAGCAGAATGCAGCTTGGTTAGTGCTGCTGTCGGGGGTCAGAGGGAAATGGGGGCTGGGAGGCTTGCTGGTGCCTGTGTGGAAGAGGATTTGATCACTATCCTTAGCCCGGGTGCTGGCCCATGGGGATGGGATGTAGATTCCACGTGAAAACTGTTCAGCTACTTATCACTGGCTGCAAGGGCTGAGGGGCTTCTGCACATGCTGAGAGGAGATCAGTGAGGAAAGAAAAGGGCTCAGCAGAAAGTGCAGCTCAGCAGTTGCAACTGCCAAGTCTGCTCTCAGCCAGGCAAATGCCCATTTCACCAGGACAACCAGCAGGGAGCCAGAACACAGGGACAGGCACTAACTCAGCAGAAGGTGATGAAGGAAACAGGTCAGGGAAACCAAGATGTGCCAAAAGTGAATGCAAAGCATATTACGAGAATGTGTGTAAGAGCGGAGCAAACTCCACACTTAGCTGGGAATCCCAGCCCTGTCCCCAAAACCACCCATGTACCCCAGTTGCAGGGCACCGCACAAGGCAACTGGCTCTTCTACTCCGATAGACTGACATTTGAAACAACGGGTCAGGATATAACCAGATGTGCCTATCAGCATGACCGACATGTGACGCATGCAGAGGATGGGACAGGGATGTTATGCTCAGCTTTACAGGGTCTCCTTGCACCTAGTGCTGCAGTTTCTTTCCTGCAGTCCTCTGGCAGGAGTGTTCTTGGCTAGCTGCACAGAGACCATGTGCACAGCAATAGTACAGTGAGGGGAATTAGGGTAGAATTTGTCAGCTGATCAAGATATCGTCCCATTCATGTTCGCCCCTCAGTCCCGTCTGAGATGGAGAAGAAAGAGAAGAGTAGCATGGGGCAGTAGAGATGAAAAGGGGCTGTTGGCTTCTACACAGGTGAAGCCCTGGCTGGGATGATTTAATTGGGTTTGGTCCTGCTTTGAGCAGGAGGTTGGACTAGATGACCTCCTGAGGTCCCTTCCAACCCTGGTATTCTATGATTCTATACTGGTGAGAGGAAAAAGGAGGAGAGAGGAATAAAATGTGGACTGTAATTTATGGCAGTCTCCCTCCAGGCATTGTTGATGGGATTTTCCTCAACATGCCCAGAAACATCCTGCTCTGGGGCCAGACCAAGCTTGGAAAATTTCAGCCCCAGAGGACAATTTTTCAGAAAATGGGGATCTGTTATGAAAACCCAGACACGACATGAACAATCTTGGCCCCAAGTCATGCCCACGGGCTGTGCTGGTACGGCTGTGCCCCAGTTGGCAGGCCTCTGGTACCAAGGCCTTGCACACAGGGAAGCCTTCTTCACCTGGAGGCATCTGTTTCTTGATCAGCCTCAGGGCTCCCACACCTCCCACTTGCTGCTCTCCCTGCCAGGAGGGGACTCTGGGGTTCCCCCTCCTCCTGCTGCCACTCTGGCTAGCTCTCCCTCTCCCACTACCTCCTATCAAGAGTGATCCCCAGGGTTCCCGCTGCTGCTGATGCCTGTCCTTGCTTGAGGAGAAGGCTCTGGGGCTTCCTCTTCTGCTGCTGTTGTGGCCACCATCTCCCACTCATGCAGTGGGGAGAGGATGTGGCTGTGCAAAGGAAGAAGGGGAGGGTATCAGAAAGAGAGTGCATGAAAGGTGGACAGTGGGAGAAAGGCCATGCGGCATGCAGTGAATGAGGAGAGAGGGGTGAAGGAGAAGGAGGGAAGTGAAGAGTGGATGGTATCAGTGTGCCAACCCCAAGTGCTCAAAAATCATGATTCAGGCCTCCAAAATCATAAGACTCTTTAAAATTGGTGAGACATAAAACATAATAAATTTGGGGATTTTTTCTTTGCCAATTGGTTTCTGATTCTTTAGGCTGCATTAGAGTCACATTTTCTAACTTCTCTCCACAACCAGTAGGGCTGGAAACATACTGTTTAGTTACTGAATGTTGAGAGTCTCCTGTAATCCCAGGACTCCAGCAGCTGGAGATTTAAGGGGGTAGGTGCACAGGTGGCCAGGGTATGCCAAACAGTTCAAGCCAGTTGAAGAATGGCATAGTTGATCGGTAGAGCAATCCTGGTCAGTACGGAGACATGAAGGATGTCCAGAAGTTGATGCTGTTTGTCTTGTACTTCCTCCAGTGGAATATGAAGGTCCCCAGCCACCCTCCGTAGAACCGACAAAAGTCACTGGGAGGTGAGGGAGAAGCTGAGGTCACAGCAGCATCTGGAAAGGTGATGGGAATCGTTCCTGCTCAGTTGGTGCCGTTGGAACAGGACTGAGCAGTTCATTCTCCAAAACTGGTTCCAATGGTGCCCAAAGCAGGGATATGGGTGAACTCTCTCTTGCTGAATGGGAAGGCTCTGAAGGTGGATACTGAGGCCAGGACCCTCTGTACTGTCAACAGGATGGATCTGGGGATACTGTGGCAAGCCCCATGTAGTGGGATACCAGTGGCTCCTCTGCTGTGGGAGAGGAGGATACTACCATGAAGCTGGTGGTCCCTTAGGGTACTTGTAGCAGCAGTAGGGGATGGGCAGCCCTGGAGCTTCATCCAACTCCTCCAAAGATGAGAACTTGCACCCCAGTTCCAGTGGTGGTACCGTTGGAGCTGGTGGAACCATATAAACCATAGGGGAATGGGTGGAAGCCTGAGTTGACTGAGGTAAGCTGAGATCATGACTTTCTAGCCACAGGCAGCAGAGAAAGGCATAGAGATCTCGATTCCCCAAGGGTGAAAAGTTCACGTGGCTTTGGCACTGTCTCCAACCTCCCTGGTGTTAGCAGCATGTGCCCCATAGCTGGAACTGGGGCTGGAACAGAGGACTGTCTCAAAACCGATGGTTTCCTTGACTTAAGAGAAGCCAAAATGAAAGGCATGTGCAACTTGGCGCTCGGTACTAGTGGATTTGCTGGTCTGCGCAATTTCTTGTCTCCATCGTTTTTATTGCAGCCTTACAAGTGTTTGAAGAATGCTATTATGTTCCCCCCTTAATCTCCTATTCTCCAAAATAAACATACCCTCTTCCTTCAGCCTTTGCTCAGATGGTTTGCATTCCATCCCTTTGATCAAGATAGACCTTGTTCTGCTCCTTTGAATGAGTTTGGCATTCCTGGCCTAGAGCATGCTGCCTCCTACTGGAAGGACGAGTTTGTGTTCCCTCCCTAAACTCAAGGAGCAGCCCACGGGTTGGATGTGGAGATACTGATACAGGGCTGTGGTGTGAAGAGCAGGTTTCTCTATTGAAGTCATCAGCAGCAGCCATGGAGCATCACAATCATGGAAGAAACCCAGATCTTGGCTTCACAGAAGGAATGAGAGATTTGCTCTTTGCACCCACAGCAGCAACAATGCAAAATCCAATAAAGAGCCTAAATAGGCTGCTTGGAGAAGTTTGCTGCAGTGGGGCTGCAATTCTTAGAATCAATATATTAGAAAACAGAATCTCAGTTACCCCAGTGCATTATGGTGCAGCATACCCCAGAGCATGGGAAATCTGAAATGAATATGGGACCTACAGAAAAGGCTGTATATATGCCACGTAACTAGTATGATTTTTTTCTCTACACTCCATCTACACATGTCCAAGGAGCCTTCTGTCAGCAGAGACAGCAGCAGTTTTGCAATGCAGCATGATATAAAGGACGCAACACAAGTGAAGACTCTCTACTGGAGCGCATTATGTCTCTTTTTTGTTTCATAGACTCATAGACTCATAGACTTTAAGGTCAGAAGGGACCATTATGATCATCTAGTCTGACCTCCTGCACAATGCAGGCCACGGAATCTCACCCATCCACTTCAATAACAAACCCCTAACCTATGTCTGAGTTATTGAAGTCCTCAAATTGTGGTTTGAAGACCTCAAGCTGCAGAGAATCCTCCAGCAAGTGACCCATGCCCCATGCTGCAGAGGAAGGCGAAAAACCTCCAGGGCCTCTGCCAATCTGCCCTGGAGGAAAATTCCTTCCCGACCCCATATATGGTGATCAGTTAAACCCTGAGCATGTGGGCAAGACTCACCAGCCAGCACCCAGGAAAGAATTCTCTGTAGTAACTCAGATCCCACCCAAGCTAACATCCCATCACAGAACACTGGGCATACTTACCTGCTGATAATCAAAGATCAATTGCCAAATTAATTGCCAAAATTAGGCTATCCCATCATAGCATCCCCTCCATAAACTTATCAAGCTTAGTCTTAAAGCCAGATATGTCTTTTGCCCCCACTACTCCCCTTGGAAGGCTGTTCCAGAACTTCACTCCTCTAATGGTTAGAAACCTTCATCTAATTTCAAGTCTAAACTTCCTAGTGTCCAGTTTATATCCATTTGTTCTTGTGTCCGCATTGGTACTAAGCTTAAATAATGCCTCTCCCTCCCTAATATTTCTCCCTCTGATATATTTATAAAGAGCAATCATATTCCTGTTCTCTTAGTCTAAAATAAAAGTCAGTGTGATTGAATTAATAGATTGCTCTTTGTGTGTGGAAGACATAACTTCCCCCAGCCCTTTGCCAAGCGTCGGGGGAGGGAGGGGGTAGGGGCACAAGGGTACAGATCCCCAAAGACCAGCAGACAGAGTCAACAGCTGGGCACTGCATCTGTCTGAAAATGAGTATTTGAAACCATAATGAAAATCCTATATCACCATGGTCCAGACAAGCATTTCAAATATTAATACCCCAATAAAAATAATAAAATATTTCAAACATAGCAAAGGATGTATCCCTCATTGGGGACAATGCAAGCGTTTAAAAATTTTGAGTTATAACACTTTTGAGTTATTTGAGCTAAAAAAAAAATTAGACCCAGATTTATTTTACACTGAGATAAGGTTCCCCCACTCCACTGATCTTCTTACTACTTGGAAATGGCCAAAGTTATTTCAGAGTACCTATGTGGGGACCTAAGATTTACTAATGGGCTCTTCAAACTAGCAGGCAAAGGTTTAACATGATCCAATGGCTAGAAGTTGAAGCCAGACAAATGCAGAGTGGAAATAAGGTGTACATTTTTTTAACACTGAGTGTAATTAACGATGGGAACAACATCACCCAGCAGCATAGTATGTAAGGTCCACACAGCATTGTAACTTGCTCCCCACAAACTCTGCAATGTAACAAAGTAGTAGATAAGTGACTGATAATACCAAGCTCTGTTACCATATACTGAAACATTCATATACCAAGATGTTTCATCTGATTTCTTTTGCATAAAGGGCCCATGGAATCTTCTTATAAATCAGCCACCAAACTGTTCCAGTGTCATAAACAGAATATTTGAATATAAATCATATCAGATGCAGATACATTTACCTCAGTGCAGGTAATTTCTTTCATGCTTATGTAACACCGACAGTATTTATATCAGTGTAACCCTTCTGCCAGGCCGAAACGATAGCAGCAAGGGCCGGGTTCAATACATAGGGGTTCCTTCCCCACAACATAATGCAAAACCAGCTCGAGCCCCCACCCAGTGACCTGGGAAAATCTTACACACACCCCGGGCGCCTCGAGGAGGCAATACTTCCCCTCTCGCAAGCATAGAGTCTTGGTGTAGCAGATAAGGTTTAATTACATGAGATAAACAACAAGCATTAAATTGGGAAAATACCTCAGCTAGAGTTCATAGATCAAACCATGAGCAACGACCACCCCAGCAAATTGGGCCATGTCCTTCCCTCTGGGCCCTTGAGTCCAGCAACCCCCAAATCACCCACAGTCCCAAAAGTCCCACAATCCAAAAGTCTCTGTCCCAGGTCAGTGCAGCCCCAGAGTTCGAGAGTCTAGCTGCAGAGGTCCCCCTCCCCAGCCTGGGTAGAAAGGTGCACCTTACATGGTTCGGGGCCGACTGCCCTGCCTCTTCGTGGGGTTCTGCTTCCACCAGCCGTCCCCGTAAACTACTCAGCTTCGCTTGCTCTGTGGGCTGCTCCACTCGTCCCACAGCTGCTCCACTCTGCCAGCTGCTCTGGTCCGCCAGCTGTCCTGGGATCCGCTCCAGCCATCCTCGCAAGCTGCTTGGCTCCACTCACCCCATGGCTTCACAAACTGCTCCACTCTGCTCTGCCAGCTGCTCGGCTCCACAGTATTGCTTCAGGCTCCCCCACTAGTTAGCACAGTACTCAGTGAGCTCAGCTCAGCAAGTCCAGCTCTTTAGTGATTTCAGCTCTCAGTGATTCCAGCTCACAGCAGGGCCCCAGTACCAGTGCACCACCAGCCCAAAGTGAGTTCAGCTTAGCAACCTGTATCTAGATTCTTAAAGGAATCAAAAAAATTAACTCTGACATTCCACAGTGGAGAGAGGCATAGGTGGAACTGGTGCTTCTGGCTCACACAAGGAGCCTATACCACCAAGTACAGATATCTGTCCCAGCCTCTCTCCTTTCAATGGGTTTTGGAACCCATGTCCCTTGTCTAGCAAGTGCTTTTTAGTTGATAATGAAACCCTTTATCATAAGACAGTTTGGTAGTCCCTCATTTACCTAATCAGGGTGACAACATTTTATTCCTCCTGCCCCAATAACAAAGAAATTGGGGGTCCCACAGCTGTGAAAATAACCATCCCAGGCTGCTGCTAAGTGGGGTGGGAGTGCCAATGCAAATAACTGAAATGCCAATGCAAAACTTGAAACTTCTTTCCGCACTCCCCATAATTTACCACCAGATGTCAGGGTAGAGCTCATCCTGACTCTGCTTACATCAGTATTTAAGTAAATATAAAATCGCTGGTGATTAAATTTATGGATGAGACAAAGACTGGCAGAGTGGTCAACAATGATGAGGACAGGACAGTCATACAGAGTGATCTGGATAGTTTGGTAACCCTGAATTCATTCAATCAGAATTCATCTTAATATAGCCAAATATAAAGCTAGGAACAAGGAATGCAGGCCATGCCTGCAGAATGCAGAATCTAGAATCTAGAGGTAACAGTGGACTAGCAATTCAACATGAGTTCCCTGTGTGATGCTGGGACAAAAAGGAACTAATGTGATCCCTTGGATGTATAAACATGGGAGTAGTGAGTAGGAAAAGGGAGATTGTTAGTTTCTATGGAGGCCATAGGCCCTCCCAAGGTGCTCTGCAAGAACGAGGCCCACACACACTGTGAGTTATTGGCTTTAATGAAGGTAAAGTGACACACCCGCAACGGGGACTCCAAGCGTTGCTGTCACGGAGGCGGGGAACCCAGCGCCCCGGAGCTCAGCCTGGTACAGAGTCCAAAAGCAAGCACAAATTATACTCATATTTATATGGGCAACAGCAAATCAGCTCATGCATAATGCAATAGGGACTTTCCACCTTCCGGGGCCGCCCCCCTTGGCCAACAGCCTAGGGGCTTTCCATGCAGCGGTTCCAACCGGTTATGGCAGGTTGGACCTAGCATGCTGTGCCCTGCAATAACTGGGCGCTGAGAAAGCGAAGCTGACTAAGCTAGGCCGTAACAAAATCTTCCGTGATTCCCTGTCCTCCTACAGAGATGATATACCTCTGTATATGGCATTGGTATGTCATACTGGATACAGTGTCCAGTTCTGACAACCACTGTTTTTTAAAAAACGCTGAAAAGTTGGAGAGGGTGCAGACAACAGCTACGCAAATTATTCGAGGGGGGCTGGAGAAAATGCCCTAGAGTGAGAGACTGAAAGAGCTCTATCTGTTCAGCTTATCAAAAAGAAGATTGAGTTGTGGCTTGATTACAGTGTATAAGTAAGTTCAAGGGGAGAAAATGCAGAGAAAGGCAAGACATGAGTCAATATCTGAAAGCTGAAGTCAGACAAATTCAGATTAGAAATAAGGCACACATTTAACAACTAGGGTGATTAACCATAGGAACAATCTCCCCAGGGAAGTGATAGACTCTCCAACCCTTGATGTCTTCAAGTCTAGACTGGAAGCCTTTCCAGAAGATGCTTTAACCAAACACAAGTTATTGGGCTCAATACAGGGTGCCTGAGTGGAATTCTGTGGAGTGTGATAAATAATCTCATGGTCCCTCCTGGATTTAAAGTCTATTAATTGATGCTTTGAATCATAGTTTCTGGTGAGTGAGGTGAAGCAAACTTCTGCATTTGCAATGAGTGGACCATCTGAGCTTTCCAAGCAGGGACGGCTCCAGGGATTTTGCCGCCCCAAGCACGGCAGGCAGGCTGCCTCCGGCGGTTTGCCTGCGGAGGGTCCGCTGGTCCCGTGGCTTCAGAGGACCTCCCGCAGGCGTGCCTGCGGAGGGTCTGCTAGTGCCTGCGGGAGGTCCACTGAAGCTGCGGGACCAGCGGACCCTCTGCAGGCAAGCCGCCGAGGGCAGCTTGCCTGGCGTGCTTGGCGTGCTGGGGCCTGGAGCCACCCCTGTTTCCAAGTCCTCTCAAACTGGCTCAGAAAGTCTCAGCAAAGTCTCAGCAAAACTGGCAACACATTTTATTGCTGTGGGACTATTACACTGTCCCCTTCTGGCACTGCTGTTGCCACAGCTGCAGGCAGAAACCATCGTTCGCTGAGAAAAAACACCATTTTGTTACAAAAATAAATTACAATTTTCTGCTAGTTGCAATTTCACAAAATTTGCCGTGTTTCTCGGATGCTAGAATATCGGCTTATTTGGCTGCCGAAAGCTGCAAAATGGTGGGAATCCCCTTCCACAGATCTGTGACAATAAGTCTGGATTGCTGCTGCAGTCTGGGGGGGATCATCGCATGAGAAATTGGGTTGTGACTCAGGTCAGATTAGGATCCAGGGCCAAGGCAGCTGATATCCATCTGGGTCTGTCCCTACAGATCATGGAGTGGGAGGTCCAGGCAGTTCTGACTTCCATCCTTAAGCTGAAGCCTCCTGGATAAATTCCTCATCCGGGCTTTTGTTAAATTGGCATGTTGCTCCAGACAGTTTGATTTTCAGCCTCATTCTTTCTTATCAGTCCAGAGCAGTTTTTTGTCTGTTTTCTAGGGTAGCGTCCCCTGGCTCAGGAGGTACCATATCCCAGCAAGTGATTCGACCAAGTGAAGGCTGAATTTTTAGCTGAAAGGAGAATTTGAAAAGCGCATCCACCTCCAGGATCCAACAGGCCCTTTTGTATTGCAGAGGTACTCAAAGGCACCTGGCAGTTCCAGGGCCCACATCGGTCCCAGCTCTGAAGTGCTTACTCTAACTTGGGGGCTCACAAGAGGGACACATGCCAAAGCTGCAGATAAACACCCTGTCCAGCTCTGCTGCCTGCTGTGTGGCATTATTGCTGCTTTTATAGACATCACAGAGGATGCTGCTTTCATTGTGAACCAGCACTGCAGTGGAATTTTCTTTCTTCACCCCAAGACATGAATGAATGAACCTGGCCTGCACCTCTGGAAGCTGCCTGTTAACTCCCCCATTCCTCTTGGACAGAGGAGGGCAGCAAAAGGCTCCTTTTGGAGAGAAGAGAGAAGGAAAGTGCACTCTCCTTTTGCAGATGCTGTGCTGTTTGCTGTTATAAATCTAAGGCGGAATCAATTTCTACTGCTCTGACAGGAAGGGAGATATAGGGCTCACACACTGCAACCAGAATGAAAGGTATTTGGAATAGCGCCTTGGAGCCTGGTCTGCTTACAGGGAAAATTCTTAGATTCTTACAAGCTGCTGGATATTTGAACAAATTATCTGTAGTGGATATTCGGCCTTTCGGTATCAAAGGAAGGCTGCAGTTGTACTGGGGAAGGAGCCTGGATGGTTATTGCAGGCTTTTCACTAGATACCTCTCTGCCTGTCCAATTCTGTCTCGTCCCCTCTGCCTCTCTCCCCCCTTTCTCCTTTCCAGTTCACTGGCCTCCCATAGACTGAGCTCCTACTTCCACCCTGCTGAGAACAGAAGGAAGCTCCACTTCAGGACATGGTTGATGCTAATTTGTGAAGCAACCAGCAGAGGTCACTTGTTTCCCTCTGGGTTCCGATCTCCTTACAGATTGTTCATTGTTATTCTTATTCAGAGCCATCAATGTGCTCCATGCTTCTCGAGACAGAGATAGACAGTCCTTGCCCCCCAAAACATAGAGCTTGTGTATCTGCAAGCCTGATGATGGCAATTAACTAGCATTGGCTGGACGTAAAAGGACATGGTTGATTTGAAATCTAGTCAAAACACACACACACACACACACACACACACACACACACACAGAAAGAAAAATCATTTGAGATCAAGGCCTTGCCCCAAAATTCTCAAGTCAAAGCTTGTCATTTTACACGCACGTTTTCCTGGCATTACGTTCTTTCCCTTTCATGTTCCTGTATGAAAGACCCACAAAATCTGGGGAAACTGACAGAGCAAACAGTGGGAAGGGTGAAACTGGCGACGTCCAGAGTGTGGCCACAAGCTCAGAGCAACAAACTGAGGGTCATGTTGTGCAATCCTCCCTCCTGCTGGTGAGCACTTACACAACTAGCTCTGCTGATCTCAAGGCAACTATGCAGGTAAGCTCTCAGACATCCCTTACCCCAATAGGACAGACTCGTTCAATTCTAGGCATCTGAAATATTCCTTGTAGCAACAGTAGGCACTTCTTTAAGTTGTAGACTCTCCTTTCATGTTTAACACCATGTTAAAGCAGTTATTGTCACTCACTGTACATCTCATATGACATCATCACTTACAAAACTGTCACAAGCAGTTACATCACATCACCAAACAGCAGTATCTATGAGGATGCACTAACAAACAGGAGAAAAATCTTCTGGTTCACCTGTGACAAAGTGGACAGGTGCCAGCATTCAGGGGTCCACTGGAGTGTCATGTTAATGCCAATCCCATGGAATCCCAGACCTGGCAAGTGACAGTCCCATGGAGCCCTGGACCTGGTGACTGGCGATCCCACAGAACCCCAGACCCTATTGTCATACCACTCCTGGATGGCTCAGGCCTTCCCCTCCCAGTAGAACCTCCTGCATACATTTGTCTCAGTGATTTGGAGGCCAAATTGCCCAAAGCACATTGATAGGCTTGGAGTACCATCTTGGGTGCTGTCTGGGGCAGCACCATCTGTGTAATATCTTTGTTAGTCCCAGGATCTTGGGTCTTGCATACAGTCTGCCCTCTTTTTCACATAGATAGGCCTGCTGCTGCAGCAGCTGGGTTTCTTCTGGGGGCAGAGCACTGCAGTTGGTGGCAGAAAGCCAAGTTCCCTTCTGGATAATCTCTAATACTCTCCAAATAACAGGGCTGCAGCCTGGGATCTGGGCCCAGATGTCCTCACCCTTTTCAAATTCTTCCAGGGGTTCCTCATGAGCATCAGGGGTGATGGCAGCTGTATGGCAGCATGTATAAACCACTTCAGTGGGGACTGCCACAAATGGTAACATCTCTAAGTCTCCACAGTTGACCGATGCTTCTGGTTCCAGCAATGTCAGCAGCCTCAATAGAGCATCTGCACTGGTGTTGCTCCAGCCAGACCTCAATTCCATAGAGAAGTTGTAGATGGCCAGTCTTGATGCCCTGCATTGTCCTAGTGCTCCCAGCTTGGCAGAGCTGATGTGTGTGAGGGGGTTGTTGTCTATGTATACTGTGACAGGTGGCTCTGAAAATTCTCTCTGATTGGCCAGACCAGGACCAGGAACTGTAGTTTGAAGGAGCTGTAATGTTCATCGTTCTGTACAGACTGTCTCAATCCCCAGCTGGCACATGTGATCACTCTCTCATGCCTGTCCTGTTCCTGGGAGAGTACAGACCCCCACCCTGGTTACTGTCATCTGTATATAATTTGAATGGGAGGGTGTAGTGCAGGTAGGCCAGTATCAGTGTCTTCACCACAGCAGACTTCAAGCATTCAGAGGACCTTCAGCAGCCTGCATCTCAATTCAGAGGATCCTGTGTGCAGCCCTGCCCTTGAAGAGCCATCGTCATAGGGCATGTAAGCATCCCACTAACTTAGAAAAGTCTTTTATGAAACATCCATGGTATCCAACAAACTCCAGGTACCTCTGGCCATCCTGTACCATTGTGGGCTTTGGCCAAGTCTCAACAACCTGTGCCTTCTCCAGCTCAGGGGATATCCTCTTTGCTGTCAGACTATGGCCAGCAAACACCAATTTCTCCTTCAGCAAGTGGCTCTTTGGGGATTTGCTCTTTAGTACATTTTGGGTTAGTCGGGAGAACACCATATCCTGGTGTTTCAGGTGTTCCCTGTATGTCTTTCAGTAGACAATCATGTCATCCAGGTACAGTAGGAATGTCTCAAAATTCTCACTGCCCAGATTATGCTCCATCAGCCTCTGGAACATCCCTGGAGCATTGCAGATGCTGAACAGCATGCATGTGCAGTCATGGAGTCCCATGGGTGCGATGAAGGCTGTTTTTGCTCTTGCTCCGGTGCCTTCAGGATCTGGGTGAGTCGCACATATGAAGTCAGCCAGGTGATTGGAGAAGGTGGCAGAGTGTTTCTGAACCAGCTTGGTCAGACATTCCCTCCGTGCTGTGGTAATCTGCAATGCTCATGTCTATTTCCTGCAGCCAGGCCTCTCCCAAGTCTTCGCTAATGCTGCTCTGCAGGGCAATCTGATTGCAGTCCAACCTTATGGGCTGAGGGATGTCGTACATGGTTCTCCCAGGTAACACCACTTACCTGACAGTGACCAAGCTGGGCGCCACCATGATTGGGTTTCCATGGGTATCAGGGTATGGCTCCATCTGGGAGATATAATCCTTGCCCCTTATGCCAGTCTTTGTTTTACACAGGAGGATGGTCTCAGCCCTGGTCTAGACTAAGGTCGGGGGTCGAACTAGGGTACGCGAATTCAGCTACGTGAATAACGTAGCTGAATTCGAACTACCCTAGTTTGACTTACTTACCCGTCCAGACGCCGCGGAAGCGAACTCCGCGGCTCCAAGGTCGACTCCGGCAACTCCTCCTGCCGCGGTGGAGTACCGGAGTTCGAACTAGCGCTTCCGGGGTTCGAACTATCGCGTCTAGATCAGACGCGATAGTTCGAACTCCGAGCAGTCGAACTCGCCGCGTCGACCCAGCAGGTAAGTGTAAACGTGTCCTCAGTGTTCGGTCCTGTTAGGGGGCTTATTCCCTTCACCCTCTCACTTCCCTGGTCCTTCTCGCATGAACAGAGAGAGACAATACCCAAAGTCCAGAGGCGCAAACAATTCAATGTTTATTGGGGTGAACTTCCAGCAAGCATGAGTCCAGTTTCCTTCCTTAGTGTCCCCTTCCCAGCTCTGACACCACAGAGCCTTGCCTGTGTCCCTGTTCCTGGTCCCATTCCCTGTTCCCATTTCCCCCTTTAGCAAGACATGATTTTAATTCCCCCATCCCCAGTACCTGTTCCCATTCCCCCCCCCCACTTCCTGATTGACTGCAGACTATATAGTAAAACCTGCATTTTGCTTAGCTATTCCTTAACCAATCATTTTACTGAAATTTAACTAACCAATCCTAACATATTGTAACATTACAGAACCCAACAGAAACCATGCAAATAAACATACAAAACAATACAGAACTGAGGATTTCACAACTACATCTATACAGACATAAGGGTTTTCCAGCTGTGTCTATTGATAAGTAAAAGCAGCAAAGAATCCTGTGGCACCTTATAGACTAACAGACGTTTTGCAGCATGAGCTTTCGTGGGTGAATACCCACTTCATCGGTGCCACAGGATTCTTTGCTGCTTTTACAGATCCAGACTAACACGGCTACCCCTCTGATACTTGTCTATTGATAAGTGAGTTCTTGCCTGAAAGGATGCTATCAAACTAAGTTTCCTTTTACATCTTCTAGGCTCTGCCCTTCCTCTGGAGGTGATAGGAATATCAGGACAGGATTGTATTCCTAATAGCCCAATAGCACCTTATTTCAATGTGACTAGTTTGGAATGTGAGGATGTGACCATACACTTCCCAGCTTATGGCTGCCTAACTACATCTTAGCCTGTCACAGTAAGAGAAGGCCATTACAGAGACAGACAGTGATTTTTGATTCTTTCTTTTATACCTCTATAACTAGCTAAGTGATAAGAATTCTTAAAGTATAGGCCTCTGCGGACAGCCCTGAATATCTATATCCTAACAGGTCCTATTTGCAGAGGGTGGGTGTCCCAGATCTTAGCCTGGCCCATCTTGCCATAGACTCATAGGTTTTAGAATCATAGGACTGGAAGGGACCTCGAGAGGTCATCTAGTCCAGTCCCCTGCACTCATGGCAGCACTAAGTATTATCTAGACCATTCCTGACAGGCGTTTGTCTAACATGCTCTTAAAAACCTTCAATGATGGAGATTCCACAACCTCCTTAGGCAATTTATTCTAGTGCTTAATCACCCTGACAGTTAGGAAGTTTTTCCTAATGTCCAACCTAAATCTCCCTTACTGCAATTCAAGCCCATTGCTTCTTGTCCTGGCCTCAGAGGTTAAGAAAAACAATTTCTCTCCCTCCTCCTTATAACAACCTTTTACGTACTTGAAAACTGTTATCATGTCCTCTCTCAGTTTTCTCTTTTCCAGACTAAACAAACCTATTTTTTTCAATCTTCCCTCATAGGTCATGTTTTTTGGACCTTTAATCATTTTTGTCGCTCTTCTCTGGACTCTCTCCAATTTGACCACATCCTTCCTCAATTACTCCAATTGAGGCCTAATCAGCACAGTGCAGAGCAGATTTACTTCTCATATCTTGCTTACAACACTCCTGCTAATACATCCCAGAATTATGTTTGCTTTTTTTTGCAACAGTGTTACACTGTTGACTCATACTTAGCTTGTGATCCACTATGACCCCCAGATCCCTTTCTGCAGTCCTCCTTCCTAGGCAGTCATTTCCCATTTTGTATGTGTGCAACTGATCGTTCCTTCCTAAGTGGAGTACTTTGCATTTGTTCTTACTGAATTGAATCCTATTTACTTCAGATCATTTCTCCAGTTTGTCCAGATCATTTTGAATTTTAATCCTATCCTCCAAAGCACTTGCCACCCCTCCCAGCTTGGTATCGTCTGCAAACTTTATAAGTGTACTCTCTATGTTATTGTCTAAATCATTGATGAAGATATTGAACTGAACAGGACCAAGAACTGATCCCTTGCGCGACCCCACTCGTTATGTCCTTCCAGCATGACGGTGAACTAGTCAGTTCAGAAGGGATTGTCAAATCAGAAGGGACCATCGTGATAATCTAGTATGACCACCTGCACATTGCAGGCCACAGAACCTCATCTACCCACTTCTGTGATAGACCGCTAACCTTTGTCTGAGTTACTGAAATCCTCAAATCATAATTTACAGGTTTCAAGTTACACAGAATCCACCATTTACACTAGTTTAAACCTGCATTTGACCCGTGCCACATGCTGCAGAAGAAGGTGAAACCCCCACAGAGTCTATGCCAATCTGACCTGGGGGAAAATTCCTTCCCAACTCCAAATATGTTGATCAGTTAAACCCTGAGCATGTGGGCAAAGCCCTCCAGCCAGACACCTGGGAAACAATTCTCTGTAGTAACTCAGAGCCCTTCCCATCTAGTGTCTCATCTCTAGTTATCAGGGATTTTTGCTACTAGCAGTCTTTGATGGGTCACATGCCATTGTAGGCAGTCCCACCATACCATCCCCTCCATAAACTTATCAAGCTCAGTTTTGAAGCAAGTTAGGTTTTTTACCTCCACTGTTCCCCGTGGAAGGCTGCTCCAGAACTTCATTCCTCTGATGGTTAGAATGCTTCCCTAATTTCAAGCCTAAACTTGTTGATGGACAGATTATATCAGTTTGTTCTTGTGTCCACATTGGTGGTTAACTTAACTCCTCTCCCTCCCATGTATTTGTTCCTCTGATGTATTTATAGAGAGCAATCATATCTCCCCTCAGCCTTCATTTGGTTAGGCTAAACAAGCCAAGCTCTTTCAGTCTCCTCTCAGAAGGTGGGTTTTCCATTCCTCAGATCATCCTAGTAGCCCATCTCTGTACCTGTTCCAGTTTCAATTAATCTTTCTTCTACATGGAAGATCAGAACTGCACACAATATTCCAGATGAGGTCTCACCAGTGCCTAGTATAGTGGTAATAACACTTCTCTGTCTCTACTGGAAATACCTCGTCTGATGCATCCTAGGACCGCATTAGCCTTTTTCATGGCTGCTTCACATTGGCAGCTCTTAGTCAACCTAAGATCAACCAGTACACCCAGATCTTTCTCCTCTTCGGTCACTTCCAATTTATAATTCCCCAGCATACAGCAAAATATTTTGTTGTTAATCCCTGAATGCATGATCTTGCACTTTGCCATGCGTGTTAGCAAAGTGCTAGTACATCCGTATTTGTCTAATGGTGTCTGCCACACCCTCTTCCCTGAGCGAGTAGCTGAGGTTCATGAGCCTGCAGTGCTTCCCGCTGTGCTGGAGCAGATTCATGCCTAGAACAACAGGGGCAGGGCACGGTTATCAGTGTCACTTACAATGATCCCTGGTTGGCTAAGTATCTTCGAGTCCATCCGTACGTCGGCAAGCACTTTACCCTATATAAGGGATGCTGATCCTGTCCCCAGCAGCTAGTTGGATCCAGTTGTTGGGAGGGTTCAATAAGTCCTGTGGCTGCCAGTGCTGGAGAAGTGTCCTTTCCTGGATAGTAGTCACCTGGAAACTGGTGGCCAGACTGTTGAGGATGATGGGAACAATCGGGCACTTGCTGATGAACCTGGATCATTTCCAGTTGAGCGTTGGATCCAATGGTTGTCCCTTGGGGATTCAGTCCCATGCCTGGAAGACCTCTTGTTTAAACCTGCCCTCTATTGGGAGCACCTCCTTGCAATGTGGCCAGCTTCCCCACATTCCCAGTAGGTGTGTTGGTCAACCAGGTTGAACTGATCATTGGCCCTCTACTCTGGCCTTCCCCCTTGAATTGAACTTTCCTCAGACCATTGGACAGTCTCTCTTGCTGCATCTCTATCTGCATGCTCAGCTTCTCCATGTATATGGACAACTTGGCCAGTAGGTCCTGTGGGACAGGACGTGTTCTATGTCCTGGGCGGCTTTTAAATTTTGGATGGAGCGGAGCATCACTTGAAGGCTACTGGCAAAGTCTCTGAGTGTCTCAGTAGGTTTTTAGACCTAAGCAAAGAACACTTTCATCTGTTCATTGGCAGGGCGGGCGGGGGAGGAGGGGCACATAAATCTGATCCAGTCACTAAAAAATATTTTCAGTGGTACTCTTCTGGTCATTGGGTCAAGTCTGCACCTTCACTAGGGCAGTTCCCCATAGCTGGCCAACTGGGATCCCCACCTTCTGGTACTCAGGAAGTCTGCACGTGTTAATTGTGGATTGCAGCCTTCCTAGAAAACTGGGAAGCTGGTCTGGCCATCCCCTGTAAACTGGCGTAACCATGGGACCCCCGGTATGAACATAAGAATGGCCATACTGGGTGAAACCAATGGTCCATCTAGACCAGTATCCTGTCTTCCAGAAATGGCCAGTGTCATATCCTTCAGAGGGTATAAGCAGAATAGGGTAATCATTGAGTGATCCAACCCCTGTCATCCAGTCCCAGAATCTGGCAATCCAAGGCATAGGGACACCTAGAGCAAGGGGTTGCATCCCTGACCATTTTGACTAATGGCCATTGATGGACCTATCCTCCATGAACTTACCTAGTTTTTTTTAACCCAGTTATGCTTTTAGCCTTTACTGCATCCCCTGGCAACAAAGTCCACAGGTTACTGTGCATTGCATGAAAAAGTACTTTATTTTTTTTGTTTTAAATCAGCTGCATATTAATTTCATTGTGTGACCTCTGAATCTTGTGTTATGTGAAGGGATAAATAACACTTCCTTATTTATTTTCTCCACACCATTCATGATTTTATAGACCTCGATCAAATCCCTTTTTAGTCATCTCTTTACTAAATTGAGAAGTCTCAGTCTTTTTAATCACTCCTCATATGGAAGCTGTTCCATCCTCCTAATCAATTTTGTTACCCCCTCTTTAACTCTTCCAATTCTAATATATCTTTTTTGATATGGGGTAACCAGAACTACAGGCAGTATTCAAGGTGTGGGCATACAAGGGGATTTATATAGTGGCATTAGGATTATTATCTATCCCTTTCCTTATGGTTCCCAACATTGTTAGCTTTTTTGATTGCCACTGCACACTGGACAGATGTTTTCAGAGAACTATACATGATAACTCCAAGATCTCTTTCTTGAGTGATAACAGCTAATTTAGATCCCATCCTTTTGTACGTACAGTTGGGATTATGTTTTCCAACTTGCATTACTTTGCATTTACTAACACTACATTTCATCTGCCATTTTTGTTGCTCAGTGACTCAGTTTTGGGAGATAGCTCTGTAACTATATTGAGAAATTTTGTATTGTCTGCAAACTTTGCCACCTCACTGTTTACCCCTTTTTTTTCCAGATCATTTATGTTGTGTTGAACAGCACTGGTCCCACTACAGACCCCTGGGGGACACCATTATTTACCTCCCTCCATTCTGAAAACTGACTATTTATTCCTACCCTTTGATTCCTGTCTTGTAACCAATTACTGATCCATGATCCCTCTTATCCCATGACTGATTACTTTGGTGAGAGACTTTGCCAAGGCTTTCTGAAAGTCCAAGTACACTGTATCCAGTGGATCACAATTTTAAATGTTTGTTGACCCCCTAAAAAAATTCTAATAGATTGGTGAGTCATAATTTCCCTTTATGAAAGCCACATTGACTCTTTCCCAACATATCATGTTCATCTACATGTCTGATAATTCTGTTCTTCACTATAGTTTCAACCAATTTGCCTGCTCCTTAAGTTAGGCTTACTGACCTGTAATTGACAGGATTGCCTCTGGAGCCTTTAAAAAAAATGGGTATTATATTAGCTATGCTCCAGTCATTTGGAACAGAGGCTGATAAAAGCAATAGGTTAGATACCACAGTTAGTAGTTCTGCAATTTCATATTTGTGTTCCTTCAAAACTCTGGAGTGGAT
Organism: Mauremys reevesii; assembly: GCF_016161935.1. Lineage (NCBI taxonomy): Eukaryota > Metazoa > Chordata > Testudines > Geoemydidae > Mauremys > Mauremys reevesii. The sequence continues at coordinate 11,628,523 of NC_052646.1, read as the reverse complement.
ACATGTGGTCCTAGTAATTTGTTACTGTTTAATTTATTAATTTGTTCCAAAACCTCCTCTACTGACACCTCAATCTGCAACAGTTCCTAAACTCTGTCAGCAAAAAGAATGGCTTAGCTGTGGGAATCTCCCTCACATCCTCTGCATTGAAGAACGATGCAGAGAATTCACGTGGCTTCTCCGTAATGTGTTCTCTTCCTTGAGTGCTCCTTTAGGACGTTGATTGTCCAGTGGCCCCACTCATTGTTTGGCAGGGTTCCTACTTCTGATGTACTTAAAAAAATGGCTGTTAGCTTTTGTGTCTTTTGCTAGTTGCTCTCCAGATTCTTTTTTGGCCTAATTATACTTTTCCACTTGACTTGCCAGAGTTAGGCTCATTTCCATTCTCCTCAATAGGATCTGACTTTCAATTTTTAAAGGAGCCTTTTTGCCTCTAATCACCACTTTTACTTTGTTCTTTAGCCATGGCAGAATTTTTTGGGTCCTTTTACTATTATTTTAATGTGGGGTATACATGTAATTTGAGCCTCTATTATGGGATTTTAAAATTTCCATGCAGCTTTTTGGCATTTCACTCTTATCATAGAATCATAGAATATCAGGGTTGGAAGGCACCTCAGGAGGTATCTAGTCCAACCCCCAGCTCAAAGCAGGACCAATTCCCAACTAAATCATCCCAGCCAGGGCTTTGTCAAGCCTGACCTTAAAAACCTCTAAGGAAGGAGATTCCACCACCTCCCTAGGTAACCCATTCCAGTGCTTCACCACCTTCCTAGGGAAAACGTTTTCCCTAATATTCAACCTAAACCTCCCCCACTGCAACTTGAGACCATTACTCCTGGTTCTGTCATCAGGTACCACTGAGAACAGTCCTCTTTGGAACCCCCTTTCAGGTAGTTGAAAGCAGCTATCAAATCCCCCCTCATTCTTCTCTTCTGCAGACTAAACAATCCCAGTTCCCTCAACCTGTCCTCATAAGTCATGTGCTCCAGCCCCCTAATCATTTTTGTTGCCCTCCGCTGGACTCTTTCCAATTTTTCCACATCCTTCTTGTAGTGTGGGGCCCAAAACTGGACACAGTACTCCAGATGAGGCCTCACCCATGTCGAATTGAGGGGAATGATCACGTCACTCGATCTGCTGGCAATGCTCCTACTTATACAGGCCAAAATGCTGTTGGCCTTCTTGGCAACAAGGGCACACTGTTGACTCATATCCAGCTTCTCGTCTACTGTAACCCCTCGGTCCTTTTCTGCAGAACTGCTTCCTAGCCATTCGGTCCCTAGTCTGTAAGAGTGAATGGGATTCTTCCATCCTAAGTGCAGGACTCTGCACTTGTCCTTGCTGAACCTCATCAGGTTTCTTTTGGCCCAATCCTCTAATTTGTCTAGGTCCCTCTGTATCCTATCCCTACCCTCCATCTTATCTACCACTCCACCCAGTTTAGTGTCATCTGCAAACTTGCTGAGAGTGCAGTCCATGCCATCCTCCAGATCATTAATGAAGATATTGAACAAAACCGGCCCCAGGACCGACCCTTGGGGCACTCCGCTTGAAACCGGCTGCCAACTAGACATGGAGCCGTAGATCACTACCCATTGAGACCGACTATCTAGCCAGCTTTCTATCCACCTTATAGTCCATTCATCCAGCCCATACTTCTTTATCTTGCTGGCAAGAATACTGTGGGAGACCGTATCAAAAGCTTTGCCAAAGTCAAGATATATCGCATCCACCGCTTTTCCCATATCCACAGATCAGTTATTTCACCATAGAAGGCAATCAGGTTGGTCAGGCATGACTTGCCCTTGGTGAATTCATGTTGACTGTTCCTGATCACTTTCCTCTCCTCTAAGTGCTTCAGAATTGATTCCTTGAGGACCTGCTCCATGATTTTTCCTGGGACTGAGGTGAGACTGACTGGCCTGTAGTTCCCCAGATCCTCCTTCTTCCCTTTTTTAAAGATGGGCACTACATTAGCCTTTTTCCAGTCATCCAGGACCTCCCCCGATTGCCATGAGTTTTCAAAGATAACTCGTGAGTGTTCCTTTTAATTTCCCTTTAACTAGCTTCCTCATTTTTGTGTAGTTCCCTTTCTTGAAGTTATATGCTACTGTGATGGGCTTCCTTGCCCTCCCCTCCACCCCGATGTTAAATTTAATTACATAATGGTCACTATTATCAAGCGGCTCAGCTATATTCACATCCTGTGCTCCACTTAGAACTAAACCAGACTTGCCTCTCCCCTGTGGGTTTCACAACTAGCTGCTCCATGAAGCAGTCATTAACGGAGTCAAGAAATTTTATCTCCGCATCCCATCCTGAGGTGACATGCACCCAGTCAATATGGGGAGAGTTGAAATCCCCCATTATTATTATTGAGTTTTCTATTTGTATAACCTCTCTAATCTTCCTGGCCAGGTGATCAATAATATATTCCTACTGCTATACTCTTATTATTCAAGCATGGAATTTCTATCCTTAGAGATTCTGTGGTACGCTTTGATTCATTTAAGATTTTTATTATATTTGACTCTATGCTTTCTTTCACATATAGTGCCACTCCCCCACCAGCACGACCTACTCGGTCAATCCTATATATTTTGTACCTTGGTATTACTGTGTCCCATTGATTATTATCATTCTACCTAGTTTCTGTGATGCCTGTTATATCAATATCCTCATTTAACACCAGTCACTCAAGTTCACCCATATTATTTAGACTTCTAGCATTCATACACAAGCACTTATAACATTTGTCAATATTTAGTTGTCTGCCTTCATGTGATGTAATTGAATGGGACTCTTTCATTTGACTGTTTCGCTTCAGTTCCTTCCTGTGCTTTATCAACATCTAGCCTCTCCTCTTTACTAGGATATAGAGAACCTCAATTAATAGATCCTCCCCTACCGGATGTCTCTGCCCAAATTGCATGCTCCTCTGCAACTGTCAGCTTTCTCCAAGCCCTTAGTTTAAAAACTCCTCTATGACCCTTTAAATGTTACATGCCAACAATCTGGTTCCATTTTGGTTTAGGTGGAGCCCATACTTCCTGTATAGGCTTCTCCTTTCCTAAAAGGTTTCCCAGTTCCTAACAAATCTACAATCCTCCTCCCTCCACCCTCTGATCCATGCATTGAGACCCTGCAGTTCTGCCTGTCTACCTGGCCCTGTGTGTGGAACTGGAAGCATTTCAGAGAATGCTACCATGGAGGTCCTGGACTTTAATCTCTTTCAAAGCAGCTTAAATTTGGCCTTCGGGACTGCTCTCCTATCTTTCCGTATGTCATTGGTACCTACATGTACCCCGACCACTGGCTCCTCCTCAGCACTGTACATAAGTCTGTCTAGATGGCTTGAGAGATCCACAACCTTTGCACCTGAAGGGCAATTCACCATGCAGTTCTCCCAGGCCTCACCAACTGAGCTCTCTGTATTTCTGATTGAATCCCCCATTTCTCTTCCTAATAACTAAGGTTCCCTCCCCCAGAGTGTTAGCTTCAGGATGAGAAGATACCATGACATCTGGAAGGAGGATCCCACCCATGAGATTGTTTCTTTCTGTTCCAGTTTGATATTCTTCCCTGAGCCTTTCATTCTCTTCAACAGCACGATGCTGTAGCCTAGTTATGGGACTGCTCTGCTGTGTCCTGGAAATTCTCATCTATGTACCTCTCTGTCTCACTTAGCTTCTCCAGTTCAGCCTCTCTGGCATCAAGCGCCTGTACCTGGTCTCAGCACTGAGTGTCTTACGCTGAGTGCACACATATGCCACCTGGCCACAAGGCAGGTAATCATACATTCTGCATTCATTGCAATCAAGTGAACAGCCCCCACTCAGACTCTGGACTTCTGCCAGCATCAAGGCCACCCGAAGGATTCAGGGGGCCTGGGGCAAAGCAATTTCGGGGGCCCCTTCCATAAAAAAAGTTGCAAAACTATAGAATACTATATTCTCGTGGGGGCCCTTGTAGGGCCCAGGGCCTGGGGCAAATTGCTCCACTTGCCCCCTCCCTGGGCAGCCCTAGCTAGCATTCCTTTTACACTTGAATCTTTTTTGTTTTGCTTTGTTTTGGGGAGGGGTGTTTATTGGCCTAAGTTTAGAGAATTTTAGGTGTTTCTGGCTCTCACACTCCCTTGTAAAACTCCTGTTTGCTGCACCTGTTCACTAGCTCCTCCGGTCTCTTAGGAGCTGGCTTTTTAAGTCCCTGTTCTCCCTGAGTAGCGCCTCCCCCTCGCCCCAGTTAACAGATCCTAAAGGAATGAGAGATCAAAGGATGGCAGGCTAGAGACTTGTTAAGAACCTCTCTGCCCAGCCTGGCAGGTCACTTGGCTCAGCACATGGCCCCCCAAACAGACTAAACTATAAACTTCAGGCAAGCAGGCACACGGCAGGCAGCAAGTACAAACAAACTAAAAGACAAACCTATCCCCACCCCCAAAGGTCATGTAGTTGCTCCTCCTTCACCTGGAGAACTCCCTCATAAAACTCCCATTTGCTGTTTGATATTCCGGTTCGCTAGTTTGAAGATGATCTTTTCAAATTGCTCAACAATCCATATGCACAGTGAGATCAGCCTGAGAACTGATATTCCAGTAGAGGGACTGGGCTGGGGTTAGTTGTGCAAATTCGGGTCATTTCTGGTCAAGAGGTTGCAGAGATACAGCCTCCCAATATGATCTGCCTTTAATATTAAAAATGCACTTGTATCAGTAGCCTATGACAATGGCTATGACACACCAGGGGCTGGGGTAGATTTTGCATTGTGTCTTTAGGGTCATTTGGTCAAGGGGGGCAGCGATTTAGTTCCCCCAAATGACCTGCTTTCAACATTTACTGGTCCTTATAACACTTTTTAACACAGAGCTAGAGCAAAACCCATGGATATTGTCCAGCGATGCCGGAAGAAGGACACGAGCTACTGGATATGGTTTAATTAGGCCGCAACTTTATTCCTAAATGTCTGGGAGCACCCAGCAGATAAAATTGTACAGTGCAGGTAATTCCATAATCATTTACATATACCCAGGGGGCTGCTGGCAGTTATCCCCTTTACTCATATTGGTCCCCAGACGACCTGCTTCTGGCACTTCCCTACCCCCCCACACTCAGTTAAGGGTGGGCTATAAAGGAAGGGGATTGCTCCCTTCTACACCAGTTATTGAAGCCCTAAACCCCGCTGTTTCTGCTCCTTTGAAGAATGCCTCCTTTAAGTCCTATTCCAGCCCATTTGATCTGATCACCATTGTTAGAATATAGATATTCAGGCCTGCCTGTAAAGGCCTATACTCTAAGAACTTAGGTGTGTTTTTATCACTTCGCTAGTTACAGGGGTATAAAACAAAGAATCAAAATCACAAGTCTTCCTGTCTATGGGCCTTCTCTCACTAGGATAGTCTGAGGCCTTGTTCTTAGGCTAAGGCCTTTGGCTAAGCAGCAGGGGCAGCCATACGCAGGGAAGCGTACAGTCACTTCCTCACATCCCAAACCTGTCACATTGAAATAAGGCAGTGCCCATCACCACCAGATAAAGATGGTTAAAGAAAACTTAGTTTGATAGCATCCTGACTGGCAAGAAATCACTTATCAATGGTTGTGGTTGTGAAACCCTCATTTCTGTATGTTTTATCTTTATGGCCCCCACTTTTCTATTGTTAATCTGTCTGATTTTCTAATTGTTTCTGTCTGCTGTATAATTAATTTTGCTAGGTGTAAGTTAATTAGGGTAGTGGGATATAATTGGTTAGAGAATTATGTTACAATATGTTAGAATTGGTTAGATGGATTTTAGTAAAATGATTGGTTAAGGTATAGCTGAGAATATGACTATATAAACTGGGGTCAAACAGCAAGCAGGAAGAGAAATTGGAATAATGCTTGTTAAATAGGGAATGGGAACAGGGAATAGGGAACAGGGACACAGACAAGGCTCTGGGGCATCAGAGCTGGGAAGGGGGACATGAGGTAAATGCTGTACGGTGTCAGAGCTGAGAAGGGAACACTGGGGAACAGTCTTTGTCGGCATATAGAGATAAGACCAATTGGTGTGAAGGGCTTTGGAATATGCTTTCTTGGAAACTAACCCCAATAAACATCACATTGTCTGCGCTTCAGACTTCTGGTCTTTTGCTGCTTGCAGTCTGTGTGACAAGAACCAGGGAAGTGGGAGGGTGAAGGGAAAGCCCTCTAACAACTATATCCATTCCCTATGGAGTAACTGCACGGGGTGTCCACCACAAGGAGGTGTCAGCAGTTAGCTTGGCTATCTCCCCCCCACACCTAGCCAGGTTCCCAGACATCTATGATGTCTTCTTTAACATCAGCCAAAAAGGGATCAGCTCCCAAATCTGACAGCTGGACCCCATGCTTCCTGCATAATTCTTGCCCTGTCTGGATGTCCGGATGAGAAATTACCAACCCCCCTATGCCACCTATGAATTTGGATGTCTCCCTCTTCATGTACCTCCTAACCTTGTCAATCCAAAGAGGCATCATAGCTCACTGCCACACCCTGCATTGCAACATGTCCAACCAAAAAATTTTTACTCCTGGGAAAAGTTCCAGGATCTGCCATATCAGTTACCAAAGTGTCCAGAAGGGGCATCAGCTGGTCCCATAACACACCCCTTCTCCCATGTCAGCTCAGGGCTGCTTCATCACCAAGACCCAGCTGTGAACCACCAGGCAGGTAGAGACCGTCGAATCGTGGAAGTCAATGAATGGCTATGCAGGTGGTGCCAAAGAGAAGGCTATGGATTCTTTGACCACAGGATGGTGTTCCAAGAAGAAGGATTGCTAGGCAGAGGTAGGCTCCACCTAACGAAGAGAGGGAAGAGCATCTTCACAAGCAGGCTGGCTAACCTAGTGAGGAGGGCTTTAAACTAGGTTCACCGGGGGAAGGAGACCAAAGCCCTGAGGTAAGTGGGGGAGTGGGATACCGGGAGGAAGCATGAGCAGGAGAGCGCAAGAGGGGATGACTCCTGCCTCATACTGAAAAAGCAAGATGATCAGCAAGTTATCTTAAATGCTTATACAGAAATGCAAGAAGCCTGGGAAACAAGCAGGGAGAACTGGAAGTCCCGGCACAGTCAAGGAATTATGATGTGATTGGAATAACAGAGACTTGGTGGGGTAAATCACATGACTGAATTACTGTCATGGATGGATATAAACTGTTCAGGAAGGACAGGCAGGGCAGAAAAGGTGGGGGAGTTGCATTGTATGTTAGAGAGCAGTATGACTGTTCAGAGCTCCAGCATGAAATGGCAGAAAAACCTGAGAGTCTCTGGATTAAGTTTAGAAGTGGGAGCAACAAGGTTGATGTCATGGTGGGAGTCTGCTATAGACCACCAGACCAGGGGGATGAGGTGGACGAGGCTTTCTTCCAGCAACTAATAGAAATTACTAGATCACAGGCCCTGGTTCTCATGGGGGACTTCATGAGTCTGCTGATATCTGATATCTGCTGGGAGAGCAATACAGTAGTGCACGGACAATCCAGGAAGTTTTTGGAAAGTGTAGGGGACAATTTCCTGGTGCAAGTGCTGGAGGAACCAACTAGGGGCAGAGCTCTTCTTGACCTGCTGCTCACAAACAGGGAAGAACTAGTAGGGGATGCAAAAGTGGATGGGAACCTTGGAAGCAGTGACCATGAGATGGCCGAGTTCAGGATCCTGACACAAGGAAGAAAGGAGAGCAGCAGAATATGGACCCTGGACTTCAGAAAAGTGGACTTTGACTCCCTCAGGGAACTGATGGGCAGGATCCCATGGGAGAATAACATGAAGGGGAAAGGAGTCCAGGAGAGCTGGCTGTATTTTAAAGAATCCTTATTGAGGTTGCAGGAACAAACCATCCCGATGTGTAGAAAGAATAGTAAATATGGCAGGCAACCAGCTTAACCTTGCTGATCATAAACACAGAAAAGAAGCTTACAAGAAGTGGAAGATTGGACAAATGACCAGGGAGGAGTATAAAATTATTGCTCAGGCATGCAGGAGTGAAATCAGGAAGGCAAAATCACACGTGCAGTTGCAGCTAGCAAGGGATGTTAAGAGTAAAATAAAAGTTTCTTCAGGTATGTTAGCAACAAGAAGAAAGTCAACGAAAGTATGGGCCCCTTACTGAATGAGGGAGGCAACCTAATGACAGAGGATGTGGAAAAAGTGATGTACTCAATCCTTTTTTTTGCCTCTGTCTTCACAAACAAGGTCAGCTCCCAGATGACTGCACTGGGCAGCACAGTATGGGGAGGAGGTGACCAGCCCTCTGTGGAGAAAGAAGTGGTTCAGGACTATTTAGAAAAGCTGGATGAGCACAAGTACCTGGGGCCGGATGCGCTGCATCCAAGGGAGCTCAAAGAGTTGGTGGATGTGATTGCAGAGCCATTGGCCATTATCTTTGAAAACTCATGGTGATCGGAGGAGGTCCTGGATGACTGGAAAAAGGCTAATGTAGTGCCCATCTTTTAAAAGGAGAAGGAGGAGGATCCGGGGAACTACAGGCCAGTCAGCTTCACCTCAGTCCCTGGAAAAGTCATGGAGCAGGTCCTCAAGGAATCAATTCTGAAGCACTTAGAGGAGAGGAAAGTGATCAGGAACAGTCAGCATGGATTCACCAAGGTCAAATCATTCCTGACTAACCTAATTGCCTTCTACGATGAGATAACTGGGTCTGTGGATGAGGGGAAAGCAGTGGACGTGTTATTCCTTGACTTTAGCAAAGCTTTTGATATGATCTCCTACAGTATTTTTGCCATCACTTTAAAGAAGTATTGGCTGGATGAATGGACTATAAGGTGGATAGAAAGCTGGCTATATCATCAGTCTCAACAGGTAGTGATTAATGGCTCCATGTCTAATTGGCAGCGGGTATCAAGCGGAATGCCCCAAGGGTCTGTCCTGGGGCTGGTTTTGTTCAATATCTTCATTAATGATCTCGATGATGGCATGGATTGCACTCTCAGCAAGTTTGTTGATGACACTAAACTGGGAGGAGTGGTAGATACGCTGGAGGGTAGGGATATGATACAGAGGGACCTAGACAAATTAAAGGTTTGGGCCAAAAGAAATCTGATAAGGACAAGGACAAGTGCAGAGTCCTGCACTTAGGATTGAAGAATCCCATGCAGTGCTACAGACTAGGGACTGAGTGGCTAGGCAACAATTCTGCAGAAAATGACCTAGGGGTTACAGTGGACGAGAAGCTGGATATGAGTCAACGGTGTGCCCTTGTTACTAAGAAGGCTAACAGCATTTTGTGCTGTATAAGTAGGGGCATTGCCAGCAGATCGAGGGACGTGATCATTCCCCTCTATTCGGCATTGGTGAGGCCTCATCTGGAGTACTGTGTCCAGTTTTGGGCCCCACACTACAAGAAGGATGTGAAAAAATTGGAAAGAGTCCAGCAGAGGCAACAAAAATGATTAGGGGGCTGGAGCACATGATTTATGAGGAGAGGCTGTTGGAACTGGGATTATTTAGTCTGCAGAAGAGAAGAATGAGGTGGGATTTGATAGTAGCCTTCAACTACCGGAAAGGGGGTTCCAAAGAGGATGCATCTAGACTGTTCTCAGTGGTACCAGTTGACAGAACCAGGAGTAATGGTCTCAAGTTGCAGTGTGGGAGGTTTAGGTTGGATATTAGGAAAAACGTTTTCCCTAGGAAGGTGTTGAAGCACTGGAATGAGTTACCTAGGGAGGTGGTGGAATCTCCTTCCTTAGAGGTTTTTAAGGTCAGGCTTGACAAAGCCCTGGCTGGGACGATTTAGTTGGCGATTGATCCTGCTTTGAGCAGGGGATTGGACTAGATGACCTCCTGAGGTCCCTTTCAGCCCTCATATTCTATGATTCTATGACAACCTGTAAAAGCAGCAAAGAATCCCGTGGCACCTTATAGACTAACTGACGTTTTGCAGCATGAGCTTTCATGGGTGAATACCCACTTGCATCCGACGAAGTGGGTATTCACCCACGAAAGCTCATGCTGCAAAACGTCAGTTAGTCTATAAGATGCCACGGGATTCTTTGCTGCTTTTACAGAACCAGACTAACACGGCTACCTCTCTGATATATGACAACCTGGAAGCCCACCTATGCACTTACTGAACAATACTTTGCCTACAGATCCACACCATCATCTGCCTGGCACATCTACAAGTGCTTGGAATGCAAACACAAAGGAAAGTTAACATGGATTTCCCATCTGCGGTCTCACATATATTTTATATGCTTCAGAATATATACCAATGCTGTTGCAATGAGTGGGAACCAAATGTATGTGCTGGAAACTACAATCTTATCAGTCCCCATCTTAAAACTGTAACAAACTGGTATGTTATGATGGGATTCCCATCACTGTGAATAAAAAGGGGTCCATCCCTATTTGGTCTTATTTCCATATATGGCCTCCCAACCCCCACAGGGCAGATCCTGAGCTCACCACTCTTCTATAGAATAATGGATTCAGCCAGGCTTCTTGATCCATCTTTGGCCTCCTCAAGATTAAGTTTGGTTCAATGGCTCTCAGCACCCCACTATCATGAGCTAGCATCCCTGAAGGGAGGGTCCACCCACTGCCATGCCCCCTATAAAAATTGTTCCAGTGCTCCTGTCAGTCACCAGGTTCTAATGACACCATGTACTGCAGCACTCAGTCCTCTGTAATTGGCCATACCAGCAACAGGCCCTCCAGCTACTAAAACTGCACAAAAATCATTAAAACTTTTCTCATAGCTCCAAAATGTTCACAGGGCCACCAACCTCTGTGCTACGCTGACGGCCATCATATACCAAGATTCGATAGAGCTCACGGCATACATATGGATTCCTTGTTGGCTCCTGGTGCCAGCTCCAGAAATCTGTCCTTCTGAAAATGAGACAATGCGTTTGCTATCCCGTTATCAACCCCAAGAACATGTAGGAAAAGAAACAGCTGTTAACGCTTAAACACTGTAATACAAATGTCCTTGCCAACCTCATAAACACGTGTGATCTAGAGGACTGGCCACTGATAACATGGTGGTGGCACATGTCATGCCAGAAATACACCATTTTATTAGCCCCCCCAAATAACCACTTCCAGCAAAATGGAGAAGAAATCCAGAAATGGTATAACCTGCACTACCCCTTTTTGTATGCCAGTGGAAAGTCATTTATGGGCACACCACCCACCTTGATGACATACCCCAAAACCTGAAGCATCCAAGTGTATCTTTAAATCAGCCTCACCACATAGCAGGTAACACTCAGACTCTCTAGCCCTTAAAGAGGCAACACACATTCTCTAACCAGCCAGAGGGCACCACCTTGCAATATGTGGTTATAGCCACATACAAACTTAAATCACTAGACAGCTCCTGAGCTCATATGGTGCCTGACAGCAAGAACCAGCTTCAAACCCCAAGAATTCAAAAATTATTAGCCTTTAATTTTGGTGCTACAGTGTGGTTGGCTGGGCTGCTGTGGGCCACACATTGAATGCCAGCTTAGAGGAGGTGGCAGCAGCCCCTCAGGTTTGGAGTCCAGTCCAGTAAGTGTCTGGAAGAGGATTGTTGTCAGGATACAGCTTAGGTGCCACCAAAGTAACAGAGAGATGCCAAAACTTCAGAGCTGTGACCCAAAGATGTGATCAGGAAATAGCTGTTATTGCTCGTTCAGTTCAGCATTCTGGTGTTTTTACACATGTGCTGATTCTTTTGCTCTTATTGCTGTTGTCATTTGATAAGCCTGCTCTCTTTTATTTTTGTCTCCTTATAAATAGCCGAGTGGAATCGCTATCTTCTGTATTGCTTCAGCTGTCTCCTGCCAGTGATGGTGCAGGGTTATTGGGACATGGACACAGGTGCCATAACATGACAGGTTGTTGAGGGAGGGACACTGGAGCTGTGACAGTGATAGGTTATTGGGGGAGGGGCTCAGACAGCTACAGTGAAGCCCACCTCCAATAAACCAACACTGTCATGGTACCTGTGCTCCTCCTTCAATGACCCTGCATTGTCACAGCTCCAATGCCCCTCCATGACCCCTGCAACTTCACTCAATGTTTCCTCATTTCCACAATTATCTCTGGGACTCAGAGCCCATTGCTCTTCTCCCACAGGAAGCTCACTGGCTATCACACTTCTCTCCTGCTGTGGGACACACATGTGGTCCTCGTATTCTTCCCCAGAAGGGCTCTGATAGGTGCATTGAACACTCAGAGTCAAGTTCCAGGGAATGGTGATATGGGGTCAAATGGGCAGGAGGTTTTGGATGCTTATTCATGACCTCTTAGTCCTGCCTGGGGCACCCACAGCCCTTCCCTCCTCCTGCCCCCATCCCAGCTCAGCCTTACCTGAGGCCCCACAGCCCTTTCCTCCTCTACCAGCCCTAGGCTCTGGGTCCTCACTCTTCCTGCCTCACCCCCCACCCACCTGGCACAGACCTGCCTGGCTTACCCAAAGCCCTCCCCTCCTCCTGCCTCACTACCATCACTCTCGGCTCAGACCTGCCTGAGGCACTCGCAGCCCTTTCCTCCTCCTGCCTCCCCCCAGCTCAAAACTGCCTGGGACACCGTGATGTTCTGTACCTCATGGGAACACATTACACCCCCATGTTCATCCATATAACATCATTGTGTGGTATCTAATGCAAAGTTTGTCATGTCGGATGTCTTCGGAAGGCTCATGATGTACTGAGCATTGTTGTTATGGTAATGTTATAGTAATGTCATAGGTTGTAATTTCATGTATATTGTTATGAGGCTGAAAATGTGTCCTCATGCCTTAAAGCAAGCCCAGGCAAAAACTGCCCAAGAGCTGAGGGGTAGTTCACACCTCATCAGGGCATGTATGGGACAAACCCAGCCCAGCCTCACAGGAACAAAGGACACTGACCTAGGCAACAACAAAGGATTTGTTGGACTCTCAAGTGAGTCACCTCCTTCCTTTGGTCAGTTTGGGACTGTGATGAGGTAATGCTCACCAGACCCCGAAGGGAGTGGGGCAAAACCAAGAGGGAAGAAAGAACGTGACAAAAGGGAGAGACGTTTGCCAGGCTCTTCCTCTCTCTTCCACCTCCATCTACAGACATCACCACCAGGCGATTGAAGCGCTGATCAAAGGGCAGAGCCTGGCTGAAGGGCAACCAGCCAGCCTGTGGTGAGAAGCATCTAAATTTGTAAGGGCATTGAAAGTGTTAAGATCAGCTTAGAATGTGTTTTGCTTTTATTTCATTTGACCAAATCCGACTTGTTATGCTTTGACTTATAATCACTTAAAATCTATCTTTCACAGTTAATAAATCTGTTTATTTACTCTACCTGAAGCAGTGCATTCGGTTTGAAGTGTATCAGAGGCTCCCCTTGGGATAACAAGCCTGGTACATATCAATTTCTTTGTTAAATTGATGAACTCATATAAGCTTGCAGTGTCCTGGCAGTACCCCCACAGATCTGGGTCTCCCCTCTCCAGGGAACCCCAACCCTGTATTCCCACCTCGCCTCAGTCTATGGCCACTGCCAGTCACCATCTAGCCCCTGACCACTGCAGTGTAATTGCCACTCATCATCTGCAAGGAGGGTTTGGACCTGCTGCCTCTGCCTACCCTTGGGCTGCCCTCTGCAACCCCAGTACCTTCTCTGGCCTTTAACAAAGCCTGCAGCCTGGGGGGTTTCCAGGCTGGAGCTCTCCAGCTCCTCTGGCCTTCCCCCAGCCCTGCTCCACTGTGGGTACCCCGCTCAGCTCCCAGGCAGCCAGGCCCTTCTCCCTCAAGAGCTAGAGGGAGCATCCTTTTGAGCTCCTGGCCCACTGCCCTCTTATAAGGGCCAGCTGAGCCCTGATTGGGGTGTGGCCCCAGCTGAGGCTTCTTCCCCAATCAGCCTTTCCCCAGCTACAGCCCTCTCCTGGGCTGTTTTCAACCTCTGCAGTCAGGAGCGGGGTGACCACCCTGCTACACCCCCCGTCAAACCCCCCACCCCTGGGGATCAGGGGGCTTCTTAGTGTGGGCTCCCCGAAGTTGGCCCTCCAGGGCCTCCCCTTCAGGCTCACAGACTTCCTCTTGGACACTTCCCAGCCTCGGGCCATCTCCTGGGACTGGGCCTCTGCCTTCTGGCAGGCCAGGTTCGCGGCCTCCAGCTGCCCCTGTAGGTTGGCATCTCCCAGACCCCCCATTTGCAGGGTCTGGGTCCACTTGGTTGCCTGTTCCACAATCACCTGGCTTCTGGCCTCTTGCAGGCCCCACTCAGTCTGGGTTTCCCCATTGGTGACTGGCTTAGCGAAGGCCTGGGTCCCAACTTCCTGCTGGGTCCCTGCCATCTCTGCCTCAGCCTCTGTCACTTTCACTGGGTCCAGTATGGCCCCTTCCGGGCCTCCAGGCTGCCCTGGGCCTTTTCCCCTCATTCCTGGGCCTAGCCCTCCCTGGGCTGCCCTGGGTTTGGTTCACTGGGCCTGGGCACTCCATCCAGAGGTGCCCTCTCTATCCATAGGCCCAATAAGTCCACAACCACCTGGGTTTCCTCACCCAGCGGACTGTCTTCGGGACTCGTCCCTGTCCCTGCTCGGGCCGAAGTGCCCTGACCGCACCTCAATAGGGACAATCCCTTTTTAAATGTCCCCACTGCCCGCAGGCATAGCAAGCCCGATGTTCTGCCACAGGCCTCCTGGCCTTGGTGGTTGGCTCCTCACGCCATGCTCCATGGTTCCTCCAAACCCGTCTCTGAGGAGTTTTACCAGGGCCTGCTGCTCCCTTGCCAGCTGCCCCAACTGTTCATGGAGGGCCCTCTGCACCTCCCCCAGTCCCTCCTGGGCCTCCTGAAGTCCCTGCAAGTCATCTGGCCCCTTCCGCTGGGGCCCTGCTATCGGGGCCCAACCAGAGATGGCACCTGGGGTCTCCACATAATAAACCCCGGTGAACCCGGGATCCACCATCCCCTTTGTCCTGACGTTCTCCAGTCTCTGGGCAATAGTCCAGCCGTCCTTGCCCTTGCCCCTTGTATTGGGGGCGGACCGCCTATGCTCACATTCTCCACATGATGGCATGGGCGGGACTCACTGCTGCAATGCTTTCTGTCGGTCATCCTGGGAATTAGCTCTTCGACCCAGGAGTGCCCTCTGGAGGCTGGTGTCCCACTTGCCGCTGGATCCGAGTCCCTCCTGGACCCCAGTGCCCCTTTCGGGCTGGGGTGCTTCCCCCTGGCAGTACCTCCACAGATCTGGGTCTCCCTTCCCCGGGGAACCCCCACCCTCTATTCTCACCTCACCTCAATCTATGGCCACTGCCAGTCATCATCTAGCCCCTGATCATTGCAGTGTAATTGCCACTCATCATCTGCAAGGAGGGTTTGGACCTGCTGCCTCTGCCTACCCTTGGGCTGCCCTCTGCAACCCCAGTACCTTCTCTGGCCTTTAACAAAGCCTGCAGCTAGGGTGACCAGACAGCAAATGTGAAAAATCGGGACAGGGGTGGGGGATAATAGGAGCCTATATAAGAAAAAGACCCAAAAATTGAGACTGTCCCTATAAAATTGGGACATCTGGTCACCCTACCTGCAGCCTGGGGGGTTTCCAGGCCAGAGCTCCCTAGCTTCTCTGGCCTTTCCCCAGCCCTGCTCCAGTCTAGGTACCCTGCTCAGCTCCCAGGCAGCCAGGCCCTGATCCCTCAAGACCTAGAGGGTGAGTCCTTTTGAGCTCCTGACCCACTGCCCTCTTATAAGGGCCAGCTGGGCCCTGACTGGGGCATGGCCCCAGCTGAGGCTGCTTCCCCAATCAGCCTTTCCCCAGCTACAGCCCTCTCCAGGGCTGTTTTCAACCCCTCCAGTCAAGAGTGGGGTGACCACCCTGCTACACCCCAGAACCATTTCCTCCTCTGACAGCCCCAGGCTCTAGGTCCCCATTGCCTTTCTTGCCCTGTTCAATTCAAACTGCAGTAATGGTCCTGCCTTTGTGATTTCTACTCCAGTATGTTAGGCATAAAATCAGGCCCTGAACACCCCTGACATCCCATGGGTTTGAACCACATGAAGAATGGGAAGGAAACACTGATTTTCCCCATGGCAATCAGTGACTGTCAGTGAGGTGAGTTTGTTGCTGTTGCATATAGATTCATAAATGCCAGGCTAGAAGGAACAATCACGACTATTAGACTGGCCTCCTGCGTAGCACCAGGCAGAGAATCACATCCAGTGACTCCTGGATCAAGCCCACCACTTCTGTTTGACTCTCAGTTCATCTTCTGCAAAGATGGCCAATCTTGATTTGAAGCAAGGGTGCTGGAACCATTTGTATAGTGGGGTGCTGAGAGCCATTGAACCAAACTGTAAATCCTGTATATAATGGAAACCACGTCAAGCCAGGATCTATGATTTGAAGACTCCACCGGATGGAGAATTTGCCACATTCCAAGATTAGTTGTTCCTCTGGTTAATTACCCTACTGTTAAAAATGTGCAGCTTATGTCTAGTCTGATTTTATCTAGCTTCAGCTTCCAGCCAGTGGATTCTGTTTTGCCTTTGTTGGATAGATTAAAGAGCCCCCACCTATCAGAAGTCATCTCTCCACATCAGACTCACAGACTGTAATCAAGTCACCTCTTAAGCTTCTCTTTGATAAACTAATAGATTGAATTTATTTAGTTTCTGACTGCCAGGCAGGTTTTCCACACCTTGCATCATCCCTGTATCTCTTTTCTGAGCCCTTTCCAAATGTAAACATCCTTTATGAAGTGTGGACATGAGAACTGGGCATCACATCCAAGAATGGTCTCACCAGTGCTGTATATAGAGGTGCTTCCACCTCCCTACTGCTATGCCTGTGTGTATGGAGCAGCAGCTTTTCTGGGAGCCTAGTGTTCCCACAGAGCACAGCTCCCACATGGGGCTGCACACAAGGGACTGTGTGTGTCACTAAGGTGCTCATTCCATTTACAAAATGAAATTGGCATGAGAAGGACTGGATTTCTCTGTCCGGCTCTAAAGTGCTCTCCGAATGATCTAATTTATCACTGCGGCTACTGCAGCAGCAGTTCAAATACTCACATCTCCCTGGCTTTGGAATCAGATGACAGGATGACTTCATGTTTTCAAACCTGTCCAAGTTCTTTGTTTCTCTCCAGTTCTTGGTTTCCCACCAAGTCCTACTGTTGCACTCATCCCTTACAGACAGAGCTACGGGCCCTTCTATGCTTCAGTGGCTGGGCGGGGCTCTTGGCAGCTGCAGATCCAGAGCTCAGTGCTGCACAATAAGATGCTAAAGCAGGTGCAAGCACCCTGGGCAGCACAGGCCAAGCTACAATGCGGACAGTGCCCAGATGGAATTGTCATCTTCCCAGTGACTGCCACTGTGTGCTTGAGTCTATCAGGGTATGTCATGCTTCCCCCTCTGTGCCCAATCCACAGACTATATGAGTTTGTTACAGCTCCTGGCTACAGAGCCTGGCTCTTTAATTGAAGCTGCAAAGCACTGAGGTCCCTGGGGCCATCCTTGGTGCTGGCTCAAAAGTTGGCCATTGCTAAGGTTACGTTTGTCATGGAGGTCGTGGAAGTCACGGACTCCACCACTTCCAGAGACCTCCATGACATTCTCTGTTTCAGCCCCAGGGGCTGTGGGACTGGCAGGGTTACAGCAACTGGTAACAGCAGCGACAAGAGATGGGGGGGGGGGGCTGAGAGGTTCCAAACACAGGTGACAGACTCCTGAGGGGGCCCTCCTCAGGGTTCTAGCAATGGGCAACAGTCTTGCGTGGAGATGAGGTGAGGGAGAAGGAGAATGCCTCAGGCAAGCGGCTGGGGAACCCCACAGCTTCCAGTCACCACGGTGGTGAGGGAAACCATGGAGCTGCAGCAGCAAAAGTCACAGACAGGTCACAGCTGCTGTGAATTTTTGTTTATTGCCCGTGACCTGTCTGTGACTTTTACTAAAAATAACCACGTCAAAATCTTAGCCATTGTACAGAGATGGATGGAGTCTAGAAGGGAATAGGCTAGAAGGGGTGCATGGGGTAGCTCGATATGGGAGTGCAGAGGCTTTAAGGGGTGGGTAGATGTGATCAGGACCATTGAAAAATGCAGAAGAAAAAGGGCTGGAGGGAACAAAAGTAAGGCTAGAGAGTAGGCTTTGTAAGGATAAGGCCTTTACCTGTAGCCATATTGTAAGGCCTAAGGCCTTTGTTTGCAGCTGTATTAAGAGAGCAGCAGCCATTAGCTAAGAAGCAGGAAGTCACATCCCCACATTCCATATAAATGACATTAAAACAATGTAACATCAGGCTGTTAAGAAGGAGACCCTGTCCTAACAGCACCCACTATCACCAGATGAAGAAACAGATCTTAAGATGGTTAAAGAAAATTTAGTTTGACAGCATCTGTCTGGTAAGAAATTACTTATCAATAGTTGTGGTTGTGAAATCCTCATTTCTTTATTGTTTTGTCTTTATGGTCCCCACTTGCCTATTGTTTATCTGTATGATCTCTGTCTGGTTCTTTGATTGTTTTTGTCTGTTACATAATTAATTTTGCTAGGTGTAAATTAATTAAGGTGGTGGGGTATGATTGGTTAGAGAATTTTGTTACAATATGTTAGGAAAGGTTAGTAAAATTTTAGTAAAATGATTAGTTAAGATACAGCTAAGCAGGACTCAAGTTTCACTATATAAATTAGGGTCCAAAAGGAAGTTCTTTGGGAACCAACTCCAGGACACAGCCCCAAGATCAGAGCTGCCAGACCTCAACACTCTGCCAATGACACTGTGCAGAAACTGGAGTCTCCCAGATGACTTGATCCTGATTGGCCAGCAGGGAAAAGTTCATCTGTTTTACTGTGGTGAGCATTGTAGTTGTAGCGTGGTGCAGTCTGTTTTGATGATTGTTAATAAACAGAGGTTAAGTAGTATATTACTGTGAAAAGCTCTTTCACTGGTAAAAGACCCTGTAAATCCACAAAAGATTAAGCCCTGAGCAGGGACGGCTCTAGCCATTTCGCCGCGCCAAGCATGGTGGCACGCCGCGGGGGGCGCTCTGCTGGTCGCCGGTCCCGCAGCTCCGGTGGACCTCCCACAGACGTGCCTGCAGAGGGTCCCCTGGTCCCGCGGTTCCGGTGGACCTCCCGCAGGCGTGTGTTCCTCCCCACCTTTTCAGATGATCCACCTTCGCCAGAAGGAGCATCACTGGGGAGGCAAAACTGCTCATTCTCAGCTACTTTTCAATCTTTGATAGAGAAGAGGAGAGAGAACTTAGAGAACCTTATCCAGGGCAGAGAATCGGGGAGCTTGTTATTGGTTCTTAGCATCTCCTCTCTCCTCATCTTCTGGGCTGCAAAGGGTGCCTATGCGTGGGGGTAGGGGGAGAGCTATCCTGTGCAGGCTTAGGCACAGTCCTGTTCTATGGGGGTTCCTGCACTCTGGCAGAAAAGTCAATAATGGAGCAGCCAGAGCTACCCCTGCAATACAGCAGGTGACCAGAGGAGGGAGCGCAGGGAATACAGCTAGAGCTAGAGCTGCTGCAGGGAAGATGGTGCCCCCCGCTGGCCTCCACAGTCACTGTGCTGGTTGAACACTTCTGTATAGAACAGCAGGGCACAGCTCTGGGGTCACCATTTCTAACAGATCTTTCTTGGCACAGTCATCCATGGGAGCCACAACTTAGTATCTCAAAGGACAATAAGGAGTTTTTAAATATGTTAGGAATGAAAAGAATCCCAACAACAATATTACTCCATTACTAGACGGAAATGGTAGAATTATGAATAATTAAGCAGAAAAGGCAGAGTGGTCAATAAATATTGCTCTTCTCTATATGTGGAAAAAACAGGTGATATCGTCTCATCATATGGTGATGATACCACTGTTTCCATTCCACTATTATCACTAGAAGATTTTAAATAGAAGCTAATAAAGTTAGAGATTTTTAAATCAGGAGGTCCAGAGCACTTGCATCTAAGAATTTTAAAAGAGCTGGCTGAGGAGCTCATTGGACTATTAATGCTGATTTTCAAGAAGTCTTGGAGAACTGGGGAAGTTCCAGAAGACTGGAAGAAACCTAATGTTGTGCCAATTTTTTAAAAGGCTAAACAGGATGACCCGGAAATCAAAAGCCCTTCAGCCTGACATTGATCCCAGGCAAGATACTGGTGCATCTGATATGGTATTCAATTAATAAAGAATTAAGGAGGGCAATGTAATTAATGTAAATCAGCATGGGTTTATGGAAAACAGATCCTGTCAAACTAACCTGATGTCTTTTTTTGATGAGATTACAAGTTTGGTTGATAAATGTAATAGTGTTGATGTAATATGCTTAGACTTCTGTAAGATGCTTGACCTGACATTTTATGTTTTCTTCCAGGTCATTGTTAAAAATGTTAAATAGCATTGAGCCAAGAACCAGTCCCTGCTGGACATCACTGGATACACAACCATTTTCAATTACATTTTGAGACTTAGCTAGCCAGTTTTTAATCCATTTAATGTGTGCTATGTTAATTTTATATTGTTCTTTTTTGGTTTTTTTTTTAATCAAAATCATCACTGATAAAGTTTGCAGTTTTTTAAAGTCTGCAGTTTTTTAAAGTTTGTTGGAGTGGTAATTAAAGAAGAGGACAGCTCACTAATTCAGAATGTTCTGGATCACTTGGTAAACTGGGCACAAGCAAACAATCTGTGTTTTAATGTAAATGTATACATGTGGGAACAAAGAATGTAGGTCATACTGTGTTCCTACATGTATACCTGGGGGACTCAATCCTAGGAACTAGTGACTCTGAAAAAGATTTGGGGGTTGTGGTAGACAATCAGCTGCACATGAGCTCCCAGCATCATACTGTGGCCAAAAGAACTAATCTGATCCTGAGATGCATAAAGAGGGGAATCTTGAGTAGTAGAGACAGTTATTTTACCTCTGTATTTCACACTGTTGTGTCCACTGCTGGAATACTGTGTCTTGTCTAGTGCCCACAATTCAAGAAGGATGTTAATCAGTTGGAGAGAGTTCAGAGAAGAACCACAAGAACAATTAAAGGATTAGAAAACATTCCTTATAGTGATAGACTCAAGGACCTCAATCTAGTTAGTTTAACAAAGAGAAGGTTAAGAAGTAACTTGATTGTAACATAAGGACAGCCACACTGGGTCAGACCAAAGGTCCATTTAGCCCAGTATCCTGTCTTCTGACAGTGACCAATGCCAGGTGCCCCAGAGGGAATGAACAGAACAGGTAATCATCGAGTGATCCATCCCGTTGTCCATTCCCAGTTTCTGGCAAAAAAGATTATAATCTGTAAGTATCTAAACTGAGAACAAATATTTAATAATGGGCTCTTCAGTCTAGCAGACAAAATTATAACATGATCCAATGGCTGGAAGTTGAGGCTAGACAAATCCAGACTGCAAATAAGGCATCAAGTTTTAACAGTGAGCATAATTAATCACTGGAATAATTTACCAAGGTTATGCTGGATTCTCAATTTCTAACAATTTTTTTAATCAAGATTGGGTGTTTTTTCTAAAAGATCTGCTCTAGGAATTATTTTGGGGCAATTCTCTGGCCGGTGTTATACAGGAGGTCAGACTAGACAATCACAATGGTCCCTTCTGGTTTTGGAATCTACAAGTCTATGACAGTATGGAAAGGGACCCTGGCCACCTCTGGGACCGCACTGTTCTAGCCCCCCATGAGTGCCACTTTAATAAAATGACAATGATCATCAGTGTGGATTCCATCCAGATGAAGACCTCAGCACTAGCCACTGAACAGCCACAGGCAACTTGGCTCCTGTGTTAGAAGAACAAGGTGCCACAAAACCAGGAGTGATCCCTGAACTCCAGCAGCCCAGAAAGTTTGGCAGTGGGGGTGACAGGGATGAAGTCATATTACCAGATCAGTGTGCAGACTAAGAATTGCAGCTCAGTCTCCATATGTTTGGGGCACTGACCCAAAGGACAGAAGTTTCTGAGGTTCACCCATGTGTAACATAGTTACAGGGATAGCAATAAAGAATGAAGCAACAGACAGTTTGCCCCTCTAGAGCACCCTCCTGTATGATACACATTTTAATACATGAACACTTCCCCCTCCGCCACCGGGAGCATATTAGAGAGCGGGGTGTGACTTGCCCAAGGTCCCCTCTAGCATCTGTGTCTCTGTGCTGTATAGTACAGGGCTCATCCCAAGTCACCACACTGACACTTTCACTGAGCCTCTGCATTCACCGATGGGTGGTGTCTAAGCTGCCTGATAGACTGGGCTGGGGCTCACACCCATGTGGCACCATACACAGTGCTGTTTCCCGGCTCTGTTGGCCTCTCTTGCAGCAGAGAGGGCTGGCAGCCTGGTTCTCTCTGCCTCTGTCCTGCTGATGCCCTCAACTCCCACGTGCTGCAAGTGCAGCAAGAACACACAGTCCTACCTAAGGAAGGAGGCAGCAGTTCTCTCACCCTGGAGCGGGAGAAGCAGGGTGAGTAGCTCCCAAACACCCAGTGTAACAGAGATGGCTTAGGACTCTGCTCTTTCCTTCCCTGTGCATGCCCAGCACACTATGGTGTAATAGCCAGCATGCAGCTCAGTGTGTTGTCTCCAGGCCAGTGATGACAAAGTTCTCCAGCCCCTCCCAGTTAACCTCAGAGCTCTTTTACACTATGAATTAATAATGAGGAGAGGCCATTTGTGCTGAGAGGGGATGATGTGTAATTTCTAGCTTTTATCCCAGGCTCCACTAGCTTAATCCACTTTGCTGCCTGGGCTTCCTTCAGGAGATAGATGCATTTAGATAAGTGGAGAGACAGATGCACAAGTGGGTAGCAGGAAACACTGACAGGGTGGTGCCTGGCTTAAGGGAGAGGATAGAGAGAATGACAGTGAGATGCATGCAGACTGAGTGACAGATGGAGCTGATCTGATTAGTTATGAAATGAGAGAACGAAACCCAACAGATTCTGACAGTTTCCGGCTGCAAGTCTCTGACTCCCTGACTTCTAAATAAAACCTCTCCCTCCAGATCCCTACCGGAGCACAGACATCACACTCAATCACCCCCCAGTCACAAGAAATTAAGCCCAGACTTCAACGCATTAGAGAGATCTGGGGGCCAGCAGGCTCTGGTGGAAATTCAATGTGTGTCAAGTTCACAGCTCAGCTATCCAACTCCCAGAAGAGGAAAGCTCCTCCTGGCAGCAGGGAGAGGTTTCTTGGACAGATGCACAGACTGGGCTGCTGGCACAGCTGGAACCTCCCCTTGAAGCTGCATATTACACTGGTTAATGGGCTTCTTATTGCTGAATGGATTCCTTTGTTTATTGATCTGATTTTGAATGCCCCATCACAGCTCTTGAGATGCATTAACACAATTATACAATCACCTCACGACCCTCCCCAGCCCAGCCTGCACAGAAGTGGGCCTTCCTTTCCTCAGCCAACTGCTCTGAATGGCATCCTGGGCTCTGACTCAGTCAGCAAACTGGAGTTCTTTGAAACCAAGACAGGAAGATGATTCTAGAGCCTTCACGCTGAGTACCAGCCTGAGAGCTGCTAGTCCGAATGTTCCAAATCCCCAAGTTTGTACCCAGGGGGTCAAGTGGGATTGGACTTGGGCAGCTAGCCCTGGAGGCCACCCATAGCCACACTCTCAAGCAGAGCTAGGGCATGTGTCTGCCTGAGTTGGGAATTACACCTTCCAGCTGCTGTGCAGAGGTACCCTTAGATACCCAAGCCCAAAGCATCACCCAGAAGAAGCCATTGCAGGCTCTAGAGCCCAGATGTGCTGTGGGTCACGTTTTCAAAGTGGCTCAGTGTCCACAATTATATAGGAGTACTTGTGGCACCTTAAAGACACAAGTACTCCTGTTTTTTTTGCGGATACAGACTAACACGGCTGCTACTCTGAAACCACAATTATATAGGTGTTTTAATAGGAGCTGAACTTTTTTGAAGCCAGCAGATGTGACTTCTCTAGTGGAGTGTCCCCATCAGATCTCCATAACACTTCTTCTTCTTCCTCCTCTTTCGTATGGCTTGGGTAGGTAGCAACAGCTACAAATTTATATCTAAGTTTGAGGGCCAGCACATTGCTGCAGCAGTGAGCTGGTGAATGTCCTTCAGGCCCCCGGCAAAAGAACAAAGGGGACTTTCTGATATGATGTGCTCTATCGTTTGTGCCTGGTGACCATGGTCACATGCCTCATTTTCCATTTCAAGAGGGTTTGTCCACATCTCCCATGAGATGCCTTGATGTGATTCAATCTGCACCAGTCTGAAAAAACATATGTTAGAATCATAGAATCATAGAATCTCAGGGTTGGAAGGGACCTCAGGAGGTCATCTAGTCCAACCCCCTGCTCAAAGCAGGACCAAACCCAACTAAGGCCTGGTCTACACTAGGAGTTTATGTCGAATTTAGCAGCGTTAATTCGATTTAACCGTGCAACCGTCCACACCAGGAAGCTAATTAGTTCGACCTAGAGGGCTCTTTAGTTCGAATTCGGTACGCCACCCCGACGAGGGGAGTAGCGCTAAATTCGACATGGCTATGTCGAGTTAGCCTATGTGTGGACGGAAATCGACCTTAGTAGCTCCGGGAGCTATCCCACAGTGCACCACTGTGTTGACGCTCTGGACAGCAGTCCGAGCTCAGATGTTCTGACCAGCCATACAGGAAAAGCCCCGGATTTGAATTCCTTTTCCTGTCTGGCCAGTTTGAATCTCAATTCCTGGTTGGACATCGGGGCGAGCTCAGCAGCACCGGCAACGATGCACAGCTCTCCAGCAGAGGGGTCCATGCAATCTCAGAGTAGAAAGAGGGCCCCAGCATGGACTGACCAGGAAGTCTTGGATCTGATTGCTGTGTGGGGTGATCAGTCTGTGCTTTCGGAGCTGCGCTCCAAAAAACGGAATGCAAAGACCTACGAGAAGGTCTCCAAAGCCATGGCACTCAGAGGATACAGCCGGGATGCAACGCAGTGCCGCGTGAAAATCAAGGACCTGAGACAAGGCTACCAAAAAATCAAAGCGGCAAATGGACGCTCCAGAGCCTAGCCCCAGACATGCCGCTTCTACGAGGCACTGCATGCCATTCTCGGTGGGTCTGCCACCACTGCCCCACCAGTGACCGTGGACTCTGAGGATGGGATAGTGTCGACGGGCAGTTTCTCGGCGATGTTCGCGGATGGGGAAGATGAGGAAGGGTTTGTGGAGGATGAGGCAGGCGACAGCGCTTACAATACTGATTTCCCCGACAGCCAGGATCTCTTCATCACCCTCACAGAGATCCCCTACCAACCCTCCTCGGCCGTTAACCCGGACCCTGAATCAGGGGAAGGATCAGTGGGTAAGTGCTATAAACATGTAAACATTTATTTTTTTAAAAACAGGAATAAAAACTATATGAAAAGAAGGTCAATGCATATGGGGATAGAACAGAAATCCTCTTGGGAGAGTTCCACGAAGCTCTCGTAGAGGTACTCGAAAAGCCTCCACAGGAGGTTCCTGGGGAGAGGTGCCTTATTGGGTGCTCCGTGGAAGCACACTCTTCCACGCCAGGCTATCCTCAGGTACTGTGGGAGCATTGCCTCCACGAGCATGGCAGCATAGGGCCCTGGTTTGTGCAGGGTTTCAGGCAGCATGCGCTCTCTGTCTGTCTTAGTGACCCGCCTCAGGGTGATCTCGCTCGGCGACTGCTGCATCTAATTAGGGGAATTAGTGTAATGTTACTATTGGGAATGCTTCACTTTTCCTTTGCATAACAATAAGCGTCGTTTAACAGCCACGTGGTGGAGGCTGCAGAGGGGAAGCATACAGAGATCTTTCCCGGGGACAGCCGCGAGGGGGTGGAAGAGGGTCAGAGTTTATGCTTTCCGGATTGCCTGCAGCAGGAGGGCACTGCTATACATTAACTTTTAAGCAGCCTAAAGTTTACGGCTTACCATGCCTGGCTGCTACACGGATTCTGCTGTCCTGCCCCGCTTGTCTGATCTCCAGTGCAAGACCCCAGGCAATGAAAGCGAAGGCTGAAAATTCGAACTTGTCCTGAGAGCGCATGAGATAGGTGCTGTGCATGGTCTTGTTCACAGAGACAGACTAGACTGTGTTCAGTGTTCACAAACATGTATCTTTGCAAGGAAATCACTTCCTTTTTCCCATCACACAGCTGCGGCTGTTTCCCGACCTGCCCCGGCATCCCCCTCACAGAGGCTGGCGCAGATTAGGCGGCGAAAGAAAAAGACTCGGGACGAGATGTTCGCTGAACTGATGGCCTGCTCCAGAGCCGAGGCGGCCCAGCAGAGCCAGTGGAGGGAGACCCTCTCTCAGTACCAGCGCTCACACAGCGAACGGGAGGACAGGTGTCGGCAGGAAGACCAGCAGGTGACTCAAACGCTGCTTGGCCTAATGAGGGAGCAAACGGACACGCTCCGGCGCCTTGTGGATGTTCTGCAGGACCGCAGGCAGGAGGAGAGAGCCCCCCTGCACTGTATCTGCAACCGCCCTCCCCCGCCACAAAGTCCTGTCCCCCCCTCACCCAAAATCACAAGAAGGAGGGGTGCTAGGGGCCGTGAAAACTGTCACTCCACCTCAGCAGAGCGCTCATGTACCAAACAGCTCTCATTCCCTAAATTTTGAGAAGTGCTTCCCTTCCTGGCTCACTCAATCCCAAATCCCAGTTTCATCCCCCAACTGTGTAGTTGAGTATTAAAAATAGTTTGCTGTTCATTACTGTTTCCGTCATGTTTCTTTGCAGAAGACTTTGTGTGAAGGGTGGGGAGGGGTTTGTTAATTGCATAGGACAGCTACCATTACCAGGGTACAGACATGGGGGCAGGATCAACAGCAGGTCACACACAGAGTGCAGTCACTAGGCACCCGGGTCACTCTGGGAGGTGTCTGCTGCCCCAGGTCAGTCTGGGAGGTGTATGCTGCCCCAGGGTCCTAGCGCCTGCCATCCACAAATGGCAAGGCAGGCTGCCCTTACCATGCCCTTCCACCCTAGCCATGAGCCTCTCCGATGCCCTGAGCCCCAGCCAGAGCCCTCATCCCCCTACACCTACTCACCCTTCCCACACACCCCTCACCCCTTTCTGCAAACCCACCCCTTCCTGCACACCCTCCTGTAACCGTCCTCCCCCCAGAGACCGCTGTAGGAGCAGGAGCCTGTCAGTCCTCGAGTGTAGAAGTGGTCTGTACATCACTGCACACCGTACCCACCACAGTCTGCATCCCTGTTTGAACCCTTTAACGCGAATTCATTAGTAAAGAAAACTGTGAATTAACAATGTTCCATTAACTTTATTTTTTAAACGTCTGTTGGAAGGGGGGAAACCTGGTGAACAGGGTATGTAACTGCAGAAAAAAGTCAACAGTAACTGAAACAGGGGCAGGTTCAGCTTCTCTGTAAAGAAACTGGACAGTCATAGGTTACCCTGCTCTCTGAGGAACCAGCGCTTCCCACTGGGCTCTTCTAATCACACGGGTGTCTGGCTGAGCGTAATCAGCAGCCAGGCGATTTGCCTCAACCTCCCATCCCGCCATAAAGGTCTCCCCCTTGCTCTCACAGAGATTGTGGAGCACACAGCAAGCTGCAATAACAATGGGGATATTGGTTTCGCTGAGATCCAAGCGAGTCAGTAAGCTCCTCCATCTCCCCTTGAGACGTCCGAAAGCACACTCCACCACCATTCTGCACTTGCTCAGCCGGTAGTTGAAGAGTTCTTTGTCACTGTCCAGGGTGCCTGTATAGGGCTTCATGAGCCAGGGTATTAGCGGGTAGGCTGGGTCCCCGAGGATCACTGTAGGCATCTGCACATCCCCAACAGTTATTTTGTGGTCCAGGAAGAAACTACCTTCCTGCAGGCGTCTAAACAGACAAGAGTTCCTGAAAACACGCGCGTCATGAACCTTGCCCGGCCACCCGACGTAGATGTTGGTAAAACGTCCCCTATGGTCCACCAGTGCTTGCAGCACCATTGAAAAGTAGCCCTTTCTGTTAATATACTGGCTGGCCTGGTGGGCTGGTCCCAGGATAGGGATGTGAGTCCCATCTATAGCCCCACCGCAGTTTGGGAATCCCATCGCGGCGAAGCCATCTATGACGACCTGGACGTTTTCCCAGGGTCACTACCTTTGAGAGCAGTAGGTCAACGATTGCGTTGGCTACTTGCATCACAGCAACCCCCACGGTAGATTTGCCCACGCCAAAGTGGTTCGCTACTGACCGGTAGCTGTCTGGCGTTGCAAGTTTCCAGAGGGCTATGGCCACTCGCTTCTGCACACTCAGGGCTGCTCGCATCCGGGTGTCCTGGCGCTTCAGGGCAGGGGACAGCAAGTCACAGAGTTCAAGGAAAGTGCCCTTACGCATCCTGAAGTTTCGCAGCCACTGTGATTCATCCCAGACCTGCAGCACTATGCGGTCCCACCAGTCCGTGCTTGTTTCCCGGGCCCAGAATCGCCGTTCCACAGCATGAACGTGACCCATTGCCACCATGATTTCCGTGGCGTGGGATCCCGTGCTTTGTGAGAGGTCTGTGCCACTCTGACACTTCATGTCCTCACCGTGCTGCCAGAGCCTCCTCGCCCAATTTCTCAGCAGCTGACTGTGGAAGAGGTGGACGATAAGGTGCAGGAGTTGACAACGGCCATAAGTGCAGCAATGATCGCAGCGGGCTCCATGCTCGCAGTGCTGTGGCGTCCGCGCTGTCACTGACCAGAAAAGTGCACGAACAGATTTCCCGCCAGCGCTTTCAGGGAGGGAGGGCGGGAGTGACGGTTGAATGACGACAGTTACCCAAAACCACCCTCGACACATTTTTCCCCCAGCAGGCATTGGGGGCTCTACCCAGCATTCCAATGGGAAGCGGGGACTGCGGGAACTGTGGGATAGCTGCCCAGAATGCATCGCTTCCAATGTCGACGCTTGCCCCGTTAGTGTGGACTCACAAAGTCGAATTAGTGTCCTTAGTGTGGATACACAAATTCGACTTCATAAGGTCGAATCCACAAATTCGACCTAAGTTAAATCAAACTACTCTTGTAGTGTAGACATACCCTAAATCATCCCAGCCAGGGCTTTGTCAAGCCTGACCTTAAAGACCTCGAGAGGTCTTCTAGTCCAGTCCCCTACTCTCAAGGCAGGACTAAGTATTATCTAGACCATCCCTGACAGGTGTTTGTCTAACCTGCTTTTAAAAATCTCCAATGATGGATATTCCACAACCACCCTAGGCACTCTATTCCAGTGCCTAACGACCCTGAAATTTTTCTTAATGTCCAACCTTAATCTCGCTTGCTGCAATTTAAGCCCATTGCTTCTTGTCTTATCCTCAGAGGTTAAAGAGAACAATTTTCTCCATCCTCCTTGTTACAACCTTCTATGTACTTAAAAACTGTTATAATGCCCCCCCCTAAAGTCTTCTTTTCCTCTTTAGAGTGTACTTATTATCTCTGGACATGCATCCCAATCCATACTCATAAATTTGAAAGTATGCAGGGAGCTCTCTTCTGTGCATCTTAAGAGCTTCACAGAACCCTTTGCACTAACGTCTGCACCCTCACAGGGCTGGCAATAACCCTTCCTCACTCCTTCCCACCAGACAAATCTTCAGGAGTGCTTCACTCAGCTCCAGCTCTTCCCACTGATCTGCAACGCTATATATAGCTAGACCTGAGTTAGTCCCAAACACAGGCACATGCAGCCTCTCATAGCTGCACACTCAAGGCCTGATCCAAAGCACATTGAAATCCATGGAAAGACTCTCAGTTGTTTGAGAAAGCTTTTGCTCAGGCTCTAAATGAGATGAATGAAAACAAATCTACTGTGTGTGATTTTCAGTTCTCAGAGCTTGACAGATTTAACCTGATTACCTCCAGAACAGGGGATTCCTGGCTGCTCCATGGCACATTTAAGCTTTCAAATTGCAACCATTTTGATTCAAAGAAAGGTTCCAGGATTTATATACTAAGGGGACGTACCTATTGTTAATATTCCTGGCACTCAGAAATGGCGGAACCATTTCTGCTCAATGTTTCTAAAAATAATTTACCTTTCAGTAGTCTGAGCCTGGAAAATAACCAAATGGTAAAAGTTTCAGGAAGCTCTGAGCCTCTGAAAATGGGCTTGAGTTGAAATCATTAACTAAATCAGGCACTGCTGTCCCTGCTAGTTACACAGAGCACCCATTCCTACCAGCCAGGATTTCAAAGTAGGAGTGGGGCTGCCAGTCTCCAATACGTAACACAGGCTTACTTTGTGCTAGAAAAACATTATGGCTGCAGCTGGGCAAGCAACAGATTTCCAGGTTGGTGGCAGTTCAAATTTCTATTTTTAAAAAATTGGTTTGGGGGTGATGCTCCCGAGGAGTAACCTGGGTGTGAGGCACCTCACCACCACCTGCCCATAGCATGAAGCCATCTAGTCTGTGCCTGCTGTAGCTCAGCTCCCTGAAACCACCAACCTCTTGCAGGCCTCGTTCTCTCTGTGTAGGCTGGTGATAGGCACACACAACCCCTGAGCCCTGCAGTGCTCAGCTCTTAACCACTAGATACTCACAGAATTACCAGGTTTTCTGTGCGCAAATGAATGGTATACACACAGCTTGAGTGTTACAACCCGGGATCAGGTCCTCTGTAACATCACAGAACTGAGATATATTTATAGTGAAACAATCATGTTTCTTATCAAAGGCTAAGATTTAAGAGATAGTAAGTAGGGATAACAATGACAACAGAAATGGTTACATATAAAATAAAAAGTATAATCCATTTCCTAGAGTCTAAACTTAACTTTTACCAGTTAAACACTTGTCTAAAGTAGTTAACTCACCTACAGCAACCTCCCACCCTCTCTAGCCAATGGGACTGGGATCCCTCTTTCATGAATGCAGACAGCACTGTCCTCATGCTGCATTGGTCCAGGACAAAGATGGTCCTTTGACCTTCTACTTATAGTCCTTCAAATCCATTCTTTATCCCCAGAGTCAGTATGATACCCAAGTCCTTTCCCTGGTGTGCTGACTTCCTATTACTTCACAACCTCATGTTGACCTTGTATGGAAATGGAGCCTTCATTGTGTTGGTCCACAATATACTCCTGGGGGAATTCTGTGTCACTGTGCAAGTGCAGAATTCATGTCCCCACGCAGATTTTTTTTTCTGCAGAAAATAAATTCTGCCAGAGAAGCGCTGCAGTTACCCTTTATGCCTAACAGGGGCTGCTGTGGTGCCAGAACAGAGAGCAGTATCAGAGGGGTAGCCGTGTTAGTCTGGATCTGTAAAAGCAGCAAAGAATCCTGTGACACCTTATAGACTAACAGACGTTTTGCAGCATGAGCTTTCGTGGGTGAATACCCACTTCGTCGGATGCAAGTAGTGGAAGTTTCCAGGGGCAGGTATATATATGCAAGCAAGAAGCAAGCTAGAGATAATGAGGTTAGTTCAATCAGGGAGGATGAGGCCCTGTTCTAGCAGCTGAGGTGTGAAAACCAAGGGAGGAGAAACTGGTTCTGTAGTTGGCAAGCCATTCACAGTCTTTGTTTAATCCTGAGCTGATGGTGTCAAATTTGCAGATGAACTGAAGCTCAGCAGTTTCTCTTTGAAGTCTGGTCCTGAAGTTTTTTTGCTACAGGATGGCCACCTTAAGATCTGCTATTGTGTGGCCAGGGAGGTTGAAGTGTTCTCCTACAGGTTTTTGTATATTGCCATTCCTAATATCTGATTTGTGTCCATTTATCCTTTTCTGTAGAGACTGTCCAGTTTGGCCGATGTACATAGAGAGGGGCATTGGTGGCATATGATGGCGTATATAACATTGGTGGACGTGCAGGTGAATGAACCGGTGATGGTGTGGCTGATCTGGTTAGGTCCTGTGATGGTGTCGCTGGTGTAGATATGTGGGCTGAGTTGGCATCAAGGTTTGTTGCATGGATTGGTTCCTGAGCTAGAGTTACTATGGTGCGGTGTGCAGTTACTGGTGAGAATATGCTTCAGGTTGGCAGGTTGTCTGTGGGCGAGGACTGGCCTGCCACCCAAGGCCTGTGAAAGTGTCCAGGATGGGTTGTAGATCCCTGATGATGCGTTGGAGGGGTTTTAGCTGGGGACTGTATGTGATGGCCAGTGGAGTCCTGTTGGTTTCTTTCTTGGGTTTGTCTTGCAGTAGGAGGCTTCTGGGTACGCGTCTGGCTCTGTTGATCTGTTTCCTTATTTCCTCGTGCGGGTACTGTAGTTTTGAGAATGCTTGGTGGAGATTTTGTAGGTGTTGGTCTCTGTCTGAGGGGTTAGAGCAGATGCGGTTGTACCTCAGTGCTTGGCTGTAGACAATGGATCTTGTGGTGTGCCTGGGATGGAAGCTGGAGGCATGAAGGTAGGCATAGTGGTTGGTAGGTTTTTGGTATAGGGTGGTGTTAATGTGACCATCACATATTTGCACCGTGGTGTCTAGGAAGTGGACCTCCCATGTAGATTGGTCCAGGCTGAGGTTGATGGTGGGGTGGAAGCTGTTGAAATCGTGGTGGAATTTTTCCAGAGTCTCCTTCCCATGGGTCCAGATGATGAAGATGTCATCAATGTAGCGTAGGTAGAGAGGGGGCGTGAGTGGTCGGGAGCTGAAGAAGCGTTGTTCCAGGTTGACCATAAAAATATTGGCATATTGTGGGGCCATGCGGGTGCCCATAGCGGTGCCACTGATCTGGAGATATATATTGTCATTAAATTTTAAATAGTTGTGTGTGAGGATAAAGGCACAGAGCTCAGCGACCAGTTGTGCTGTGGCAGAACAGAGAGCAGCCACTCCTGATTGGGAGCAGCCAGCTGAAGAGAGGGAGAAGAGGCTGCATCCTCACAGTGCTCAGCCCATGGGGTCAGGCGAGGAGCCACGGGATATGCGGCGGATGAACAGCATGGGGCACCTGGGGCTGCTGGGGGGATCACAGACTGAGGTACAGACAGGGGCAGGAGCTGAACGGGAGTGGGGAAGCACTGCCACATGGGGACATGGGGAGTGAGTGCAAGAACACATAAGAATCGGGGAGGAGGGGTGGCTCAGTGAGCGTGCAGAGACACATATGGACAGGGGGAGGGGTGGCTGAGGTGGGGTGCAGAGACACATGGAGAAGGGGGAAGATGTGCCTCACTGATTGGGAGAGGCTAGGGATCAGCCAGGGTTTCCATGGTGGAGGCTCCCCAACTCCCTAATAATCCATCCCCACCCCCAAAAAACCTGTTCCATACTTCTCCCACCCACACCCAATAACCCACCAGTATCATTCTGAGGCTTCTTCCCAGCAACTACTTCCCTCTCCCTCACTCCTCCGTTACCCCTGACTCCCCCAAGCCTTTTCACTGCTTCTGAGGGGGGTGGAAAATATGTTTCTGTATTGTAGTTTAAATGAATTATTACTCAAATTTCTGTATTAATATGCCTAGTAAGGAATCTGTAAAAAAACATTTCCCGAATATTTTTTGTTGTTTGTATAGTTACAGACATACTTGCTGTCTGGTATTTTGAAATAAATTACTAAAATAATTGAAACTGGCATGATTATACTGATTTTTTTGGATGAATAAAATATTCAGAATTTTGCAGAATTTTAAAATATTGTGCACAGAATGTTTAATTTTTGGTGGAGAATTCCCCCAGTAGTAACAATGCTTTGTTTACATGTGAACTGAGGCAGACAGGTGAATATACATCTTTTGTCTGACAGAAACCTGCTTGGCAACTCTGCCTTGATTCAGATTTTAAAACACATTTTCCACTGTATATACATGACTCCTTATGCAGCGTCAGTACATGCATTTCACAATGATATTAATAACCAGTGTGATCCTGACTTTTATTTAAGATCTCACATCACATTTTTATAGATATATACTATGAAATCAGTGTGCTGGGGTAGTGAGTTTGTCAGGCCTGGTAGGAGTTGGTCATGCAAGCTCCATGTTCCCTTTGAATCTGAAATGTGGATAAAGCAATGCTGGCAAGGTAATTATCCCTGCCTGTCAAACTTTGCACTTGGTTGCTGTCTGCAGACAGCTGGAGAGTGATGAATCCCTTTGTGCTCACGGCAGCTTTGAATTTGCTCCAGGAAAAGGTGAAAAGAGAAGGGGAATTTCTGTATTAACATTCGCCCCAGCACTGATCTTACTGACTTATACCATCTATGTATGAGAAAAGGGCTCTGCCAGAGCCTAAGAGAGGCTCACCTTGAAATGCCAGCATTTGAAAAGAGCTCAAGGCTGGATCTTTAAGGCCCCAGCACCAACCACTGGGACCAGATTTTCAAAATATGGCCAACATGGACCCAGAATGTGCTGAGCCCTTCTGAAAAATCTCCCTTGGAGACCTGTCTGATATAGATGGCCATGCAGTGGCAGGAACCTTTGGGCAATGGTCCACACACCTGTGAACTTTTACCCTGGTTGACCACATATGTCATGTGACAGCTCATTTAGTGCACAAGAGCTGCATCCATTGGATGTGGATCATACCCAAGGCTTTATACTGTGCATTGTCTGGATATGAGTTCCAGCTTCCTTTTCCTTCTCTCTCACTCTGTACAGGAATTTATAGCTATAGGTATTATTCATTTATGTTCTTAGAAACAGCAGTGTCCTGAAGTTCTTAGGAGCTGGATGCTATGTCAGATACTGCAACTGCTGCAATATCTTTGGGGAACATATTGTATGAAGTTTATGAATGGTTTATATATCACTGTGGACCAGGGGTTGTTCCAACTCCAGGGGGGGATGGTTACCTCAGCTTCACCAGAAACTAAAAACAGTAGGGGGTTATGAAGGTGAATCGCTCAGTTTGTAAACACCTCTTGGAGAGGCTTCCATATACTGGTTCAAACTGGATTTTCCAGAAATAACAAAAATGCTTTTGACATTAAAAAGGCTGGGTTTACACTAACTCAGAGCCTTTTTGCTGATCTAGCAAACGGACAGGACCTTCTCATAGACTTTAAGGCTAGAAGGGATCATTCTGATCATCTAGTCTGACCCCCTTGCATATCACAGGACACAGAACCTCACCCACTCACCCCTGTAATAGAACCCTAAGCTCTGGCTGAGTTACTGATGTCCTCAAATCATGGTTTAAAGACTTCACGTTACAGAGAATTCACCATTTACACTAGTTTAAACCTGCAAGGGACCCGTGCCCCACACTGCAGAGAAATATGGAAAAAAAACAGGGTCTCTGCCAATCTGACCCGGGGAACATTCCTTCCTGACCCTGAGCATGTGGGCATGACCCAGCAGTCAGACACCTGGGCAACAATTCTCTGTAGTAACTCAGAGTCCTCCCCATCTAATGCCCCATCTCCGGCATTGAGGATCTTTACCACTAGCAGTCGCAGATGAGCCATATGTCATTGTAGGCAATCTCAACATACCATCCTCTCTGTAAGTTATCAAGCTCAGTCTTGAAGCCAGGTAGATTTTTTGCCCCCACTGTTCCCCTTGGAAGGCTGTTCCAGAACTTCACTCCTCAGAAGGTTAGAAACCTTCGCCAAATTTTGAGCCTAAACTTGTTGATAGCCAGTTTATATCCCTTTTTTCTTGTGTCAATATTGATGCTTGACTTAAATAACTCCTCTTCCTTCCTGGTATTTATCCTTCTGATGCATTTATAGAGAGCAATCCTAGCTCCCCTGGCCCTTTGTTTCATTAGGCGAAACAAGCCAGGCTCCTTGACACTCTTCTTATAAAGTAGGTTCTCCATTCCTCTCATCATCCTCTGAGCCCTTCTCTGCACCTGTTCCAGTTTGAATTAATGTTTTTTAAACATGGGATACCAGAATTGCACACAGTATTCCAGGTGAAGTCTCATCAGTGCTTTGTATAAAGGCAATAACATTTCCCTATCTTTAGTGGAAATACCTTGCCTGATGCATCCAAGGACTTTGTTAGCCTTTTTCACTGTCATATCACACTGGCAGCTAATAGGCACCTTGTGATCAACCAATACACCCAGGTCTTTCTCCTCTTTGGTCACTTCCAACTAATACATCCCCAGTTTATAGAAAAAAATATTGTTGTTAATCCCTTAATTCATGACCTTGCACTTTGCACTATTAAATTTAATCCCATTTCTATTACTCCAGTTTTCAAGGTCATCCAGATCTTCTTATACAATACAGTCCAACTTTGTGTCATCTTCAAATTTTATTAGCATGCTTTTTGTGCCAAGATCATTAGTGAAAATATTAAATAAGATTGGTCCCAAAACCGATCCCTAAGGAACTCCACTAGCAACCTCCCTCCAGCCTGACAGTTCACCTTTCAGTATGACCAGTTACAGACTCCCCTATAACCAGTTCCTTATCCACTTTTCAATTCTCCTATTAATCCCCATCTTCTCCAATTTAACTAATAATTTCCCATGTCGAACTATCAAATGACTTACTGAAATCCAGGCAAGATAAGATATACTGTATTTCCTTTATCTAAAATTATCAGGTAGCATCTCAAAGAAAGAGATGAGATCTGGCATGCTCTACCTTTTGTAAAATCATGTTGTATTTTATCCCAGTCTGTCCAAGGGCCCCAACCCTTTGACTTTGGCCTACTAGGGCCCCATAAGACTGATGGGTGACCTTTGGTAAGCTTTCAGCATATGTATAGGGGCTTTTATTGCTTTAAATATGTTTTTCCATGGGATGCTTTTATCATAAGAATAAATGTGCTTGCTTAAAAAGAGCTGTGTGGTAACATAATTTCTGGCAATACACAGTTCACAGTTCTTGGAGAAGAAAGCAAAGCACAGGTCTTGGCCTTAGGCAAACTAGCTTGCTGAGGTTATCACAGTCTAATCCAGGGAGCTGTGTAGCCTTAAAACCCCCAGTCAGAAGTGAGAAAGACTTGGGTCTCTGCCCAAGAAAGGTGGAAGCTGGGAGGCTGGGACTTGGAAACCTTAAGTGGGTGCCCTTGAAGGACCGTAGAGTGGGAATACAGGTGCAGTTACCCTGAGATGGTGACAGAAACATCCCTCTGCTTTGACAGAGGAGGAGGGGAACAAGGAAAGTTGTTTTCCTGCTGATGTCCTTTTCTCTCCTGAAGTCACAACAGCTTTATCAATATCACACAGTCATAAGGTTGAAAGTAGCTGATTGTAATGTCCAGTCACAGAGCACCAGCCATTCCCATCCTAATGCAGCTTGAAGCCCCTAGAACAGTCCCTGACCATATCTTGTCTTCTTCCTGCTGCAGCTGGCAGATTGGGGCAGATTGGGGCAGAGCTCTCTGATGTGGACTTAGATTTGATGAGCCATGCTTCTGGCACCTCTAGTCTGGACTATTGGAATTCACTGTAACCACTATAAACTGCTTGAAGGTGGCACATCATGAAGCAGCACATCAAGGCCTGGTCTGCACTTAACATTTTTGTTGGCATAGCTAAGTTGGTTGGAGTGTGAACCGACACACAACTGACCTAGTTGTACTGGCTACAGCCCTACAGCCCAGACACAACTATTCCAACAAAAATGTTTTTTGGTGATATATCTTACTCCATTCAGGGAACTGGTATATGCTGTACCAGTAACAGCACTCTTCTGCCAGTATAAATTGTATCTCCATGAGGAGGGTTTGCCAATATGGCTCTACTGGTATAGATACCAGCAACCTCTTTCTAGTATAGACAAGACCCAAATTAGCAACCCTCCAATGCCAATGTAAAACCCTCACACACGTGCTTCAGAGGGTATGTCTACACTATGACCTGGGGGCAACATTTCTAACTTGAGGAGACATACCTACAATTGCTCTGATTGGGTTAACGAGTTAAAAATAGAGAGTAGCCATAGTTGCATGAGTGGCTAGCTAGCCACTCCAAGTACATAGCTGTCCAAGATGCTAGGCACATACTTGGGGTGGTCAGCCCCTCCTGCCGCTTGCTCCATCATGTTTACACTATTTTTAGCCCTCTAGTTCAATCAGCACTGTGTGGGGATGTCTCTTTGAACTGGGAATCACATGTCAGTCCAAAGTGTAGATATACCCACAAACTCTGACAGCTCTCCATTCACATCAGAGCTGAGTTTAGAGTCCTGATTCTACTAGGTACTCATGGATTGCGGCCAGGCTCCCTCCATGTTCCCAGGACAAGTATGCTCTTCAGGGATCCACTGCCAGGCATTGGCAACAGCGCCTCTCAGTGCAGGACCCCAGCTCTGGAACTCCTGCCAGAAGAAGCCACATGAAACCAAACCTCAGAGTGTTCAGATCATGGTGTAAATTGCTCCTGATCAGTGAAAACCTTCACCCAACCCTGAATCGAACCTCTTACAAATACATGGAATATACAAATCCCACAAACCATGAGTCCCCTTCTCAGCCTTTTGAGGTGCAAAAAGAAAAGAACGCCTGTCTGTAACTTTGTGCATCACAAACATACACCATGATAGGAGCCAAGTAAAATCATAAATAGGCAGATAGGATTAATATTAGCTACCTCTCCCTGTGGTCTTGCCTTGGGAGCTGTTATCCACAGAGGTGTTGCTTAGGGGCTTAGCCCCTTGCACCCAGCTCAGAACTTCTCTCTCTGACTTCTTAGTTCAGTCTCAGGAAGGATTCACTCTCTCATACTTTTCTATTTAAAAAATCTATTTCACTTCTTTCAACTGTTTCCATATGAGTCATTCACAGGAGCTGCTGTCTTTCCCGTGAAGGACTGGAGAGGACAGTCCTTGAGTCTCAGTATTATTGTTTATTTCTACAGCACAGTAAATGTACATGGCACTTTTCAACACATATAAGAACACAAAGTCCAGTTTCTGATGAGTTTACAATCTGATTCAGAAAAATACTTTGCACAAGAAACACCAAAATCCCAGCCTCGGAAGACAGAGACAATTGCAGAGGAGAGCAAAGCCAGCTGAGCTCTGAGAAGAGTTTGTCATGAAGGGAAAAGATATTTTAGGAGGGACTTGTCTTTAATCCATTAAGGATCTGAGAAAAGCTCTCCCAATGTTCTCAACCTCCTAAAACTGCTACAAACATTTCTGTGCTAAAATGTGTTCCTCTAGATCTCTTCAGATTTACACTGATACATAGCGCTCTGATGACTGCACCTACCGTATTTTTAAGGTCATGATGGGTAAATGGTACTCAAGGATACTGGCCCAAGTGAGACAGTTTCTGATTCAAAGACTTTTCACCAAACCAAATCATACCAGTTGTTGAAGAATTCATGTATCCTGAGCTGGACAAAGGAGAAAGATGGGCGCTACATTGGGCAGTCATGACGGGGCTTGGGGGTACAATTCAGACCAGTGAGAGGTTGTGTCACCACTTCTAATCTTGGGTGCCTTGCAGTGCTTTGTGTGGTTAGATGTTTGGCTGTGTATGTGTGTTTTTCCTGTGTGCTGCCCCAGCTTTCCACAGACAGCCGGCACAGCAGAACTCGAGCAAACCACCCAATGATCACAAGATCTGTTAAGGTACGAAGGCGCCAGGCCAGGTTTATTGTCCACAGAGCACGGTAATAGCACCTGGCAGACTTTATGAGGATACTAAGACATGTATGCCTGTGACAATGAACGCAGATCAGTGAATGGTGGGACTTTCCATTCCCCCCTCGGCTGGACAAAGATACTCCCTGTGAGATACATCTTTATACCCTGATACAAACAAGTTACGTACTGCCTCAGACATAGTTAATTATTGCCCCCTGACGTGGCTAGTTATCATGTTGTACATGTTGATTCCATTAAAACATTTTTATTACATACTGTCATCCTGACCTTATCTTTTAAGAGGGGTCAGTGTGTTCCTGTTATCGTTGAGAATGTATTTGTACCATCCTTGATAACGGGATGGTTTTGTACCACTTAATATTGGAATGTGTTTGCGTAAGTACTCTGTGCTTAGCACTTCTTAGAAATATATATTTCTGCAATATCAGCCTTGTTCTTGCCAGATTCTGTAAGCAGGTCTTGCCTTATACCAGGCCTCTAATACAAGGGCTTATGTCTTAAGCTTTCTTCCTACTACACTTTGCTGCTATAGCTCCCAACCTAGATGCTCACAGCCAGCCTACAAACATGCTGGTCACACCCTAAGTGTCTGTGTGCTAAACAGCCTTGACAGGAGTGGCTGCCCTCTGTCCTGGCACTACAGCAGTCCCTTGTGGGTGAAAGGTGTAACTGCAGCACCTCTCCAGCAAGATGTATTTTCTAGGGAGAAAAAAATTCTGCGGGGGACATGAAATTAGCTGTTACCACTCAAGAAAGAGATTTTGGAGTCATTGTGCTTAGTTCTCTGAAAACATCCACTCAATGTGCAGTTGCAGTCAAAAAACCTAACAGAATGTTATGAATCATTAAGAAAGGGATAGACAATAACACAGAAAATATTATACTGCCTCTATATAAATCCATGGTATGCTCACATCTTGCAAACTGCGTGCATAAGTGGTTATCCCATCTCAAAAAAGATATATTGGAATTGCAAAAGGTTCAGAAAAGGGTAACAAAAATTATTAGGGGTATGGAATGGCTGCCATATGAGGAGAAATTAATCAGACTGGAAACTTTTCAGCTTGAAAAAGAGATGACTAAGGGGGGTTATGATAGAGGTCTATAAAATCATGACTGATGTGGAGAAAGAAAATAAGGAAGTGTTATTTACTCCTTCTCATAACACAAGAACTAGGGGTACCAAATGAATTTAATAGGCAGCAGATTTAAAACAAACAAAAGGAAGTATTTTTTTCACACAACGCACAGTCAATCTGTGGAACTCCTTGCCAGAGGATATTGTGAAGGCCAAGACTATAATAGGGTTCAAAAGAGAACTGGGTAAGTTCATGGAGGATAGGTCAATCAGTGGCTATTAGCCAGGATGGACAGAGATGGTGTCCCTAGCCTCTGTTTGCCAGAAGCTGGGAATGGGCGACAGGGGATGGAACACTTAATGATTACCTTCTCTGTTCATTCCCTCTGGGCACCTGGCATTGGCCACTGGTTGAAGACAGGATACTAGGCTAGATGGATCTTTGGTCTAACCCAGTACGGCCGTTCTTATGTTCGTATGGAACTTTACAGGAATGCAACTCAATGTTTTCCCAGTCAAGGATACCTAGAAACACACTAGAAAGATACTGGGGGCAGCTGTTAGCATCAGAGATCCTAGATGTTTTCTCCAGCATAGAATCATAGAATCTTAGAAGATTAGGATTGGTAGAGACCTCAGAAGGTCATCTAGTCCAACCTTCTGCTCAAAGCAGGACCAACACCAACTAAATGATCCCAGCCAGGGCTTTGTCAAGCCTGACCTTAAAAACCTCTAAGGAAGGAGATTCCACCACCTCCCTAGGGAACCCATTCCAGTGCTTCACCACTCTCCGAGTGAAATGTTTTTTTCCTAATATCCAACCTAAACCTCCCTCACTGCAACTTGAGACCTTTGCTCCTTGTTCTGTCATTTGCCACCATCAGCATACTGTAAACTTTGTTTTGCCGGGCTGGGAAATAGAGATCAGAAGATTAAGTCTATGTCTATGCTACGAGCTAGGTGGGATTCCCCTGCTCATGTACATATACTCGCAGTAGCTCTCATCAAGATAGAATAAGTATAAATACCAGTGTAGCCTTAAAAAAACATGAGTACTTGTGGCACCTTAAAGACTAACAAATTTAGTAGCCATAGTAGCACAGTGGAGGCACAGCTTAGCCATGCTGAGTACATATCCACTGATTTCAGGCAGCAGTGCAAATCTAACCACAGAGAAACCAAGAAATACAGTGTAAAGCCATATCCTGCCTGCAGCTCCCCCCACCCCCAAAACACACTGTCCTTTCCCCCTAGCAAATCCACCCTCTTCAACCACAGCCAGAAGGCCTCACCCACTTTAACTGTAGTCTCTTAATTTTAGTCTCCACCTGCCTTTAACCTGCCAAATACACATTCCCCAGGTATCCTACAGTTGATCAGGTAGTGGTTACGTTGTTCCTTGCTCCAGCCATGATGATCAGTATATGGCTTTGTAAGACAATCGTCCCAAACTTTTTACTAAAGCGTCCCACCAACTGCATTTTGTCTTTTTTGCAAACCACCATCCTGCAACCTTAATCCTGCCTCCCTGGCATGGGACTCCCCTCTGCACAGAGCCAGGAGAAGTGTATGTTTGTCTAGGTCAGGGCCCAATGATGGGTTAATCCAGCTGTGGATATGGCAATCCATCCAGAGCCTTCCTGCAACCCACTGTTGAGTCGGGACCTACAGTTTGGGAAACACTGTCATAAGCAAAGGAGGCAGAGGATGGGTGGGGAGGATCATCCGGAATAATCAATAGAGCAGCCATGCATCATCAGTGTCCATGGCTGGGAAGAAAGGTTCATCATCACAGTCTTTCCAGACAAGCTGAGTTTCTGACTATTCTGCCACCGTGAACATTTCACAACCAGTCAACTGTCCTCTGAGCTCTGCAGAACCATGGAGAAGTACTCCCTCTGGTTAGTAAATACTGAGGCTTCACAAGGGAGAGACAGAACTGGTGAATGGGTCCCAGAAATAGCACGACCACCTTAACAGTTCAGATACACAAGAGCATATTGTCCAGCCTGATCTCAAGATTCATACATTTATAGATGCTAAGGCCAGAAGGGATCACTGATCATCTACTCTAACCTTCTGCATAGCTCAGGATTTCCCTCAATTAATTTCTGTTGAAGAGGCTGAATAGTGCTGCACATCCTCATCACAACTTTCCCACTTTGCATTTCCCCATATCAAGTAGGTTCCCCACTGACTGGTGGCAATCTGGGGTGGTGGGCGTCCAAAGAATAAGAATAATTGTTTTAATTCTTTCTGTTAATGTTCCCAGCACACACAGAGAGAAATTAAATTAAAATATAAATATTCTTGCTGGAAGGTTGCAACAAAACACTCCCTTATTTCTTAGTATTCAGATGATAACACACAAAAATCCCCAAACAGAGAGAGATGAAGCAGGCTGCTCTTTAAAACAGAGAGTCAGCATTCACCCCACCTTGCTGCAGGCTGGCTGGCTGCAAACTGACTCAGGGTTTG
Organism: Mauremys reevesii; assembly: GCF_016161935.1. Lineage (NCBI taxonomy): Eukaryota > Metazoa > Chordata > Testudines > Geoemydidae > Mauremys > Mauremys reevesii. The sequence goes on along the minus strand of NC_052646.1, from coordinate 11,585,547 downwards.
TCTAATATCAATAGTTAGTTCATGGCAAGATGGGGCATAAATTTAACCCACACTAGCCTGCCATGTGGACCCTGCTATGATGCACTAAATGTTCCATAATGCATTTTGATCTATCCCACCTTGACATTTTGTAATTTTTCACAGTCAATACACTACATTCTCCATGCTGGGGATGGCGCTCATTCTGGCGGTGTCACACTGCACAGTCAAGGCAAACTCATCACAGAGTTCCAGAACAACAATTGCATTCTGAAGGCACTTCCAGTCATCCCAGGTCTCCAGAACAACCTGGCACCACCACTCATGCTGATTGAACAGTGCTCTGCTGGATCAAGGAATAGATCATATAGAACTGTCTGCATGGAATCAAATGCCAGGTTCTCCTCTAGCGACTCCCACTGCCTGAAGGATCTCCCTACAGGCACCATGTACACCTCACCATGAGCTCTCCAACACAACATAGTGTGCTTTCCTGTCATCACAATACCCAGGAGTGCTGCATTCCTCTGGGTTGTATCCATGAGAACAGTTTAGAAATGGCGTGGCATCTCTAGGTTACAGCCAGATGGGTGTTGAATGTCTGCTTCCAAAAAGCCTCTGGACTTCAGGAGGTATCTCACAATCCACAGTCAGAAATTGCTCAAATGCTCTGAGGTTGAGAGCAGTGCGAGGGACCCTAAGATACCTCCCCACATCAAAGTGCACTGAAATCAATGCAGTGCAGTGCTGTGCAGATGTAAGGCTGAAAACACAACTTTGCTTGCATCACCACAAGCCCAATAGCATGAACACACATTATTGGGTTGGTTACACCCATTTAACTACATTACTATATGTTATACGGGAGAAATTTTTGTGAGGTGACAAGTCCTGTGTCTCTCATGTTCTGGGCATGTGTGGATATGCAGGATACTGTTTTACACCTATTGCCTAGTTTTTGGGGGTTTGAGTTTTGCATTGTTGTCCCTGTGACATTGCACCCCATCATGCTTTATAGAAATATGCTTATAAGAACGTAAGAATGGCGATACTGGGTCAGACCAAAGGTACATCCAGCCCAGTATCCTGTCTACCGACAGTGACCAATGCCAGGTGTCCCAGAGGGAGTGAATCTAACAGGTAATGATCAAGTGATCTCTCCCCTGCCATCCATCTCCAACCTCTGACAAACAGAGGCTAGGGACACCATTCCTTACCCATTCTGCCTAATAGCCATTAATGGACTTAACCTCCATGAATTTATCTAGTTCTCTTTTAAACCCTATTATAGTCCTAGCCTTCACAACCTCCTCAGGCAAGGAGTTCCACAGGTTGACTGTGTGCTGTGTGAAGAAGAACTTCCTCTTATTTGTTTTAAACTTGCTGCCCATTAATTTCATTTGGTGGCCCTAGTTCTTATATTATGGAAACTAGTAAATAACTTTTCCTTATCCACTTTCTCCACACCACTCATGATTTTATATACTTCTATCATAACTTCCACCTTTTCATGTTCTCTGTATAAATATCTCCTGTCTGTGTGTTCCATTCTATGCATCCGAAGAAGTGAGCTGTAGCTCACGAAAGCTCATGCTGAAATAAATTTGTTAGTCTCTAAGGTGCCACAAATACTCCTGTTCTTTTTGAGTATATTCCTAGTGCTATACTCTCAGCACTCAAGTATGGAATTTCTATCCATAGGGATTATGTGGAACAGTTTGATTAATTTAAGATTTTTACTTCATTTGACTCTACGCTCGCTTTCACATATAGCACCTCTCCCGACCAGCCTGTCTTGCTCTGTCATTCCTATATATCTTTTCCCTGGTATTACCATGTCCCATTGATTATCTGCATTCCACCAAGTTTCTGAGAGACCTATTATATGAATATCCTCATTTACTACCTAGCAGTCATCTATAATGTTTCAAATTTCAAATGATGTTTTGGTACTGGCAGCATGAGACCACCAGCATATATCACTCAAATTGAAGTCCCTGATGATCACACAGTCCCCCCCCCCCACACACACATTATAGGTAGATGAATAAAGAGGCAGTCATTCTATTCTCTGTTGTGATTTGGTGGTCTGTAGCACCAATATCCCATCTTGTGCTTCATTTCTTTGGACATTGATCCATAAGCATTCAATATCATTTCTTCTGAGTTATCCATGACTCAGAATCAGATAATGCCAATTTTGATATAGATTATGACTTCCTCTCCCCTTTTGTCCACTCACTCCTTCCTAAATAGGTTATAACCATTGATTTTAATATTCCAAGCGTGTGAATCATTCTGCCAGGTTTCAGTAATGCCAACTAGATTGAATTTATGTTCATAAATGAGCAATTTGAGTTCTTCTTGTTTGTTACTCAGGCTCCTTGCATTGGTATATAGGAAATTCAAAAATTTCTTCTCTTCATGTCCTTTGGTTCCTTGATGTAATTTTAAGAAGACTTTGCTTCATTAGGTTGGCCAAGGCTGTGTACAGTACATGGGGGCACATTTCACTCTCTGCAGATGTTCTCATGGAGTTCAGTAAGGTCTATACAGATCTGAATCTTGTCATTTGGTTTTGGGACCATTACCATACCTGCACACTATCCAGCTGGTGTGTCTATTCTGGAAATGATACCATCTGCTCCATGTTACTGAGCTCTGCTTTCACCCTGGGCAGTAATGGGAAGAAGACAAAACAAATGGCTTTACATCTGGTATCAGTTTAATTTGCCCAGTCTTTGGAATAATTTTGGGAATCTCTGCCTGGTCTCAGATTCCAAGTCCATGGTTATTCTTCTATCCTTATAACCAGGCCTAGGACTGTGTTTGCTGGGTGGCCAAGTAGAACAGTGCATAGGCCATCTACAATGTAGACTTCTTGGAATGTAGTCTTCCCTCCACGTTTTAGAGTGGCCAAAATTTTTCCTTTCACATTTAATGGGGACTGTCCTGGGCCTTTCAAGTTTTGATGCATTTATCCTTCTGTAAAGTGATTCTGAACTCACAATTCCATCAGTATCTGTGTATGTTTTGAAATCTCTTTTATACTTTCCTAAGGTGATCATGATGATCCAGGTTGTTCCCTTTTTGGTCAACTTCTATGGCACCAAGGTGTGCAATCTCAGTGTCTTTTAGATCTTATTCTTGAGAGGCAGCTGCTACCATGCATTTAGTACAGCATTCAGCTCATAATGCTCCCTTGTTAGACATTTTCTGCATGTGGTGTCCCTTGCTGGATCAAGCCATTTTCTGTGAGATGGCTTGCCACACAATGGACATTCTTCCATGCTCTTTTTGTACTCCTTTTCTTTATTCCATGTAAGTACAGCCCTTTCTGGATCCCTTTGTACTTGTACTACTCTGGGTGGGTATTGTTTCTGGATATCCTGAGATATTTTTCTCCCCATATCTATGGTCATCTAACTAGAAGTTGCTGAACTCCAATCATCTCCAGTACTTTTAATTGGTTACTCAGTCTATCCATAATATTTTCAGAATTTTTATATAACACTGTGATTTGAAGCACTGTAATTTTTTTATTATTGATACTTTGAATGTCCATATTTCACAGCCATAATTTAGCACACACCAAATATAAGTTTTTAAGAGTCAGAATTTTGTCTTCACATTTATGACCTTTCTCATCAGATGTTTATTTTTCCAGAATATCTCTTTCACTGTTGCTATTCTGGTGCTGATTTCAGTATCTGATCTTCCATCTGATCTTCTGTAATGATGCTTCCTAAGTAGCAATAATTTCTCACTTGCTGTATGGCTGTGTCATTCACTGGAATCTTGAATCTTTTCCCAGGATCCTTGCTTGTCACCGTAGTTTTAGTTTAATTCACATTCAACTCTAGACCACGGTATTTGCCATATTCATATGTAATCTCCATTAACTTAATCAGACCTGTTGTATCAGCCAGTAGCATTGTGTCATCTCCATAACTAATGTTATTCACCCATTTTTCCATTCATCTTAATACCATCTTCTGTTTCTTCAATTAATTTAATTAAGCACTTGCCATAAATGGGGAATAGTCACATTATACAAACATGTCTCACTCTTATCTTGGTCTCAATTAGATTTTCTTTTTCATCTCCCATTATAATCACCTGTCTAAATGTTTTATTACTGGGAGTTTGTATCTATACATCCCTACAGATCTTTATATGTTGAGCAATTTGTAATGGTAGATTCTGTCAAATATTTTTTGGAATTCAATGAAACTCAAATATATTGCTTCTCCCATTTCAACTGATCTTTCTAATATGAGCTTCAAGTTCATAGTGGTGTTTATCATGGCCTTCCAGGTTTGAAGCCATATTGTTCTTTACTTATTTCCTTAACAGTCTTTCCTTGTATTTGGCCCTGAACAACTTGCAAAAGTAACTGAGAGGCATGCAATACTAGGCTGAATGTTCTGAAGTCTCTTCAATCCACAGTGTTGTTCTTTTATGGGATTTGGTTACACAGTGTGATTGTAAAGTCTTCTGGTAATTATACTGTCTCAAACATATTCTTCATTACGTTTGACAGGGCTTTCATGCCTTCATCCCTGATGCTTTTTAACAATTCAGCCAGTATTCCATCACAATCTAGTGCATTTCCATTCAGAAGCATTCTTATTGCTGCCATGATTTCTTCATCTATTATTGGCAGGCTAACTTGATTACCCTCTAGCTGAAGTTTTCAGGCCTATCATGACCATATAGTTCCATGATATATTCTCACTACCTCTTGTTCTTGTCTTTGGGGTCTGTTCAATATTGTCCATTTTGGTCCATAAGAATCACATTGATCACCTTTCTTCTATAATTGAAGGTTCTTATTGTTGTCAGTTGGCTTGTGCGTGGGTGTTCTTTCAGTGTGCTGTTCAGCTCTGCGCAGATAGCTGGTTTAGCAGACCTCAGTAGTACTAACCAATGTTGTTAAGTGCCGAAGACTGGAATGTCATTGTCTTAGTGACACTGTTCAGGATGCCCAGTGCTTCTGTCCTTGGAGCAGATAAGGCATTCTGCTCATTTAGCAGGCTTCAACGTTATTTATCAAGAAAGACCACAGCCATGGTTCACTGACAAAGGCACTAGGCCAAGTTTATTGCCCGTTAAGCACAATATTAGTGCCCTGGCTCCATGGTTACAGGTTCACTAAAACATGAGTGCCTAGTAGCAAGGAGCAGCTCAGTCAGCAGCAGGAATTTCTGCTGTTCCCTAGGCTGCACAAAGGGTTAAGGCAAGATACCCTAACATGTATAGACTGGGACAAACAATTACAATACACAACTTACAGACAACTTAGGTATGTCACGACATTTGTTTGTTACCTCCCCTTGTTCCTGATATCATGGACAAAACATCCTTATTCGTTATTTTGTCAAACCTTCTTATCTTGTACCAGATTGGGATATATCCATACTAGCTAGAATATATTGACATAAATATCTGTGCCTAGTACACTAGCAGCAACTATGCCAAGTCCATGTACCGGAAGTGCGCTTTAATACATGGCCTGACTTTGGTTCACAGCCTCTGAGGCCTGGTCTACACTACGCATTTAAACCGATTTTAGGAGCGTTAAACCGATTCAACGCCACACCCGTCCACACTAAGAGGCCCTTTATATCGATATAAAAGGCTCTTTAAACCAGTTTCTGTACTCCTCCCCAACGAGAGGAGTAGCGCTAATATCGGTATTGCCATATCGGATTAGGGTTAGTGTGGCCACAAATCGACGGTATTGGCCTCTGGGCGGTATCCCACAGTGCACCACTGACCGCTCTGGACAGCAATCTGAACTCGGATGCACTGGCCAGGTAGACAGGAAAAGCCCCGCGAACTTTTGAATATCATTTCCTGTTTGCCCAGTGTGGAGCTCCGATCAGCACGGCTGGCGATGCAGTCCGAAAACAAAATCCAAAAAGAGCTCCAGCATGGACCGTACGGATGTGATCGCTTTATGGGCATGCAAATCTGTTCTATCAGAGCTCCGTTACAGAAGACGAAAGTCCAAAGTATTTTTAAAAAATCTCCAGACAGATCTCTCACATAGCAGAGACTCAGCACGCTGCTGCGTGACAAGTGTAACGGAAAGCCAAAGAATCAAATGGATGCTCATGGAGGGAGGGAGGGGGGACTGAGGACTCAAGCTATCCCACAGTTCCTGCAGTCTCTGAAAAGCAATTGCATTCTTGGCTGAGCTCCCAATACCTGTAGGGTCAAACACATTGTCCGCGGTGGTTCAGGGCATAGCTCGTCAATGTACCCCCACCCCTCACCCCCAGAAGGAAAAGGGAAAAAAATCGTCTCTTGACTCTTTTAAATGTCACCCTATGTGTACTGAATGCTGCTGGTAGACGCGATGCTGCGGCACTGTACTGTAGCATCCTCGCCCCCCCTCCTTGGTGGCTGATGGTACAATATGGCTGATATCTGTCATCATCATCAGCCTTATGGCAGATGGTGTAGTGCAATAGGACTGCTATCTGTCCTCATCATCAGCCCATGAGTGCTCCTGACTGGCCTCCCCGTCATTCCCAGTAGATGGTACAGAACGGCTGGTAACCGTCTTCATCATAGCAACAGGTGGCTGAGCTTCATCAGCCCCCACCCTTCATGTGTAAAGAAAAGATTCTGTACTGCCTGGACTATCATAGCAGCAGGATGCTGGGCTCCTCTTCCCCACACTGCTTAATGTCCTGTCTGGACTATCATAGCAGCTGGAGGCTGCCTTCCCCTCATTTCATTTCACTAACAAGTCACTGTTTCTTATTCCTGCATTCTTTATTACTTCAGCACACAAATGGGGGGACACTACAACGGTAGCCCAGGAAGGCTGGGGGAGGAGGGAAGCAACAGGTGGGGTTGTTGCAGGAGCACCCCCTGTGAATGGCATGCAGCTCATAATTCCTGCATGATCTGACATGGAGCAGCTGTGCTCTCTCATTCTCTGATACACTGGATCTCTAGTACACTTACCCCATATTCTAGGCAGGACTAATTCTATTTTTAGATACCATAAAGGAGGGATTGACTCAGGGAGTCATTCCCATTTTTGCCTTTTGCACCCCCGGCTGATCTCAGCCAGGGGCACCTATGACAGCAGCAGAAGGTATAGTGCAATAGGACTGGTAACCGTCATCTCATTGCCAATTTACAATGGCATGGTAGACGGTACAGCACAGCTGCTAACCATCTCTGCTGTCATGCAAAAGCAAATGAATGCTGCTGTGTAGCGCTGCTGAATCGCCTCTGTCCGCGGCATCTAGTACACATACGGTGACAGTGACAAAAGGCAAAACAGGCTCCATGGTTGCCACACTATGGCATCTGCCAGGGCAATCCAGGGAAAAAGGGCACGAAATGATTGTCTGCCGTTGCTTTCCCGGAGGAAGGAATGACTGACGACATTTACCCAGAACCACCCGCGACAATGATTTTTGCCCCATCAGGCACTGGGATCTCAACCCAGAATTCCAAGGGGCGGGGGAGACTGCGGGAACTATGGGATAGTTATGGAATAGCTACCCACAGTGCAATGCTCCAGAAATCGACGCTAGCCTCGGACAGTGGACACACACCACTGAATTAATGTGCTTAGTGTGGCCGCGTGCACTCGATTTTATACAATCTGTTTTACTAAACCGGTTTATGTAAATTCGGAATAATCCCGTAGTGTAGATGTACCCTGATACAGGCCTCAGATCTTACACGAGGCCCAGTGCTCCAGGCTCTCTCTCTCTCCGCTACACTTATCTTTTAATAAATCTGCCTTTGTTCTCGTTATCCAATTGTTCCATGTCTTTGAATTTCTCATTCATCCGTTACTAATCTGCATTTATTGTTAACCATTTGATTTGATCTTCAATATTGCAGCCCATGGAGCTGGTGAAATACAGAGCGGGAGACAGGTTGCACTATCCCAAGGGATAGTCCATCCTGTGCTCTCCCCATCTAGGCAAAGGAGTTTAAGGAGGGATTGTATCTCCTCCCACTCCCCGGGCTTGGTGAACGCAGTTCCCTGCCTACCACAGCACAGGTCAGTAGCCATGTGTCACAGTGTGGCCCTCATGCTTTCCCTGAGGGGGTGGGCTATGGGGAAGCGTGTGGGGAGCATGTTGTCTGTGGGACTGCAGAGTGTGCAAGTGCTCCTGGAAAGGAAGAGAGAGTGCAGCACTGTCTCAGTGGAAGAATCAAATCATAAATAACCAGAAATGTGTGTCCAGACTCTCCCCTCCACATTTCCCTATTAATAGCCTTCAAGCCATCTGCATGTGATGCTTGTTGGAATGCAGCAAAGAAAAGAGAGAAAGGCAAGCGTGTGGAGTGTGTGTCCCTCTGGTTCCAGACAGAGAGAGGAAGAATACATCACACTTGTCCTTGGAGAGAGCCAGGTTGGGAGGAAGAGAAAGGAACATTTCATACAATGAGGTCACTGCCCAGCACACAGAAGAGAGTCAAATGTTTTATAGGGGCAGCAGAATCGGCATCCTCTTTATAAATGACCTGGATTGCTACCAGAATGAAACTGGGGACCCTGATCAGTGCATTGGAGGACACTGTAATGAGACCTCTCACAGGCTAATGTATTCCCAAGCCAGCCTAATGTCTGCTTCAGTGTGTGATCTGAATGGGGTCAGGTGCAAGGGCGGTGCATTCTCTGTGCTCAGCCAAGTCCTTAGAAATGTGGCCTCAGAAAAGAGAAAAGAAACAGGATCCAAAAAGTGACTCATGTGAAGAGAATTAGCCCCTTGTTTGCTCTAAGGTTCAGTCTGGACTTCACTGCACTAGTCTTGCAGAGCATGGTAGCCCACTGCTCCTCTGCCTATCCAGCATCTTTCTAAGGGCAGGGACCACAGAATGTTTCCTAAAGGAAATGCACCCCTGCAAAGCTCCCTGAAGGGGTGTGCTGAAGGTTTCACACCCTGGAGGAAGCAGACAGCGACAAAAAGAGCATCGGTCTGACCCAGTAGCATTCAGGCTTCCTTTTGCTATTATCACTGACCAAGACTCCCACAGAGGGAGATGGGGACAGGGACAGGAAATGCAGTCCTCTCCATAATCTCTCATCTGTTCATTCTTTCCCTCCCTGTTCCTTCACACTCATCCATCTACTGCCTATCTCCCACTGTGTCTTCCCCTGCACTGCTTTGCTTGCAGCAGTGTCAACCCAATGAGTTGTTTCAAGCACAGAGGACTGTCCACTGTCGGGTTACATCATCCCTATGCTGCCTTGGTGGAAAGTTACAGCAGCAGGACAACAAGAATAGAGGAGTTAGATAAAGTTGTTATGAGAAAGTAGGGAACTGCCAGAGCGAGGCAAATGCCAGGTGGCCTAACTGGGATCAGATAAGTTGCATGGGAAATGGGAAACCAGTAAGCAAAGGGCCATGCATGTGAAAAGTGTGTGTATCAAACAAAAAACCAATCAGCAGCAATGTAATGTTGGTGTGTCTGACGTTTGCTAATATGGAGAAGCCTATATAATATGATGCATTGTAAATAATAAATGATTCAGCTTGCAATCATATTGGTTGTTGTGCTTTATCCGGCCCGCATGCAACGCAACAGTCCACACTAGGATAAAAGATGTTGCTAACATGTTCCAAACCCTAGTGAAGACAGGGCAAGTTATATTTTTGATTTTGAAATAAAAACATTTTGGTTTGGAAAAATTCTGACTAATTGTTGCTGCACTATTGTCACATTGAAACGTTCAAAAATCACATGACTGGCTTCCAAATCATGAGATTAAATATATATATATATTTATTGGTCTGTCTTTTGATTTTTGAACTCTCCTTGCCCTTTCCCCTCCCCACGATGTGTGTGAGACAACCACAGTGTTGCCAACTCCCCCAAATGTAGTGAGGCAGAGTTGGCGCCTGCTTCAGGACCCCTTGCTGGGGCACTGCTGAGATCGAATCACACAGCTTTGTATAAATTGCTGAGTGATGGAGTGCAGCTTACAGCTTCTCTGCAAACCCACAAAGTCTGTGTCCCGCCCAGGCCCACATCTGGCCATCACCTAGTGCAGCAGGGAAATAGGCACCTTCTCTAGACCCTTCAGCATTTTATATTCTAGATAACAGCTAAGTATTAGTAATAGTAATACTGGGACCCTTCTCATTTCTCTACTCTCTAAGGGAACAATCTCAGTCTGTTCACTTTCATAGGGAAGCTTTTCCAGACTGCTGCTCATTGTCCATAATTCTGCAATGTCCTCTCTGGGATGGGGTAGTCAACCCTGTACAGCGCACTCTAGGTGAGGTCACACGATTAATTTACACAGTGGCAGGTAAAGGAGGTAGAATATAAGCAGTGATGATGATGATGATAGTGGTTCAAGGTTCTGAAAGGTGTGAGGAGTGGAAAAGGAGCGGGAGTGAGTTCACAGGAGCGGGGGAGTGGGAAATGAATGGGCAGTACCGAGAGAGAGGGAGGAGGAGGACAGAGTACATTTTAACAAAGAAACTGTGTGGAGGGAAGGAAGGAGTTGGAGAAATGAATCGATCAGCGAGGAGTTAACACATCTACTATAAAAACTCAATTAACAAAAAAGTGTCTGCCAGAAAGTTCCCAAATTCCGACAGTGCCAAATCAGCTGGGATCATAGCAGGGCCCGAGTCAGCACACAGGGCAGTGACAGCCATTGCCATAGCAGCACCCTGAGACACCACACTTGGCAGTGACACCGGTGCCATAGAGGGCCTGAGTCAGCACACGGGGCAGTGACACCAGTGCCATAGCAGTGCCCTGAGACACCACACTTGGTAGTGACACCGGTGCCATAGCAGGGCCTGAGTCAGCACACGGGGCAGAGACACCGGTGCCATAGCAGGGCCTGAGTCAGCACATGGGGCAGTGACACCGGTGCCATAGCAGTGCCCTGAGACACCACACTTGGCAGTGACACCGGTGCCATAGCAGCGCCCTGAGACACCACACTTGGCAGTGACACCGGTGCCATAACAGCACCTTGAGACACAACACTTGGCAGTGGCAGTTGGTGCCATAGCAGGGCCTGAGTCAGCACACGGGGCAGTGACAGCCAGTACTGCTGCAGGGCCCTGAGTCAGCACACGGGGCAGTGACACCAGTGCCATAGCAGCGCCTTGAGACACCACACTTGGCAGTGACACCGGTGCCATAGCAGTGCCCTGAGACACCACACTTGGCAGTGACACCGGTGCCATAGAGGGCCTGAGTCAGCACACGGGGCAGTGACACCAGTGCCATAGCAGTGCCCTGAGACACCACACTTGGCAGTGACACCGGTGCCATAACAGCACCTTGAGACACAACACTTGGCAGTGGCAGTTGGTGCCATAGCAGGGCCTGAGTCAGCACACGGGGCAGTGACACCGGTGCCATAGCAGGGCCTGAGTCAGCACACGGGGCAGTGACAGCCAGTGCTGCTGCAGGGCCCTGAGTCAGCACATGGGGCAGTGACACCAGTTACATAGCAGCGCCTTGAGACACCACACTTGGCAGTGACACCGGTGCCATAGCAGTGCCCTGAGACACCACACTTGGCAGTGACACCAGTGCCATAGCAGCGCCTTGAGACACCACACTTGGCAGTGACATCGGTGCCATAACAGCACCTTGAGACACAACACTTGGCAGTGGCAGTTGGTGCCATAGCAGGGCCTGAGTCAGCACCCAGGGCAGTGGCAGCTGGTGCCATAGCAGGGCTCTGACTCAGCACACGGGGCAGGGACAGCCAGTGCCATAGCAGGGCCCTGAGTCATGACCCTGGCAGTGACAGCGATCATCACAGCAGACCCCCCCTTACCAGTTTAGAAGGTCAAAGTGTCTGCTCTTTGTCCAGACAGGTACCCCAAGTGGTTCAGCCCCTCACGTGATGCGTGCAGTGACTGAGTGACAGCCAAGGACGTTTCTTTACCAACGGCCTTTCATGTGTGAGAGGCAGAGCTCTTGCTAGCTAGCAGGTGGCAGTGAAGTAGGCCATGCTGGGGCTAAATGTTCTTCTGCTTCTGCGTGTGTCACCTGTTCTGCTCCATGTTCTGTGGGTCAGAAAGGATCAGAGGAGTCTCTTTCTCTCTGGGGAATTCACAAACTCAAACATTTGTTGGATTTGCAGATTTTTGCACGTGAGACTCTCTCTGCATTCAGAGCCTGAACTCATCTTATCCCTTTGTGTCCTGGAAGTTCTGCTAACTGTTTTCCAATTGTTAACATTCTGGGTCAAGGTGCAACTTTGATTGGGGATATTCCTTTCATTAGTGAAGGAGATGTGGCCCGGGGAACCACACAAAAGTATTAAAATAATGTCCTCCCCTTTGAACTCACTGAGCATGCAGCCCAAAAGAGCAGCAGTAACAGGGATGCAGGGGGAGCCAACAGCCCTGTGTCAGGGGACCAGGAGAAAATGCAAGAGACTTGAGATCTCTGAATGCATATTCTTTATATTTTGGCCACAATGAGCCTCAGAGGCAGAAGAATAAAACGTGAGAGAGACAGCAGAACATCCTTCCCTGAGGAAATGAGACATGCACAAAGGACCACAAAGACACTCTCAGACATGCCAGCATGCAATTCAATGAGACTTCTTGGCATGACCAGCTGTGTAAGTATTGCTAAGATGTAAGTGGCAGACCACGCAGGGCTTTGTCAGAAATATGTTTGTTCCACCCCAGCAGAGGCCTATGCAGTGTGTTTGGGGTTTGATCCCTTAGCCCTGTTTGTTGGCAGTGTCCATCACTGTTCTTGCAGTAAACTGCTCTGAGCAGGATGCCATCTCTGACCTCTCTCTCTGTCCCCCAAGGGCAGGCATGCTTTTTCCTCATTGCTTTGTGATGAAACATCTGTTATGGTTCCTGATCATTTGAGGAAATCTCTCTCTGCAACGTCTCGCTGGCAGTCTCTCCTCTGTCCCACTGCCTGGACTATTGCTCCTGGTAATCATAGAATATCAGGGTTGGAAGGGACCTCAGGAGGTCATCTAGTCCAACCCCCTGCTCAAAGCAGGACCAATCCCCAGACAGATTTTTACTCCAGTTCCCTAAATGGCGCCCTCAAGAATTGAACTCACAACCCTGGGTTTAGCATCTGGGATTATACTGTTTGTGTCTCCTAGTTTCACCTCTAGTCTTGGTCGCTGTGGGCTTGTCTACACAGAAAGTGCACATATTGTGTTGGATATATCAGTATAAACCTGGTTATAGCAGCTTAGCTTGCATCTGTATAAACCAGATTTAAACCGATATAAGTGTGTCCATACACAAAACTGAACTGGTTTAACTAAATCAGTATAAAATCCCATTTTTAGTTAAACTGTTTGCATAGACCAGACCTAAATCTGCATTGGATGAGCATCTGCCTTAGGCTATGTCTACACTTAAACTACTGCAGTAGTGCAACTGCAGTGCTTCAGTGTAGATACTACCTATGCCAATGGAAGGGGTTCTCCCATTGGCTTAGGAAATCCATCTCCCTGAGAGGTGGCTGCTAGGTTGACGGAATTCTTCCATCGACGGAGTGCTGTCTATAGCGGGGGTTAGGTCAGTGTAGCTACGTTGCTCAGTGGTGTGATTATGCTGAGGTAAGTTCCCAGTGTAGACAAGCCCTTAGTTTTGCACATGTCACTGCAGTGAGGTCTCTGCTTGTGCAATCATTCCATTCAGGGAGCTAGAGCAGTCCAGCATGCTGCTGGCTTGAGCTTGTTCTTCCCAATGCCTGGGTACATTGTAGTTTTATGTCCTGGACTGGCATGTTGAGCATTTTTCAGGTTGTGCGGAGCTGTTTGCTTTGTTGGATGGGGTGGGGTTGGAGTTGTTCAGCCTGGGAAATGATGAGAGTGGAATGATGTTAGGAGTGGATTATATTTTGATTCGGATTTCACTGTTGATTCTCTAATACTCTGCAGTGAAGGGAACATTTGCTGCTTTGGCTGAGATTCCAGAAGACATTCAATAGTCTTCCCTGTAAGCTGTTAGCAGGAGCCCATCCTTGCCTGCCATTGGTGCTGGCACTCCTGGGCACACAGAAGTCTTGCTTGCAGAACTGCAGGGTTTCTAGTGGGGTTTTAGTCCAATCAGTGTGATTATTGTGACAGCCTGGTCTCAGACCTCACTCCCAGCCAGTAGAATAGGTTGGATTATCACTGAATAGCTTTAGCAGCAGCTTTATTGGATGTTTTTATCTACCTAGTGGTTTCTTTATGATATAGAGGCTTGCAGAGCATTTCCTTGTAATGCTTTTATAGCCAGCCTGAAGCTCCCTGATGCATTTATAATGAGTCTCATGTATGTATAATTTAGGGTTTCTTCAATCTCCTTGTCGCTGTAATAAAAATGTCATTCTGGTTTGGTTGTTTTGGATTTTTTTCCAGAAATACCATGACTTTGTTTTTGCCATGTGTTATAGTTGGTTCTAGAAGATGTAAGTTTCCCTAGACACTCTCTTGGATAGGAGATAGTCTGACCGGGTCATCAGCACACAGTATTATATCTTTGGGGAAATCCCTGATGTACCATGTGTGGTGATCTGGGTCAGGCTGAGATACCATTTGTGTGTTATTTCCCTTTCTTCTGGAAATCCTGTTTGCATGTTGTTTACTTTTACCCAGAATGGGACGGATAGTGCATGGTTTTAATGGGGTCATGTTTTCCCCCCAGTTCAATGTTGTGGTGATTTAATGGTCAGTTTAGGGTGCTAGATAGATTTAAAAGCCTATGAAGCTGATGAGCCGTTTGCCCTGAGTTTTGTTTTTTACATGTTTGTTAATGAACATCTACAGGGGAGAGAGAGCTCGCGACAGAGTGAGGGAGCACAGCAACTGGGTAAGCTGCAAAGGCAAGGAGAATCTGACAGCAGGGAGAGGAGGTCAAGGGATTATAACAATTAGAAAGGCACCAAGTCCCCAAGAAAAGTAACCCTCTGAAAAAAGAACAAAACATCCCACCATTTCACCTAATAAACACACCCTAAACTTGGGGTACATGAAAAACCCCAAGAGATTGAAGACCAGCAGCCGGGTGGGAGCTACCCAGTTTACTGCACTGAGTGCAACATATAGGATTACATGCCTTGTGGACTGGTGGCGTTGCTGTGCATGTGATGCAAGCAACTCGTGGTGTATGGGTTCTTGTGGCCAGAGTAGCTGAACTGAAGGAGGAAAGGGAAACAGAGAGGTACTATGAGGAGACTTTTAGAGACCTAGTAGAGTGGTCCCACCTGCTATTCGACAGCCCCTGTGCTGTTAAAGAGGATGAAAGTCTTGGGCCAGGACAACATCAAGCAGGAGTGGAGAGAAATGATCCCATAGTTGGGACCCACCTTCCAGATGATGTCATGGTATTTCTCACACTGAGACTACCCCTCTGGGGGAGGGAACCACAGTTGTTAGGAAGAGACAGGCAATAGTAATGGGAAACTCAATTATTAGAAATATAGATTGCTGGGTTTGTGATGACTGGGAAAACTGCATGGTGAATTGCCTGATAGGTGCAAAGGTTGTAGATCTTACGAGACATTTAGATAGACTTACAGGTAGTCCTGGGGAGGAGCCAGAGGTTGTGGTATATGTAGGTACCAGTGACAGAGGGAAAGCTAGGAGAGAGGTCCTGGAGGCCAAACTTAGGCTACTAGGTAAGAGATTAAAGTCCAGGACTCCATGGCAGCATTCTCTGAAATGCTTCCAGTTCCATGGACAGAGCCAGGTAGACAGGCAGAACTTCAAGGTCTCAATGTATGGATAAGACGATGGTGTACGGAGGAAGAATTTGGAAACTGGGGAATCTTTTGTGGAAGGAGTAGGCTATGCAGGAGGGATGGGCTCCACCTTAAACAAAATAGACCCAGATCACTGGCATGTAAAACTAAAAACCTTGTAGAGGAGTTTTTAAACTAAGGACTGGGGAAAAGCCGACAAGTACAGGGGAGTTCTTGGTTTGGGTGGAGACATCGCTTAGGGTGAATTTATTAAAAAGGGAACTCTATATCCTAGTATAGAGGATAGGAAGGAAGTTGGCAAAGTACAGATTGAAGCTACTGAGGAACAGTCAAATGCTAAAGAGTCCTATTTAAAAATAACACAAGAAAGCAAGCAACTAAATATTGACGAAATGTACATGTGCTTATATACAAATGCTAGAAGTCTAAATAATAAGACAGGTCAACTAAAGTGCCTGTCATTAAATGAGGATATTGATTGTGAAAACTTGGTGGAATGAGGGTTACCAGTGAGCCACGGTAATACCAAGGTACAAAATATATAGGAATGGCAGAGTAGGTTGTGCTGCTGGGGGAATGGCACTGTATGTTAAAAAAAATCTTAAATGAATCTCTGTGGATAGAAATTCCATGATGGAATAATAAGAGTATAGAAGTAGGAATGAATCAGTGACCACCTGACCAGGATGGTGACAGTGACTGTGAAATGCTTGGGGTAGTTGGAGAGGCTACAAAATCAGAAAATGCAGTAATTATGGGTGATTTCAACTATCCTCGTGTTGCTGGGGTAAGTGCCGCCTCAGGGTGTGATCATAGAATCATAGAAGATTAGAGTTGGAAGAGACCACAGGAGGTCATCTAGTCTGACCCTCTGCTCAAAGCAGGACCAACACCAACTAAATCATCCCAGCCAGGGCTTTGTCAAGCCGGGTCTTAAAACCTCTAAGGATGGAGATCCCACCACCTCTCTAGGGAACCCATTCCAGTGCTTCACCACCCTCCTAGTGAAATAGTGTTTCCTACTATCCAACCTAGACCTCCCCCACTACAACTTGAGACCATTGCTCCTTGTTCTGTCATCTGCCACCACTGATAACAGTCTAGCTCCATCCTCTTTAGAACCCCCTTTCAGGTAGTTGAAGGCTGCTATCAAATCCCCCCTCACTCTTCTTTTCTGCAGACTAAATAACCCCAGTTCCCTCAGCCTCTCCTCATAAGTCATGTGCCCCAGCCCCCCCCCAGTCATTTTTGTTGCCCTCCGCTGGACTCTCTCCAATTTGTCCACATCCTTTCTGTAGTGGGGGGCCCAAAACTGGGTGCAATACTGCAGATGTGGCCTCACCAGTGCCGAATAGAGGGGAATAATCACTTCCCTTGATCTGCTGGCAATGCTCCTACTAATGCAGCCCAATATGCCTTTAGCCTTCTTGGCAACAAGGGCACACTGTTGACTCATATCCAGCTTCTCATCCACTGTAACCCCTAGGTCCTTTTCTGCAGAACTGCCGCTTAGCCAGCCTGTAGCAGTGGAAGGGGTTCTTCTGTCCTAAGTGCAGGACACTGCACTTGTCCTTGTTGAACCTCATCAGATTTATTTTAGCCCAATCCTCCAATTTGTCTAGGTCACTTTGGACCCTATCCCTACCCTCCAGCATATCTACCTCTCCCCACAGCTTAGTGTCATCCGTGGGCTTGCTGAGGGTGAAATCCATCCCATCATCCATATCATTAATGAAGATGTTGAACAAAACTGGCCCCAGGACCGACACCTGGGGCACTCCGCTTGATACCGGCTGCCAACTAGACATCAAGCTGTTGATCACTACTCATTGAGCCTGATGATCTAGCCAGATTTCTATCCACCTTATAGTCCATTCATCCAGTCCATACTTCTTTGACTTGTTGGCAAGAATACTGTGGGAGACCGTATCAAAAGCTTTGCCAAAGTCAAGATATATCGCATCCACCACTTTTCCCATATCCACAGATCAGTTATCTCATCATAGAAGGCAATCAGGTTGGTCAGGCATGACTTGCCCTTGGTGAATCCATGTTGACTGTTCCTGATCACCTTCCTCTCCTCCAAGTGCTTCAGAACTGATTCCTTGAGGACCTACTCCATGATTTTTCCAGGGATTGAGGTGAGGCTGTAGTTCCCCGGATTCTCCTTCTTCCCTTTTTAAAAGACGGGCACTAGATTTGCCTTTTCCCAATAATCCGGGACCTCCCCCAATAGCCATGATTTTTCAGAGATAATGGCCAATGGCTCTTCAATCACATCAGCCAATTCCCTCAGCACCCTCGGATGCATTAGATCTGGCCCCATGGACTGTGCATGTCCAGCTTTTCTAAATAGTCCTTAACCAGTTCTTTCACCACCGAGGGCTGCTCACCTCCTGCCAATGCTGTGCTGCCCAGTGCAGCAGTCTGGGAGCTGCCCTTGTCTGTAAAGACTGAGGCAAAAAAAGCATTGAGTGTGTCAGCTTTTTCCACATCATCTATCACTATGTTGCCTCCCCCATTCAGTAAGGGTCCCATACTTTCCCTGATCTTCTTGTGGCTAATATACCTGTAGAAACCCTTCCTGTTACCTATCAGAGGGGTAGCCATGTTAGTCTGGATCTGTAAAAGCAGCAAAGAGTCTGTGGCACCTTATAGACTAACAGACGTATTGGAGCATGAGCTTTCGTGGGTGAATACCCACTTCGTCAGATGCATGTTACCCTTCACATCCCTTGCTAGCTGCAACTCCAATTGTGCTTTGGCCTTCCTGATTACAACTCTGCATACTTGAGCGATATTTTTGTACTCCTCCCCAGTCATCTGTCCAACTTTCCACTTCTTGTAAGCTTCCTTTTTGTGTTTAAGCTCACCAAAGATTTCTCTGTTAAGCCAAGCTGGTCGCCTGCCATATTTACGATTCTTTCTGCACATCGGGATGGTTTGTTCCTGCGCCCTCAATAAGACTTCTTTAAAATACAGCCAGTTCTCATGGACTCCTTTCCCCCTCATATTAGCCTCCCAGGCAATCCTGCCCATCAGTTCCCTGGAGGAGTCAAAGTTTCTGCTGCTCTCCTTTCATTCTTTTGTCAGGATCCTGAACTTGATCATCTCATGGTCACTGCTCCCCAGGTTGCCACCCACTTCTACTTCCCCTACCAATTCTTCCCTGTTTGTGAGCAGCAGGTGATGGAAAGAGAAAATTTTTAGACTCTATAAAAGAATGTTTCCTGGAGCAACTAGTTCTGGAACCCACAAGAGGAGAGACAATTCTCCATTTAGTTCTAAGTGGAGCACACGGTCTGGTCCAAGAGGTAACTGTAGCTGAATCGCTCGGTAATAATGACTATAATGTAATTGAATTTAGCATCCTTGTAGGGGGGGAAATAGCAAAGAACCCACCACAGTAGCATTTAACTTTAAAAAGGGGCACTACATGAGAATGAGAATGCTAGTTAGATGGAAATTAAAAACAGCAGTCACAAGCATAAATGTATGCCCAAATAAATCTGTTAGTCTTTAAACTGCCACTGGACTCCTTGTTGTTTTTGTGGATACAGACTAACACAGCTGCCCCCTGATACTTGAAGCGTAAACTGTGTGAGGCACTCTGCTGGCTCTGGTGTGGCTGCCTTACAACTCAATGAGCTCGGCTGAGCCCAATAAACCCTCACTAGGTGACTGTGCTCCTTGACTGGAGAGCAGTGCCAAGAGATCACCATTTAAGCCTGGTAACAAAAGCAACACAATGGCTACTCATTGTGTTCCACACACACAGCTGACCAGCCCTGCTTCCTGCCCCAGACCTTCTCCAACTTGTGCCTGCTCCCCGTCCAGCCCTAGTCCCTACCTTCCTCAGAACTCCTGACTCCAACCATTGCCTTGTCCTCTCACCGCACCTCCGGCACTGCCCTTTGGTTCTGTTTTGACTCTTGGCTGCAGCCACTGGCTTGTCCCTTACCACTCCCCAAGTTCTGCCCTCTGATTCTGCTCCAACCACTAGGCTAGAATCCTGTTCTGATCCCTTGGCCTACACCCTGGTGTGTTACAAACTGCCTGCCAGCAGCATGGAGGCTACTCAAAAACATCATAATAGACCCTCGGATTAAATGTACCCCACTTCAAAAAAGACAGTTGGAGGACCAAAAGAATGCCACCATGGCTAAACAGCAGAATAATGGAGACCATTCATGGCAAAAAGGCATCCTCCCAAAATTTGGAAGTCAAATCCTAATGAGGAAAATAGGGAGGAGCAAAAATTCTGGCAGGTAAAATGAAAGTCTAAGAAGGCAGGCCAAGAAAAGAATTGAGAAACAACTTGCTAAAGACTCAAAAACTAATAGTCAATTTTTTTCTAAGTATACCAGAAGCCTGTCAAACAGGCAGGGGGGCCACTAGACAATACAGGTGTTAAAGATCACTCAAGAAAGACAAGGTCATTGCAAAGAAGATACATTTGAATTGGTCTTCACTGCAGAGGATGTGGGGAGATTCCCATATCAGAGCTAGTCTTTTGGGTGATAAATCTGAAGTACTGTCCCAAACTTATCTGTCAGTTGAAGAGGTTTTAGAACAAACTGATAAACTAAACAATAATCAGTCACCAGGACCAGCTGGTATCATCCAAGAGTTCTGAAGGACCTCAAAAATGAAATTGCAGAACTACTAACTGCATTAAGTATCAGAGGGGTAGCCGTGTTAGTCTGGATCTGTAAAAGTAGCAAAGAGTCCTGTGGCACCTTATAGACTAACAGACGTATTGGAGCATGAGCTTTCATGAGTGAATACCCACTTCGTCGGATGCATGAGAGTAACTGCATTAAGTAACTTATCACTGAAATCAGCCTCTGTATTAGATGACTGGAAGGTAGCTAATGTGATGCCAATTTTTAAAAAGGGCTCCAGAAGAGATGCTGGCACTTACAGGTCGGTAAGTCTAATTTCAGTATCCAGCAAACTCGGAGAAACTATAATAAAGAACAGAATTATTAGACACAAAGATAAAAACAATGTGCTGGGGAACAATTAACACAGCTTTTGTAAAGGGGAGTCATCCCTCACCAATCTATCAGAAATCTTTGTGAGGGGAGAGATAGCTCAGTGATTTGAGCATTGGCCTGCTAAACCCAGGGTTGTGAGCTCAATCCTTGAGGGAGGCTGCTTAGGGATCTGGGGCAAAGGCAGGGGGCTGGATTTGATGACCTTCCAAGGTCCCTTCCAGTTCTAGGAGATTGGTATATCTCCAATTATTACATTACAAGGGTGCTCCAGTTGACATAGTGTACTTGGATTTTCAGAAAGCCTTTGACAAAACCCCTTATCAACAACTCTTAAGGAAACTATGGATATGTCTACACTACCCGCCGGATCGGTGGGTAGTGATCAATCGATTTATTGCATCTAGTGTAAATGCGATAAAATTGATCCCCAATCACTCTGCCGTTGACTCCAGAACTCCACCGCGGTGGAAGCAGAGTCGATGGGGGGGCAGCAGCGGTCTACTCACCACCGTCCTCACGGCCAGGTAAATTGACCTAAGATACGCCGACTTCAGCTATGCTATTCACGTAGCTGAAGTTGCGTATCTTAGGTAGAATCCTCCCCCAGTGTAGACCTAGCCTATGTATCCATGGGATAAGAGGGAAGGTCCTTTCACGGATCAGTAACTGGTTGAAAGATATGAAACAAAGAGTAAGAATAAATGGCCAGTTTTCACAATGGAGAAAGATGAACAGAGGTGTCCCGCAAGGATCTGTATTGGATCTATGCTGTTCAATATACTGATTAATAATCAGGAAAAAGGGGTGAAAAGTGAGGTGGCAAAGTTTGCTGATGTCCTAAAATTATTCAAGATAAAGTCCAAAGCAGACTGCAAAGAGTTACAAAGGGATCTCACAAAACTGGGTGATGGGGAAACAAAATGGCAGATGAAATTCAATGTTGAAAAGTGCAAAATAATTCACACTGGAAAAAATAATCTCCACTATACGTGTCTAGTGATAGAGTGTAAATTAGCTAGTACCACCAAAAAGAGAGATCTTGGCGTTACTATGGATAGTTCTTTGAAAACTTTCACTCAGTCCACAGCAGCAGTCACAAAGGCTAACAGAATGTTAGGAACTATTAGGAAAAGAGCAGTTAACAAGACAGTAAATATCATAAAGCCACTATATAAACCCAGACCTTGAATACTGCATGCAGTTCTGGTTGCCACATCTCAAAAGTGGAAATGGAAAGGTTCATCGAAGGGCAACAAAGGTGATCAAGGGTATGGAACAGATTCCATATAAGGAGAGACTAAAAAGATTTAATTAACCTGTGGAACTCATTGCCATGGGATGTTATGATGGTGAAAAGTATAACTGGGTTCATAAAAGTACTGGATAAATTCATGAAGGCTCTTAGCTAAGATGGTCAGGCATGCAACCCCATACTCTGGGTGACCCTAAACCTCTGACTGCCGGAAGGCAGGGGTGGATCACTCCATAAGTACCCTGTTCTGTGCACTCCCCCTGAAGTTCTGGCACTGGTCATTGTTGTAGACAGGATACTGGGCAAGATGGACCCAGTCTGGCAGCTCTTATGGTATGAATTTGGCTTTGATGGATTGTGCCATGACCAGTCGGTTACCATGCTATCCTTGCACTGAGGATGGTGTGGAAATGCTGCTGCTCGCCCAGATGCTTCTGCAGTTTGGGTTGATACAGTAGTGCTGTTTGTATATAATGGAGCTATTAGCCCTCTAGGCCGTGTCCCAGGGAGTGCCTGGATTGGAGGGGAGATTTGAGTAGGACTTTCCGGGGACGCTCAGTGCTGCAGCTTGTTTCATACATTGTCTGGGCCACAGAATTTCCATGCAGGCTCTTACACACAGATGTGCACACACTCACCTAGACACACGTGGTACACACACAGGCAACAGCGGCAGGAAGGAGACCTTACGCACATTCCTTAGACCTGCCTTTGGCTCTCCTGCCTTGGGCCTCCAACTGCATGGCTAGTCTCATTCTCCACCAGCTCCTTGCACTCACTCCTGCTCTCTCAGGGTCTCTCCCCTGGCCAGCCCTTTCTTGTCCCATCTCCCTGTGCAGGCAGAGTCCCTCTTGCACTCTGGTGGCTCCGGTGTCCAGTCTATGCACACACAGCTCAGGGCACAGGCAGGGCTCTCTCCATGCTCACAGGGCTGTGGGTGCTCTTCCTCCTTGAATCCGTGCTCAGCAGAGTCTCCCCATCCTCTCCCTCTTCGAGAATTTTCTCGATGATGAATGAGCTTTGGAAACCTTCCCAGAGCTGTCACCAGAGCCTCCGAGCTGCGGCTAATTGAGTCAGATCTGCTCCGGCAGAACAGTGGGATTAATCTGCTTCTCTACTGAATCAGCCGCCATAGGGAGGGAGGGAGGGAAGGAGGAAGGGAAAGAGAGAAAGAGCCATCTTAGTGCAGCATAGGAAGGGGAAGGCAGGAGGGAGGGAAGGAGGCTGGATGGGCAGGACACAGCTGGAGGGGGAGGAGGGGAGGTGAGTAGTGAGTGGGGCAGAAAGAGCAGGTGATGCTGTGGCTCATCACTCTGGCTTCCCCTCTCCCTACCATGGTGGGAGGGACACAAGTTCTGGCCCAGGATGGAAAGCAGATGACCCTGCTCTGGCTGAGGGTTGAGTTATTGCACTTTCTGCTGCTGCAATTCTGGCCAGCAGTGCTCTGCCCTTTGGCTCTGGGGAATCAATAACTGATACAACCCTTGGCCCCAAGCTCAGATTCGACCCTCAGTTAAAGTCTGCTCCCTCTCTGTGAGTTAAAATAATCTGTTCTGTGTTTTCTGCCCCAATGCTTTCTAGTCCCAGACAGTGATGGGGGAACTCTGGCTAGGGGATTGGGCTCCACACCCAGTGATCCCCAAGCTCAGAAACTTCTCTAGAGATTTTAAGCCCCATCCCAAGCAGACAGGAGGTCCCTCCTTCTCCCACTCCTCTCATGAGGCCTTGTCTACTCCTGAGGACAACCAGCAACCTCCTCTGCTTACAGGTGGCTTGTTTCCTCTCACCAACTGCTTAAATTGGGGGGAAAGGCAGTACTCTCTGAGGCTCTGCCCACAAACCAAGCTCCACCCACTTGGAGTGCCAGACTACTAGCGGTGTGCAAATGCTCAAAACAAGATTGCTGGAGCTTCAAGAGATGTGCTGGATAAAGGCACATTCAGCACATGCCCAGGGCCCTGGCTCCCAGAACAATGTGGGGACATAAGAAGCTCAGTTTCCATTAAACATCATTCCTAGCCCTCATGGTTGTGAAGAAAATCTTGAAAGTGTTCCCTGTGTGTGTAAGTGGTGCAGTGAACCTGTCTGAGTCTGGAGAGACCCTGTAGCCGAGGGCAGAGCAGGAGCAGCTAGAGCCAGGAAGGAAGTCGACTGACCTCACACCGCTCAACTAAGCAAACCTGGCCCCTGCTGTGGCTTGGAGTGGGGTGGAGGGGACTGGGACAGCTGGAGGGGGCAATTTGGATGCTCCACTGGACTCTGTAGGATTGGTGCTCCCTTGGTTGGGGGCTCACAGGTCATTCCTTCTCTCTGGCTTTTTAACTCTGCTCAGGGGATTAGTGGGGGAAAAGTAGGTGTTTCTTTTTTAAGCACCACTCCCTCCTGACCCCAGAATAGAATGTCACTCACAGCGGAATATGCAGATCTGTGATCTGCCCTCTTCCTGACATGCTCTGACCAGTTGCAGTGTCTCCAGGGGCTTGGTCCCCTGCTCCTCAGCAATTTACTTAGATACCATCTTCTGGTATCTAAAAGCAAAAGCTGGAGTTGTGATTGTATATCACAGTGTGATTCACAGTGGTGGGGTGTGCATGAAGTGTGGGGGGTGATTATCTGAGTGTGTTAAAGATGGCATTAGTGCTGGTGTGCGTGGGAGTCATGATGGTGCTGGGCTAATGCCTGGAGACTGGCCCTGCCTTCTGTGCGAACATGGCCTTATGAGCTCCTTGTTGCTTGCATTGCACTGAGGAACTGTGAGCAGCAGTCACTGTACATTAACAGAGTGTTTTGCGTGGGTATTACAGTGCCTGATGGCATATTTAAAGAATCCAAATATATCATGACTCTTGTGCTAGGGAAGGGAGGAGACCAGAAGACTCTGAAAGCCACCAGGAATCTCACCTTGCAGATCTAACTCTCCTGTGCAATGCACAGGTAATGCAGTGATAGGCCCCATCGGAAACCCACAGCCAGCCAGTTAGCAGATGTGGTTGAATTTTTTGTTCCCAACAAAATATGGCTGTTTTCATGAAAATATTTTGATTTTCACAACATTTTCTATATTTCAAAACTCTTTTTGGGGGGTGGGGAGAATTTGTCAGTGTTTTGGGGTGTGGGGGCGTTGTGTGTGTGTCTTGGATTCCCAGCTTTGAATCTTTTAATTAGTGATAAAATGGGATTTTTCAAGACATATTTTCTGAACATATTCAATTTTAAAATTGAAAAACATGGGGTTTGAAAAATATGATTTTTAAAATGAAAATCTCCTCAAAAATTCACTGAAAATTTTGAAAAGTGAAAAATTTGTTCATTTCACAAATCAAGGGGATAAAACTGTCTCTGATTTTTTTTATTTTTGTCTCAATCTTTTTTAAGAAGCTGATATCGATAGATTTAGATAGCAGGGTCATGTCAGTGCAAGCAGTGCTTAAAGTTCACCTGTCATGAGGGGCTGCAAACCCAAAATTTCTTAGAGACCCAGGAGGCTGAGTGGTGCACCTGTTTAGTACCATCTGGGGGAAAGCCAGCCCCCTCTGACTGGCTGCTTTACCCACCTTCCCGCTTCCTAGGGTAGAGCAACCAATGATAGTGCAGGAAGCACTATCCCCCACTCCCCCTCCGCTCAGCAACCTAACACCATTCTTACAGGAGGGGAAGGGCAAGATGGAGCAGAAAGAGCTGGGCAGCGCCGTCTCCTTTCCCCCCTTCTTCTCCTGTGAGCAATTGGATGGTTCCTCCCCTTCCCTCCCTGCAACACCTGTCTGGGAAGGGGTGGAGGGGCCCCACTGCAGCCCCCCAGTTTGGGAGAGAGGTTGAAGACAAGTGCCCAGGAGCTGTAGGAGAGCAGAGGTGATGCTGGGGGTGGTGAAGAATTGATGCGGGGCTGGAGGAGGCAGAACAGATATGGAGGCAGAATTGATGTGGAGACTGGGGGGACAAGATTAATTTGGGGGTTGGGGGCAGAATTAATTGCTGGAAAGATGTGAGGGTGATCAGACCCCCACCACACACAGTATTTTAGACCACATTAATCCCTGAGTGCAGTTACACTACCACAAAGCTCCGTAGGGAGTGAACCGGACTGCGGGGCACGATGCACTGTGATTTACTCACAGATCTTTACAGAATTCGAGGACCTCCAGCAGCAGATTTATTCTGAAATAATAGATCTGTAAGGTTGAGCCTTGGATAGAAAACAGTGCTCTTCCCACTGTTGATAAAAGTGGAGGTGTCACTTCAGGTGGGCTCAGAGCAAATATTGATTTGCCAGAATTTCCCCCCAATCTCAGGAAGTAATTAAGGCAATTTCCAGATCTTCACTTTTATTAACTGGCAAGCTCCTGGCCCAGATTGTCTGCTGAGCCCGGAGGGGGACCTTGAGTCTCTGCCAAGCCCCAGTCCAAGGGCTACTCCAAGGTGTGCCATTTGCAACAGACCCCAAGGGACAATGTATTAGCTGAAGATAGCTGCAGTGCATTCTACTCACATCTCCTCTCCTCTCCCTGCCTTGACACTACCTGTTCTGCAGGTTGTACAGAGGAAGATGCTAGCACCCAACAATAGAGGAATCCTCTCAGCTAGGGGTATACAGCCAGTTTCTGCTTTCTTTGCATGCCTCAGTAATGCAAAGGGGGCAGAGCAGGGCAAAGAATCAGCCCCCACCTATAGCTACTGTTGCCCTGTGCTGCACCACCATCAGTCTGGCTCGGGTTGAACAAAACCTAGGTTCTTCTTCCAGCAGGTAATACTGGGAGTGCCCTGAGAATCAGCTGCAATGAGATTTCAGAGGCTTCCAGCCTCCTGCTGGCAGATGCTAAGGGGAGGGGTGGAAGCCCCATTGCATGGGATATTTAAAACTAGGCTGAACAAACCTGTAGCAAATGTATTATAGGGAGCAGGGCAGCACTGACCCCAGGAAAGGGGCTGAATGGGACTTACCAGGTCATTCCTCACACTGAGGGTACGTCCATACTACCCACCTGGCTCGGCGGGTAGCGATCGACTTCTCGGAGTTCGATATATCGCGTCTCATCGAACTCCGAATGCACTCCCGGCGACTCCGGAACTCCACCACCGCGAACGGCGGTGGCGGAGTCGACGGGGAAGCCGCGGACTTCGATCCCGCGGCGTCTGGATGGGTAAGTAGTTCGAACTAAGGTACGCGAGTTCAGCTACGCTATTTGCGTAGCTGAACTTGCGTACCTTAGTTCGACCCCCGCCCCCCACAGTGTAGACCAGGCCTCAGTCTTAGGATTGTGTGTCAGACTGTTTCCAGGGCCCTTGTGCCCCCAACTCGACCAGAACCACAGGCTGCAGAGGAGCACAAATGCAAAAATGAAAATTCACCTACAGAGCCACCAGGAGTTTTGGCAGGACACAGACTAGGCCCCAGGTCATTCTAGGTTGAGCTTTGGTCTAGGCTCAGGTTGGGCTATTCTTAGAGGACTAAGTTTCACTCTGAGTTCCTGTTCAGCCTCAGCTGCACCATTCCCTTCCCCTCCCCTCCTCTGTCACAGCCTGTTTTATTTATTGGGAATCTCAACAAGGTTTCTTTACTTATTAATATTGTTGGTTAAATTTCACAGTTACAGATGTAAATACGCTAATAGTATTTCTTCCTTCTCGATGTTTAAAGAGAGGAGCTTCCTGTATATGAATTAATTGAAACAGAATAACTCAGATCTGGCTGCATAGGGCATGTGCTTGAGGGAGGACACAGTGTTCCAAGGATATTCCCAGAATGCACCTTGCTTTGTAGCTAGAGGTACAGACATTCTGGTTTGGTGAGGCTGCCCAAGTTTCCCAGCCAATCACACTGAAACCAGTGACCTGCCTGGTTAGCCACCTCCCTCCTGTCATGCCCAGCAGCCCCATCTGTGTAAGAAAGGAACGAGGATGTGCAGATGCTTATGGGCTGGCTGCATTATGTGCCCTGTCTGAGGACAGGACTCACATGGAGGGCAGGTGTAAAGCCAGCTCTGCACCAGGTAGCAAGGAACACTCTGCCAGGGGCAATCCAGAGGGGGCCTCCCAGCTGCTTTGGCCCAGCACACCCATTATAAAGCAGTCACTCCCTGCTGTAACATTAGCCTGCACTCCCTCCCCTGTTTGTATGGCTGCCTTCCGCAGATGTAGTGATGTTTGAGGCCTGGGGAAGGTCTGTCACAGCTGGAGCAGTTGTATCTAGTGAGAGATTTTCCTCTTGGGCTCAGTGAGACATTTTGTTAGCTGAGCTGTTGCTGAGCTGTTCCTTCTGATTTGTTCAAGGTAAGATCACCCTTCTCCTCACCCTGGGGTTTTGCTTATTCCTGGCCATTGAGAGTCACACATTCAGTAATATTTCAGTGTGCAAAATAATCCCCAGGGATGTGCAATTACTGCTGGGGCTGGAAGGAGAGCAGCTGTAGCGAGCCTTGAGATCTCTTGTGGGGCAGGGCAGGGAGGACTAATAGTGAAGCAAGAGGGGAGGAGAGAGCTGCCCTGTGCTCTGCTGGCCTCCCTCTTTACAGACTGCCACCAGGTCACCAGCACAATAGACCCAGTACAGCAGAGAGAGGTGGAGCCGAGCACCAGCTCTCCGAGGGTTCCACCACCCATGTGAATAAGGCTGCTTAAGGAAAGCGCTTCTAAGAGGGTCATAAATCTTTGATGAGGATTCATTAATGCTCTGAGTTAAACTGAACTGGGTGTGAATTGAACGGGCAGCGCTGGCTGCAGGGAGATTACTGTGTCAGCCAACCACTGGTCATTAAGGCAGAGTCCCAGGAAAATGGGCCAGGTGGACAAGACGCAGGAAAACAGGGCTCAGAAAACAGCAACTGCACAGAAAAGCAAAGCAAAGGGCCAGGCTGTTTTCCCCCCAGTTTCTCCTGATTTAGGCTGACACAGAAGGGGCTGAGTGAAGGAGTAAACACTCAAAGCCCCAGCATAAGTACCCTTAGTGTTAGAAAGTTTTTCTTAATATCTAACCTAAATCTCCCTCGCTGCAGATTAAGCCCATCACTTCTTATTTTATCTTCAGTGGACAGGAAGACCAATCGATCACCATCCTCTTTGTAACAGCCTTTAACATATTTGAAAACTGCCATCAGGTCCCTCCCCCCAGACTTCTTTTCTCAAGACTAAACATGTCCAATTCTTTAAACCTTTCCTCGTAGATCAGATTTTCTGAAACTTTTATGATTTTTGTATCTTTCCTCTAAACTTTGCAATTTGTCCATATTTTGCCTGAAGTGTGGCACAATATTCCTGCTGAGGCCTCTCCAATGCCAAGTAGAGCGGGACAATTACCTCTCGTGTCTTACATAAAACACTCCTGTTAATACACCCCAGAATGATATTAGCCTTTTTTGCAACTGCATCACATTATTGATTCATATTCAGTTTGTGATCCAGTATAAACCTCAGATCTTTTCCCACAGTACTACCAGTAGCCAGTTATTCCCCATTTTGTAGTTGTGCATTTGATTTTTCCTTCCTAAGAGAAGTGCTTTGCACTGATCTTTGTTGAATTTAATCTTGTTGATTTCAGACCAATTCTCAAATTTGTCAAGTTCCTTTTGAATTCTACTCCTGCTTTCCAAAGTGCTTGCAACTCCTCCCATCATCGTGTCATCTGAAAATTTAATAAGCACACCCTCCTCTCCATTGTCCAAGTCATCAATGAAAATATTGAATAGTACCAGACCCAGAACTGACCCCTGCAGGAGCCCATGAGAGACACCTTCCCAGTTTGACAGCAGACTATTGATAACTACTCTTTGAATATAGTCTTTCAGCTAGTTGTGCACCCACCGTATAGTAATTTCATCTAGACCACCTAGTTTGCTTATGAGAATGTCACATAGGACTGTGTCAAAAGCCTTACTAAAATCAAAATATATCACAAGTACTGCTTTCCCCACTATCCACTAGGCCAGTAATCATGTCAAATAATGGAGCTTACTTTGTGCAGGAAGCAAGGGCTGAAGCGAGGTAATCTGTATTTATGCACAAGCTCCACTTGGTCCCATCTGGGATTGCATCTGGGGCTAGGGCTTTGCAGGGCCGTCCAGAGTGGGGGGCAAGTGGGGCAATTTTCCCCAGGCCCTGGGCTCTGCAGGGGTCCCCACAAGACTGGCTGAGGCTCCCTCCCCAGCCTGACCCTGCCTCTGCCCCTCTCCTGGAGCCTCAGCGCATCCAGGAGCATCCCTGGACAGCCCTGCAGTGTGCCTCCAGCGGGGCCTGAGCTCCTCCCCACTCAGAGCTGCGTGGTCAGGGGGCGGGGCTGCGCGCTCCTGGCCCCGTGGTGGGAGCTCTGGCCGTGCTGGAGCTCCCAGCCCCGCCCCCTTACCACACGACTCTGAGCGGGAGGAGCTCAGGCCCTGCCGGAGCCATGCTGCAGCGCTGTTCAGGGACGCTCCTGGATGCGGTGTGCTGAGGCTCTGGGTGAGGGGGGAGCCGGGAGTAAGGGCCTGGGGCCGGGGGGGTTGGCTAAGGGGCAGGAAGTCCCGGGACAGTCAGGGCACAGGGAGGGGGCAGAGGTTGGGGGGCAGTCAGGAGACAGGGAATGGGGGGTTTGGATCGTGGGCGTTCCGGGGGTCTGTCAGGACTCAGCGTGGAGGTGGATAGGGGTCAGGGCAGTCAGGAGACAGGGAGCAGGGGTGGGGTCCCGGGGTGGTGGTTGGGGGGGTCTTTGGGGGATGGTGAGGGGACAAGGAGCAGGATGGGTCAGGGATTCTGAGTGGGGCAGGCAGTTGGGGGGCAGGAAGTGGGTGGGGGTCGGATAGGGGGCAGGGCCAGGCTGTTTGGGAGGCACAGCCTTCCCTACCCTCAAACTCATTCAGCAGTTTGAGGCTTGCAGAAGAGACAAGCTGTTAGCTTTTCCATTAGGGCTACCATCCCTTTCACTTCTGAAATGCCAAATTATAGTCTATATTTAATTTCAGCGCCATAGGGAGATTCATGTCAGGGGAGGGTAGCTTCATTTAAAATTAACCACTGGGGGAGGGAATCACATGAGAAGAGCAATATCCTACACCACCTACCTCTTTCCCAACCCTACCAAGGGAGACCCCCCACCCCTGCATTCCCTGAGGCTTCAGAGGAGTTAATTCAGTGGTTCTGAAACTTTGGTACTGGTGACCCCTTTCACATAGCAAACCTCTGAGTGTGACCTCCCCCTTATAAATTAAAAACACTTTTAAAAATATATTTAACACTATTATAAATGCTGAAGGCAAAGCGGGGTTTGAGGTGGAGACTGACAGCTTGTGACCCCCCAGTAATAACCTTGTGACCCCCTGAAGGGTCCTGACCCCCAGTTTGAGAACCCCTGGGTTAATTTAATTTTAGCACCCTGTGTCCATTCACATCCATGTGCTATTTTGAGCATTTCAGTTTTCACCAAATAGGCTCATCCCAGATTCTGGAACAAGCTCAAATGCTCAGTTAATAAATAATAATTGGAGATATACTTATCTCCTAGAACTGGAAGGGACCTTGAAAGGTCATTGAGTCCAGCCCCCTGCCTTTGCTAGCAGGACCAAGTACTGACTTTTGCCCCAGATCCCTAAGTGGCCCCCTTAAGGATTCAACTCACAACCCTGGGTTTAAGCAAGCCAATGCTCAAACCACTGAACTACCCTTCCCTGGTACTGCTGTCCCATCCCCAACAGTTCTGTTCACCTCCTGCCACTAATCCAGCCTTGCCACTCAACCCTCACCAAACTGTAGCTGCCCTCAGCCCTGATCACGAACATCCCTTGCTATTGCAGTTCTCCACATGCATGCAACAGCTCTACTGATGCCCTTCCATCCTGATGCACAACTCCTGCTTTCATATTCCTGGGCGTCTCCTGAGGAAAGGCTGCCAATCATGCTGAGCCATGGGAGGAGATTTTGGTGGGGGAAATGTACCTGGGCCACCAGATGCCAAGAGAAGGGGAGCCCCATTTCCAGTGCTCAGCCAGCTAGTCCCCAAGCCCCTGTCTGGGACAGAAGCAACATTGTTGTTTTCCTTGGCACATGTAAGACCATAAAACCTGACAGGTATCGATCTGATCTTTAAAGCCATCCACTAACTACTAACAGTGCTTAAACTAAGATACGAGCAGGCTCCAAACATCCGTCCCTCCCCACCCGGGATGGCCACGGAGGCCTGGAGAGACAGAGAAGAGCCATTATCGATTTTGATGTTACTTCATCTCCAGATTGCAAAGCTGCCTCTCCCCTCCCCCTGCATTAAGGGCTAATTTTAGAATCGGAGGAATTGATAATGTGGTTATGTTCATCATGCAAACCATACCATTTCCCGTCTGAGGCAGCTGCTCTCCGCTGGGAGCCTGGCCGGGAGCTGAGCTCACTAAGCTGCCCTTGGAGTCATACACAGCCTTGGTTGCCCCTGAAAAGCTGAATGTGTTCCCCTATACACACACATACACAAACAGTATAAAAGAGAAACCTGCCCTCCTAAACTTGCTGTAAACTCCTCTTTCCTGCTCCAGCTGGCTGGGTAGCCAGGGGTGGGGAGTGGAGGGGTTGGAATCAGTTAGGGCAACAGTGGATGGAGGTGTCCTGTTAAGCAAAATTGGGGGGATGCCCCAGAAAACCATGCACAAGGTCTGTACCTCCCCACACTGAAACATGGTACAGGTGCCAGGAGGTCTGAGAGTTTGCCAGCCCCAGAATACTGGAGGCTGTGAAAATGGCCCAGTTTTATTACGTGTGTGTGCCTATGTGTGTGTGTAGGGGCCGGGGTGCGTGCTCATGGGGTGAGCACATTGGTGTGACTGTGTGCATGTATCTTTGTATGCAGGTTTGCATATGCATGTGTACAAATTCGTGTCTGCAAGCATAGGTTTGTGTGTGTGTGTGTGAGGGAGTGCACATGGCGGGGCCTGTTCTGAGGGATATAGGTTTGTGTGTGTGTGTGTGTGTGTGTGTGTGTATGCTCATATGGAGGGCTTGTTGTGAGGGATGTAGGTTTGTATGTGTGTGTGTGCACTCGCGAACGTGAGGGGCCTGTTCTGCAGGATATAGGATTGTGTGTGTGTGTGTGTGTGTGTGTGCACGCATGTGGAGGATCTGTTGTGTAGGATGTAGGTTTGTGTGTGTGTGCACATGCGCATGTGGGGGGGCCTGTTCTGCAGGATATAGACTTGGGGAGGGGTGTGCACACGCACATGGGGGGCCTGTTCTGAGGGATATAGGTTTGTGTGATGCACTGGCATCCTAGGGGAAAGCACATTTGATCCATTTTAAGGAAGAAATATACAAATGCAGTGGTTCTGGCCAGGCAAAGTGGGTGCAGCTCAACTGAAATCAGGGGCCTTCTTGTGCTGTAGGACAATCAGCCCGATATGTGCCACGTACAGCACAGTGGCCAAAGAACAAAGTATGACTCCAGTGGTGTGGGGGAGGGAGGGAAGGAAGCGGGCATCACCCTGGGGAGGCCGGAAAGAGGGGAGCAGATTCCAGTGTATGAATGATTCCCATCAACCCAACCATGCAGAAGGCTGGAGACATGGCAGAGGAACCCCAGCTGCCATTTGCCCGCCAGTCTAGATGGCTGATAGAAGGCAAGGTGGTCCATGGGGAGAAGGCTGTCATGGGGTCAGAGCTGGGTTGAGGGGGGCAACATGGACATTCTTGCCCTTTGGTGGCTAGTAAGGAAGCAGCAGCTGCCCGTATTTTAACTGGAGTGCACAGAGGGTGCGTGGCACAGGCAAGGGCGAGCCAGGCTCTTTCCCAGCCTGCTGGACCTTAGGGGTAATTGCTCCCTCCAGAGCCTGGTCTATTATCACCCCCCCAGCCCCAGGGCAATCTGAGCTGTGTGGAGCAGGGACTGACACAAACGTCCGGGCGAGGATGGAAATCATTCTCAGCCTGTCTTTGGCCCAGAAAGAACCTGGATTATCAGTGCTATGTGCCTCCTCAGCAGGCTGGTGAGGATAGATGCGGGTGGAGGTGCAGCCATTGCAGGATGCACATGGGATTGGGAGAGCCTGGATCTTCCCCAGAGTCAGGGCCGGCTCCAGACCCCAGCGCGCCAAGCAGGCGCGTGGGGCGGCATTGTCGGGGCAGGGCGGCATTTGGCTCCGGCGGACCTTCCGCAGTCATGCCTGCGGGAGGTCCACCAGAGCCCCGGGACGAGTGGACCTGCCGCAGGCATGACTGCGGAGGGTCCCCTCTTCCCACGGCTCCGCTTGAGCTCCCGCAGGCATAACTGTGGCGGGTGCGCTGGTCCCGCGGCTCGGACGGAGCTCCCGCAGGCATGACTGCGGATGCTCCACCGGAGCCGCGAACCAGCCCACCTGCCG
This sequence comes from Mauremys reevesii, assembly GCF_016161935.1. Classification (NCBI taxonomy): domain Eukaryota; kingdom Metazoa; phylum Chordata; order Testudines; family Geoemydidae; genus Mauremys; species Mauremys reevesii. Next base: position 11,551,315 of record NC_052646.1, on the reverse strand, counting down.
CAGACACTTCTGCCCCGGCCACGAGACCGGAGAAGGGCGGCGAGCGCGCCGCCCTGCTTGGGGCGCTGTAATTTCTAGAGCCGCCCCTGCCCAGAGTTGGCATATTCTCATTCCTTCCCCTAAGTTATGCGCCATCGAGGGGCTTTATGGCTCTGCTGGTGTCTGTGGAGCCAACACTGCCCAGGTGATTCACATTTTTGTTAGACCTTGCTTTAAATAGCAATGCAGAACCTTGGCGCCACCTGCTCTGGGCAGGGTGGAGTCGCTGGCAGGAGCCCAGCCACTGGCCCTGCAAGCAGAAATACTGCAGCTTGCCTGCAGCCAGGCAAGTGAATTAGAGAGCACAGCAAAACAGTGAGTGGGCAGGAGCCAGGGGATGGGAAGGCTGAGAGCTAAGAGCTGCCTCCTCTGAGACCAGCTTCTTAAAGAGAAACACCAGGGAATGTGCCCACGGCATTCATAGAATCAAAGAATATCAGGGTTGGAAGGGACCTCAGGAGGTCATCTAGTCCAACTCCCTGCTCAAACATTCTCCACAAATTCTCCACATCCTTCTGCACAGCTCCAATCACCCCCTAGTTCCCTTCCCACCATGAATACACCCCCTCCAAGGGCATGGCCACACTGCAGCAGGCAGCAAGCCTCCTAGCCCAGCTACATAGACTTACGCTAGCAGGGCTCGAGCAAGTGTACTAAACATAGCAATGTGGACATTCTGGTTAAACTGGTGCCACAATGTGTGTGGACACTCTGCATGGCTGTTTAGCCTGCAGTGGTGTTAATGAGTCCCAATGGAGTTTCTGGCAGCGCTCACGGGCCTTTTCGTCATTAGATCCAAAGCGAATGCAAAGCAAACATAAGGAAGGAGACTAGTAACATGAATCTCGCTCATCCCTACCCTCACAGAAGGCAGGGATCAGCTGGGTGCACAGGAAAGGATTCTCATGCACTCTCTATTGTCTCAGGTGTATTGTTTCCCTTTAGCCAGGAGCTCTCGGTCTCTCTGTGACTTGCCATTACACCTCCTTCTGTGGTGTTAATGAAGAGAGAAAACGGATATTTTTCTAACAGTTCTCTGGCCTGTGTTATACTAGATGATCACAATGGTCCCTTCTGGCTATGGAATCTATGAAACCAGATGATGCTGTCACAGACCCCTGCAGCACCACTGGACCTAGCTCCCCAGCATGTTACATGGCTCACAAGTTTTCAGGCCTGCAGCCAGTTCTCAGCCCACACGCTAGTGTCATTTCCAAGCCGATCTGAATGTTGAGTGAAATTTCAATGAAACAGAGAATGAAATGCTTGAATGACATCCACATATACCACATCCCCTGCATTCTCTTCAGCCACTAAGGGCCTAGATCTGCAACCTTTACTCAAGTGAGTAATATTACTCCTGCAAATAGCCCCTAATTTTGTAATTTAATCTAAAAGGCTTCATTAAGTTTGCCAATCCGTGGCAGAGCATTATCTGCTCCTATGTCCAAGGTGAATAACTACAAAAACGTGTCCACAGAAATTGTCCCATGCACAAGAATGAAGCAAATTAGCACTTAGACACTACAGAGACCGGCACTGTAGAACTCCCTAAAATACACTACTCAAGGCACCTTTCAGATAAAAGGGCTCCATGTTCAAAAGTGGCCGGTCATTTTGAATGCCTAACTGGACATCCCTGTTGGGCCAGATTTTCAGAAGGGTCGAGCACACACAAATGCCATCCACAAGGTGAAGTCAACGAGAGCTGAGCTGCTCAGATTCTCTGAGAGACAGGCCTGAGGTGCTTGAGGTTGGCCTCCCAAAATCAAAGGCCACTGTTGAAAGGCCCAGATGTGCCCGGACCAGTTGGGGGAAAACAGTCAGCTTTGCCTAAAACACCTTTCTTTCATTCAGTTCAAAAATTTCAGACAAATTTTCCTCTGGCTACTGAGGTCATAAGCAACATTGGAAGCGCTAAGGACTTTTGGGAAAACTAAGTGAAACGAGGCTTGTACTGGAAATCTTGTTAAAACCTTAGTTTAGGGAGATACTGGGGCTTCCCCAGGGTGGAGCCCTTGAGCATCATGGCCTTCCTCACACTGCCCAGACAGACCGTTGGAACGCTCAATTAAGGGCAATTGATCTTTGATTTTGGCAATTGATCTTTGATTTGGCAATTGATCTTTGATTATCAGCAGGTAAGTATGCCCAGTGGTCTGTGATGGGATGTTAGATGGGATGGGATCTGTTACTACAGAGAATTCTTTCCTGGGTGCTGGCTGGTGAGTCTTGCCCACATGCTCAGGGTTTAACTGATCACCATATTTGGGGTCGGGAAGGAATTTTCCTCCAGGGCAGATTGGCAGAGGCCCTGGAGGTTTTTCGCCTTCCTCTGCAGCATGGGGCACGGGTCACTTGCTGGAGGATTCTATGCAGCTTTTGAGGTCTTCAAACCGCAATTTGGGGACTTCAATAACTCAGACATAGGCTAGGGGTTTGTTATAGAAGTGGATGGGTGAGATTCTGTGGCCTGCGTTGTGCAGGAGGTCAGACTAGATGATCATAATGGTCCCTTCTGACCTTAAAGTCTATGAGTCTATAAGGTGAGAATGGCACAAATTACTGGCCCCAGCGCTGAGATTTTTAGTCTTTACTCAGTGAAAACTTCCATTCTGGCCCTGGGGGGCTGTGGGAGTTTTCACTGAGTACAGACTTCAGTCCTGGACCTCATTGCAGTGACTTTCTCAGATCATTTGTGCCCTGAACGGTGCAACTCGGCATCTCCAGTCTGGGCAGGGTGGCCAAGTTACTGGTGCTGAGGACCTAGAACGTCTGAAAAAGAACAGAGCTCCTCCCTGGCTGAGATGATGTGGCGTGTGACTGCCCCACAGGCTGGGCTGCAGAATTCAGCTCAGCTTTTCTCTGTAAGCACCTCTGGTGGCATGGGATCTGGGAAGATCAGTGACAAGACTTTCTGCAAGAGAAGGCCAGCAGCCTTCACAGTAAATGCACATCTGTTCTCCCTCAGGGCTGCCACTTACCTCATCAGAACAAGGCAGGGCTTTGCACTGAGCATGCATCTAAACCCTGCCCTTTGCAACTGCACCCCCAGCTCTTTGCCCCGGGTGAGGCTTTCCTGGGACTGATCACATGATAATGCTGATGGCTCACACTGCACTGTAATCAAAGTATATGAGCAGATGATAGGACTCAACTGTTTTCTTTTTAATGGAGGAAGTCTGCTTTCCCTGCTTGGCATAAACCAATGGATTTTGCGTGAAATTTAAAGAACTGATTCACCTTTTGCAAGGGCCTAAGACAGTGCCATTTATTTAGCTCTGTCTCTGTAGTGAAGCCCAGCAGAGACACTGGCCAGTTTTCAGATAAGAACAGCACTAAACTCAGCTTCATTATGTAAGATTTCCTATTCCTTGGCACTGGAGATGGCTGTCTGGCAGTGATGCAATGCAGCTCCTAATGTCCATTAGGAGAGAGAGGGAGTCCAAGCAAGTTCCGCCCCCCCTCCAGTGATACTTCCAAGCAAGATTCCTCTGTTGCTAATGAGGGGCCTACTTGTGCAAGAGCCATCAGGGCTGGATTAAGGTATTCTGGCAGGGCAAGCAGGGTGGGGGAAGAAATAGAATAGAATAGAATAGAATCTCCACCATGGCCCAAGCTCCTCCACTTACAGCAGCAGTATTTGGGGCCCTACTACTCTCTCAGGCAGGGGCCCCACTCCCTGCAGCACCACCAGCCAGGCTCCCTTGTACCCTCCAACTGGGGTATATCTGCTAGGGGAAGGGATCACTTCACCCTTCCTCTTCTGCCACATGCACAATCCTGGGGCTGGAGTGGAAGGCTTGGAGCAGTGGGGCTGGAAGTTAACACTCCATTGAGATGACTGGAGTAGGTCCCCTTAGGAGAGTGAGTATCTCAGGCTCTCTGCAGACTCAGGAAGGTGTTGCTGTGTTGATTACACTCAGGCCATCTTTTCAATCTTTCCTCTGCAATCATGAGGGCTAGAAACCTACTTTTTGAAAGAAATGAAAGCTGAAATTGTGATATAAATACAGGTCTCCGGGGGCCATTTATTAATTATTGTTAGTATTTTATGATGGTACCCAGAGAACCCCACTGAGACTGGAGCCCCACTGGGCTGAGCACTGAACAGACGCACAGTATGTGCATGTGTACACAACAGCTGGGAGGTGTGAGTCTCAGAGTGGGTAAAAACAATGAGGATTCCTTGTGGCACCTTAGAGACTAACATTTATTTGGGCATAAGCTTTCATGGGCTAGAACCCACTTCTTCAGATGCATGGAGTGGAAAATACAGTAAGCAGGTATAAATATACAGCACATGAAAAGATGGGAGTTGCCTTACCAAGTGAGGGGGGTCAGTGCTAACAAGGCCAATTCAATTAGGGTGGTTGTGGCCCATTCCCAACAGTTGACAAGAAGGGGTGAATATCAGCAGAGGGAAAATTACTTTTTGTAGTGCTAACAAGAGTGGGTAGACAGGCACATGCTAGCAGTGTGGTTGTGGTGGCTCGTGACTGCCCAAGGAGGTACCCAGAGGGTCGGGTGGAGTTGTACTCAAGTGGTTAGCCCAAACCTCTGCCTAGGCCACTGTGGCCATTCTGCTCTCTTTAGTGCACTAGCTGGAGCACAGCTCACCCATATTTGTCCATCTGCACTGGGTAGATGGAAGGGATACACAAAAGAGTGTGCGAAGCTCTTACTGCAATAACTGAAGTTTCACAGTGGTTGAACTTTTTGGACACCCCCCACTGCATTCCCCATTGCTAGCGAGGGTTGTCTTGGTACAGAGGCACATTGTAGGCAGAGTGCTGTTACACACAGGGCCCTGAGTGTTTGCGCTCTCCAAGGCAATAAAGAATCCTGAGCCTCCAGAGACCAGCGTCCAAGTTTAAAGCGTGGTACATACCATGGGCAAGCGCCAAAAGGCAGGGGAGCTTATACCTGAAGAGACCAGCCAGGCGTGGGGCGGGGTGGGGCAGGACGGGGCGTGATGTACAGGCAGAGCTGTGGCTTGGGAGGGCATGGGCGAGCCACAATTCTTTTGTTTGTTTTTTCCTTTGTGTTTCTTGGGGGGTGTTTTGGGCTGGGAGGGGATTAGCTAAACAAAGAGGAAGGGGAGGAAAATGAGAACGGGGGGCTGGGGGTTAGTAAACTGAGGTGCAGAGACTGCAAGGGAGGGGGTGGAGTGAACAGCCAGTCAGCGCAGGTAAAACTCCACATCCTACATCCCCAGGGCTCTGCTGCAGCCACTGGCCTCAGCTCCTGCGGGGTCTGCTTCTGAGCTGCCCTTCCCAGGAGCTTCTCCTTGCCCCAGCTCCAGTGGCTGGGTGTAGAGCTGTAGGGGCACAGGTGCCCTTCGGGGGAGGGCTCCCCATGACAGATTTATGTCCAGGGGCACTGGGGGAGGGGTAACCTCATCTGGGTCTCAGCTCCCCACAGGCGCTGGGGCCCAGGGAATGGGGCTGTCATGCCTATACCCTGGTGCTGCTGGATCTGGGACAGTCCTGGGCACGTAGCCTGTCACAGCCTGTCAGCATGGGAGCACAATGGCCTTGGAGGGCAGCACTCCCTGGCTAGGGGACATCGGAGGTGTTAGCCACCCCCGCCTCCCAGCCTCTGCTCACACATTGGTAAGGGTTGTGGGCATCAATGTGGCATCAGCTCTGGATTCGGTGGTGTGGGACCCGCACAATCCCCCACTCCTTCAGAAGGGTGGGAGGTCCTGCTAGGACAGACTTGACTCCTGACAGCGGTGATGCTCCCCTCTTCCACAAGGTGCTGCTCAAAGTGTTTTTCCTCTTCTGCCATTTCCTGACCCCGCCTTTGTTAGCAGTCACAATAAACATGAACTGGTGGAGACTGTGACAACTCCTCTCTGGGCCCTGGGGTGAGAGCAGGCTCTTCCATAGCCTACTATAGCCCCCCATCCCAGCACTGGAGTGAAAGCAGGCTCTTCCATAGCCCCTATAGCCCCCAATCCCAGCACTGGGGTGAGCGCAGGCTCTTCCATAGCCCCCTATAGCCCCCAATCCGAGCACTGGGATGAGAGCAGGCTCAGTCATAGCCCCCTATAGCCCCTCATCCCAGCACGGGGGTGGGAGCAGGCTCTTCCATAGCCTCCTATAGCCCCTCATCCCAGCACTGGGGTGAGAGCAGGGTCTTCCATAGCCCCCAATAGCCCCTCATCCCAGCACTGGGGTGAGAGTAGGCTCAGTCATAGCCCCCTATAGCCCCTCATCCTAGCTCTGGGGTGAGAGCAGGCGCTTCCATAGCGCCCTATAGCCCCCCATCCCAGAACTGGGGTGAGAGCAGGCTATTCCATAGCCTCCTATAGTCCCCCATCCCAGCACTGGGGTGGGAGCAGGCTCTTCCATAGCCCCCTATAGCCCCCCATCCCAGAACTGGGGTGAGAGCAGGTTCTTCCATAGCTCCCTATAGCCCCACATCCCAGCACTGGGGTGAGAGCAGGCTCTTCCATAGCTTCCCACAGCCCCTCATCCCATCACTGGGGTGAGAGCAGGCTCTTCCATAGGCTACTATAGACCCTCATCCCAGCACTGGGGTGAGAGAAGGCTCTCCCATAGCCCCCTATAGCCCCCCATCCCAGCACTGGGGTGAGAGCAGGCTCTTCCATAGCCTCCTATAGCCCCCCCCATCCCAGCACTGGGGTGAGAGCAGGCTCTTCCATAGCCCCCTGTAGCCCCCCATCCCAGCCCTGGGGTAAGAGCAGGCTCAGTCATAGCCCCCTATAGCCCCTCATCCCAGCACTGGGGTGAGAGCAGGCTCTTCCATAGCCCCCTATAGGCCCCCATCCCAGCACTGGGGTGGGAGCAGGCTCTTCCATAGCCCCCTATAGCCCCTCATCCCAGCACTGGGGTGAGAGCAGGCTCTTCCATAGCCCCCTATAGCCCCCCCATCCCAGCACTGGGCTGAGAGCAGGCTCTTCCATAGCCCCCTTTAGCCCCCTATAGCCCCCCATCCCAGCACTGGGGTGGAAGCAGGCTCTTCCATAGCCCTCTATAGCCCCCCATCCCAGCACTGGGGTGAGAGCAGGCTCTTCCATAGCCTCCTATAGACCCTCCTCCCAGCACTGCGGTGAGAGCAGGCTCTTCCATAGCCCCCTATAGGCCCCCATTCCAGTACTGGGGTGAGAGCATGCTCTTCCATAGCCCCCTATAGTCCCTCATCCCAGCACTGGGGTGAGAGCAGGCTCTTCCATAGCCCTCTATAGCCCCCAGCCCAGCACTGGGCAGAGAGCAGGGTCTTCCATAGCCCCTATAGCCCCCCATCCCAGCACTGGGGTGAAAGCAAGCTCTTCCATAGCCCCCCATCCCAGCACTGGGGTGGGTGCAGGCTCTTCCATAGCCACCTATAACCCCCAATCCCCGCACTGGGGTGAGAGCAGGCTCTTCCATAGACTCCTATACCCCTCATCCCAGCAATGGAGTGAGAGCAGGCTCTTCCATAGCCCCCTATAGCCCCTCTTCCCAGCACTGGGGTGAAAGCAGGCTCTTCCATAGCCTCCTATAGCCCCCCATCCTAGCACTGGGGTGGGAGCAGGCTCTTCCATAGCCCCCTATAGCCCCCCCTCCCAGAACTGGGGTGAGAGCAGGCTATTCCATAGCCTCCTATAGCCCCCCATCTCAGCACTGGGGTGAGAGCAGGCTCTTCCATAGCCTCCTATAGCCCATCATCCCAGCACTGGGGTGAGAGCAGGCTCTTCCATAGCCCCCTATAGCCCCCCATCCCAGAACTGGGGTGAGAGCAGGCTCTTCCATAGCCTCTCACAGCCCCTCATCCCATCACTGGGGTGAGAGCAGGCTCTTCCATAGGCTACTATAGACCCTCATCCCAGCACTGGGGTGAAAGAAGGCTCTTCAATAGCCCCCTATAGCCCCTCAGCCTGCTCTCAAACCAGTGCTGGGATAAGTCTTACCCCCCTATAGTCCCCCCATCCCAGCACTGGGGTGAGAGCAGGCTCTTCTATAGCCTCCTATAGTCCCCCCTCCCAGCACTGCGGTGAGAGCAGGCTCTTCCATAGCCCCCTATAGCCCCTCATCCGAGCACTGGGGTGAGAGCAGGCTCTTCCATAGCCTCCTATAGCTCGCCATCCTAGCACTGAAGTGAGAGCAGGCTCAGTCATAGCCCCCTATAGCCCCTCATCCCAGCACTGCGGTGAGAGCAGGCTCTTTCATATTCCACTATAGACCCCAATCCCAGCACTGGGGTGAGAGCAGGCTCTTCCATAGCCCCCTATAGCCCCCAACCCCGGCACTGGGGTGAGAGGAGGCTCAGTTATAGCCCGCTATAGCCCCTCATCCCAGCACTGGGATGAAAGGAGGCTCAGCATAGCCCCCTATAGCCCCTCATCCCAGCACTGGGGTGAAAGCAGGCTCTTCCATAGCCCCCTATAGTTCCCCATCCTAGCACTGGGGTGGGAGCAGGCTCTCCCATAGCCTCCTATAGACACTCCTCCCAGCAATGGGGTGAGAGCAGGCTCTTCCATAGCCTCCTATAGACCCTCATCCCAGCACTGAGATGAGAGAAGGTGCTTCCAAAGCCCCCTATAGCCCCCCATCACAGCACTGCAGTAAGAGCAGGCTCTTCCATAGCCCCTATTGCGCCCGCCATCCCAGCACTGGGGTGAGAGCAGGCTCTTCCATAGCCCCCTATAGCCCCTCATCCCAGCACTGGGGTAAGAGCAGGCTCTTCCATAGCCCCCTATAGCCCCTCATCCCAGCACTGGGGTGAGAGCAGGCTCTTCCATAGCCCCCTTTAGCCCCCTATAGCCCCCCATCCCAGCACTGGGGTGAAAGCAAGCTCTTCCATAGCCCCCTATAGCCCCCCATCCCAGCACTGGGGTGAGAGCAGGCTCTTCCATAGACTCCTATACCCCTCATCCCAGCACTGGAGTGAGAGCAGGCTCTTCCATAGCCCCCTATAGCCCCTCATCCCAGCACTGCGGTGAGAGCAGGCTCTTCCATAGCCCCCTATAGCCCCTCAGCCTGCTCTCAAACCAGTGCTGGGATAAGTCTTACCCCCCTATAGTCCCCCCATCCCAGCACTGGGGTGAGAGCAGGCTCTTCCATAGCCTCCTATAGCCCCTCCTCCCAGCACTGCGGTGAGAGCAGGCTCTTCCATAGCCCCCTATAGCCCCTCATCCCAGCACTGGCGTGAGAGCAGGCTCTTTCATAGCCCCCTATAGCTCCCAACCCCAGCACTGGGGTGAGAGGAGGCTCCGTCATAGCCTGCTATAGCCCCTCATCCCAGCACTGGGGTGAAAGCAGGCTCAGTCATAGCCCCCTATAGCCCCTCATCCCAGCACTGTGGTGGAAGCAGGCTCTTCCATAGCCCTCTATAGCCCCCCATCCCAGCACTGGGGTGAGAGCAGGCTCTTCCATAGCCTCCTATAGCCCATCATCCCAGCACTGGGGTGAGAGCAGGCTCTTCCATAGCCCCCTATAGCCCCCCATCCCAGAACTGGGGTGAGAGCAGGCTCTTCCATAGCCTCTCACAGCCCCTCATCCCATCACTGGGGTGAGAGCAGGCTCTTCCATAGGCTACTATAGACCCTCATCCCAGCACTGGGGTGAAAGAAGGCTCTTCAATAGCCCCCTATAGCCCCTCAGCCTGCTCTCAAACCAGTGCTGGGATAAGTCTTACCCCCCTATAGTCCCCCCATCCCAGCACTGGGGTGAGAGCAGGTGTTGCATCGCAGGCGTATATGAACAAAGCTTTTCACAGTTTGATTAGCAGCAAAAGTCCTTTATTTCTCTCCAGCATACATCTTTATACTCTTGCAGCAGGCAAGCAAGCAGTTGCTAATTGGTTAACAAGGTACACACACCCGCAACTGTGACTTCATAAACTAGCCAAGGCCAACTTCTCAAAACAAAGCTCAAAGCCTAATTAACCCATCTTAAAAACCTAAACATTCTAGCTTCCCACAATACCAGCTGCCAGCTAGCAAAATATTTCCCAACACCTCCCCCCTCTACCCAAAATCAAAAAAGGAGGGAAAGAAAAAAAGGAATAAAAACATTAGCAAAACATTTTCAACTTATAGCATCACATTACTACAATCTATTACACAGCAAAACTAAAAGCAAATTTAAACACCAGCTGCCTAACTAAACCGTAACAATATCTTCCGCAATGCCCTACTTTTACCTATACATCCTTCCTCCAGGTAGCATAAGTGGCCCAAGGGGCCAGGAGGGTTCTGCCAATATGCAAACACCCACAAAGCAGGTTTCCAATAAGGGCTTCCACTGCAGCAACATCAAACAAAACAAACATAAATACACAAAAATCAAACACATAAATGGTGTAAATTCTACAGGATTCCCCCCTTCTCTATAGCACACCAACTTGTGGCAAACTTCTATTACCAAATCATCCCTCAGATGTCAGGCGATCAAACTGACACTGAGGGAGGGGGGGTCCTAGAAAAAACACAACATAAACCACATAAAACGCAAAAGACAATTCTGGCCAGAAAAACAAACAAACAAACAAACATAAGACACAGAACATAAATTTAACTCTGTAAACAAATGCATGGTATATCAAATACTAAGCAGCTAACATCCATATTCCTCGATTATCTAAAATACAAAAACAAATATACCCCTACTGGGAAATCAATCATTACTTAAAATACACAAATACCCTTATTAATTTCAGACAAAACAGGGGAATCACTTCATCAATTAAATCATTTACAGTAATACAGTTGCATCTTGGCTTACTTCTAAATTCAAAGCTATTCACAGCTTAAGGGTTCTTACTATTAACTTCTACCTTTAAACACAAACAAAAAACATCACCACTTATATGCCCTTAAGCCTAATACAATTTCAATTACATAGCACTATATACATTCTTCAGCTAATACAACAAAATTATTTATAACCAAACAATTACAAACTAATAACTTTACCTAAATTTATTTACAAACATTTCAAAAACACCAAAACTTTACTCTTTAGCATCTTTACAAAATTCAACTGCTATTCCCTCCAGCAACCACAGAGTTAACTTTGTACTCTGCCTAACATTACTCGCTAGTAGTTAATTACCTTTTCTATCAACTACACCCTCAAGGTTATCAACCAGTATTCCAAGCTTGTTGTCTGTTGCCTGCCCGCTTGGGCCCGATCCTTTTTTCCTCGTCAAGTTCTCTATCTATCGCGTGCCTGCCTGGGCCCGATCCAAAGCACTTTACATAAAGGTATTTTGGGTCACATAAATTCAAAGCCATTCTCCCAAATTACCTAAATTTATGCCTAAATAACACCATAAACTCCCCCCCCTTTGAGAATACTCAACAAACCTTTTGGCTGAGTTTTCTCAAACTTTAAAAACAAAAAACAAATAGGCTCTAAAAAACAGGGGTTAGTAATGGGGAGGGGTAATATCATTTACAATCCAATTAGGGAGGGCAATACATGCTAAAAAAAAAAAAAATTCCACAACACAGGGCGCAGCCTGTAAAATAAACCCCAAAATCCAATCAATACCACAGTTTTTTAGCAGGAGTCCCAAATTTTTTCCTGCCAGTGTGCAATTCTTTGCTTCTTTACCAGGGTCAGTTCTCAATGCCCTTTTAGTCAGGAATTTCTAGACATTGGCAAGATCAATGATGTGAGTGTTTTTTCTTCTGTTCCACCACCATCGTGGTTCAAGTTCTACGGGGGAAATTATCAGGACACCATCCTATACATTCAGGCAAAGCAAAAATTATCTCCATCAATTAAATCAATCAGGGAGGATCAAACAAACGGGATCCTGGCACAGCTAACAAGCAGTTGTTCTCCAGGGGCTCAGGGTGTGTACATCTTGTTGCTTTCTCAGTCATTCCATCCACCATTGCAGCAGTCATCTCTAATACTGACACTGTTGCAGTTTCTTCAGTCCTACTGTTTGCAGCCTCAAATCCTGAATGAGCAGTGGTAATATCTTGGACTAGTTCAGGAAATAGTTTTCCAGGCACTGCTTCTAAAGGCTTTAAAGTTTCAGCTGAGGTTTCCATAGATGTTACAGTTTCTGCAATGATTTGTTCTTCAATTGCTGCAGCTGTAACAGGCACAAATGTTTTTTGAGCCCCAGAGCTTTCAATACTAAAAATGGGTGAGCCAGTATCTGCCAGCTGCACAGCTAAATTCTCTTGCTCCTCTTCGTCTCCCTTTCCACACACAGGCAGTTCTTGAGGACACATGTCGCTCTGTAGAGGGGCCCCATTTACAACTGCCCCTGGGCATTCTGATACTAGGTTAGATGGCGCATCTCCTACATCATTCTGCATGGGGGCCTCAGCTGCAACCGCTCCAGTGGGCGCTGATTCCAAGGTAAACACAGTATCTTCTACCTCTGACGTCCCAGGTGCCTCAGTTACCCCACTCTGCATTGCATCCCCCATAAAAGCTCCCTGAGTGATCTGCCGCCCATCGGATCCCTGAAGCCGAGCAGTTCGGGTGGGCTTGCGCAAAGTGATGTCCATAGCAAAGGCAGTGTGGGGAGGGCCAGTGGATCCAAACCCTCGAGACCCGCGGTCAATCGGGGTCGATCGGGGCACACATCCCTTGAAAGGTATTAACTGAGCAAGACGTGTACCAGCAGTTATAGTCACAGGGGGACAAAGGGCGCGTACCATTATCCCAATATTCCCCGTATAATCGGCATCAATAAGGCCAGGCAAAACAAAAATACCTTGTTTCGATGTTGACGAACGGCCAATCAAAAGGGCACTCAGTCCAAATCCTAATGGACCATCGATGTTGGAAGGAAGAACTTGAACCTCGTCAGTCTCTAAAACTACATCTGTCGCTGTGGCCAAGTCCACTCCGGCGCTGCCACGGGTTGCTCCGGTGAGGTGTTCCAGGCAGCCGGGTTGCTGGTTGGAGGCACTTGTGTCGTCGCGCTCCTCCGAGGGGCGCTCTGAAATCCGTTTCCCGGCAGCGGTGTTCCATCCTTCTTGTAACGCGCCCAACAGTCGGCGGCGCGATGTCCAAACTTATCACATCGTGTGCAAGCGCCAGTTGCAGCTTCAGGTAACACATCAGAGGCCCGCTGCCCATTTTGCATAGGGCAGTCCCGCCGGAAATGCCCGGGTTTTCCGCAACCAAAACAGGGGCCGGCTGGCCGGGTCGGTTTTCTAGCCCCCCGCTGTCGCCCGAGCAGGGGTTGTAACGCCACGGCCAGTGCAGAGGCCTGTGCCTTAGCATGAATTGCTGCCTTATCCGTCTCCTCAAGCATAGCGGCCCTACCACATGCCTCAATCATTTCCATCAGGGTCGCAGTCTTGGGCAGGGTGGCTAATATACGGCGGCAAGTGGGATTTGCATTCTGGGTTGCAAGATCAAGTCCAACTGCAGATCTGGCCTCTGGCGTCAGATTAGGAGATCTATCAATAGCCTCTCGAAGGCGATCCAAAAAGGTGGAATACGGTTCCGATGGGCCCTGCATAATTTTAGCGTAGGGAGGGCTCGGCTTTCCCATCTGGGGCACCGCTTTAAAGGCAGCCAAAGCCAGTTCCTGCGATTGCTGCAGGATCCGGGGATCGAGGCGGGCTTGCAAATGCGGGTCAACAAAGCGACCGGCTCCCAAAAGCATGTCAACAGTGGCCACACGCCGAACATCATCGTCCGGTAAATCCAAATTGCGGACAAGGGCCAAATCAATTCTTTTAGCCCAATCATCTTTCCACAAAAGTCTCTGGGTAGGTGTAAGAAGCATATCAGCTAGCTTGATCGCATCATAGGGACACATTGCCTGTCCAGTAAACACCTGTTCAAGTATAGACTGTACATACGGATTATCTAGTCCATAAGCCATGATCGATTTCTGTGCCTCACGGATCAACTTCCAGTCCAAAGGGGCCCACCGTCTATGATTAGGGTGTTGAGGGTCTGGCGTAATCACCGGAAAGGCCTCAGGGGTTAGACCTTCAAGGATGGCTTCTCTTAAAACTCCATGCCAGCGCTGTACCGGATCCGGAGGGTCCCCAGTTGGAGGGTCCCCGGGGCCAGGCGGGGCGGAAGGGCAAGTCGGATGAAAGCGCTCGTGAAGATGCGGCCGCGATGATCCAGGTGGAGAACCGTGCAACTGGTCCAACTTGTCACACATATGCTGCAGCTGTCGACCCTGGCGCTCCATCTCCTTATAGAAGGCATCAGACTGAATAAACTGAGTAAACGTAGTCAAATCGGGATATGGCTTTGATGGCACATGTTCCACCCGAGCCCCCTTCGTTCCCCCGCAATCGTGGCACCCCCAGGTCCCGTGAACACGGCATGGCTTTGGAGGGGGCGCATACGGCAAGGCTGTCTCCATAGGCTCGGGCGTATCGGGGGGTAACGGGACCGTAGCAGGATCAATCATGTCGGGGCCAATAGTCATATTGGAGGGTAGTGGAGCCGTAGCAGGGGCATCATCATCCATAGGGTAGGGGTTGGAAGCCAAAGGTATCACCGTGTCCTCACCACCGAAAAACTCTCTGGCTCCAACCGGCAACACAGAAGGCATTCTGGGCGTTGGGCGGCAAAGCTCAGAAAGGGCCGCCTGCACTCCTGCCTCGGCCGTGAGAGTTTCTACTATCTCCTTCGCCTTATTCCATACTGGACTCAGGGAGAAGGCCTCCTTATCGCCCTGAGCCACCGACTTCCAAAGCTCGGAGCCTAGCCGCTCCCAAACAGTTTTATCAAAAATTGTACTTGGTTGAACAGAAAGTCCCCTTCTCCGTCCCCACCGCAGCAGACGGGATAACGTATCAGAGGGGAGCTTCTCTCCCTGCCGCTCCGCGATGCGCATCAGATATTCATGCACCGTCCTTTCTTCCGCTGATGCAGCGGTTCCCATGTTAGCTGCTCACCTCTGGGCTGGGGTGTGCCTCCCTTTTCAGACGCCCTGCGGCTTGCCACTCGACACTGAGCTCAGGTGCGCCCCTCTTTTCGGACGCCCTACGGCTCCTAGCCGCTCAACACTGAACTCAGGTGCGCCCTTCTTTTCGGACGCCCTGCGGCCGCCGCTCGACACTGAGCTCAGGTGCGCCTCCTTTTCTTCTTTTCAGTTCAGGCCACCAACACTGTCCTCATTCAATCACGTCGGGGTCACCATTTGTTGCATCGCAGGCGTATATGAACAAAGCTTTTCACAGTTTGATTAGCAGCAAAAGTCCTTTATTTCTCTCCAGCATACATCTTTATACTCTTGCAGCAGGCAAGCAAGCAGTTGCTAATTGGTTAACAAGGTACACACACCCGCAACTGTGACTTCATAAACTAGCCAAGGCCAACTTCTCAAAACAAAGCTCAAAGCCTAATTAACCCATCTTAAAAACCTAAACATTCTAGCTTCCCACAATACCAGCTGCCAGCTAGCAAAATATTTCCCAACAAGCAGGCTCTTCTATAGCCTCCTATAGTCCCCCCTCCCAGCACTGCGGTGAGAGCAGGCTCTTCCATAGCCCCCTATAGCCCCTCATCCGAGCACTGGGGTGAGAGCAGGCTCTTCCATAGCCTCCTATAGCTCGCCATCCTAGCACTGAAGTGAGAGCAGGCTCAGTCATAGCCCCCTATAGCCCCTCATCCCAGCACTGCGGTGAGAGCAGGCTCTTTCATATTCCACTATAGACCCCAATCCCAGCACTGGGGTGAGAGCAGGCTCTTCCATAGCCCCCTATAGCCCCCAACCCCGGCACTGGGGTGAGAGGAGGCTCAGTTATAGCCCGCTATAGCCCCTCATCCCAGCACTGGGATGAAAGGAGGCTCAGCATAGCCCCCTATAGCCCCTCATCCCAGCACTGGGGTGAAAGCAGGCTCTTCCATAGCCCCCTATAGTTCCCCATCCTAGCACTGGGGTGGGAGCAGGCTCTGCCATAGCCTCCTATAGACACTCCTCCCAGCAATGGGGTGAGAGCAGGCTCTTCCATAGCCTCCTATAGACCCTCATCCCAGCACTGAGATGAGAGAAGGTGCTTCCAAAGCCCCCTATAGCCCCCCATCCCAGCACTGCGGTGAGAGCAGGCTCTTCCATAGCCCCTATTGCCCCCATCCCAGCCCTGGGGTGAGAGCAGGCTCTTCCATAGCCCCTATAGCCCCTCATCCCAGCACTGGGGTAGAGCAGGCTCTTCCATAGCCCCTATAGCCCCTCATCCCAGCACTGGGGTGATAGCAGGCTCTTCCATAGCCCCCTTTAGCCCCCTATAGCCCCCCATCCCAGCACTGGGGTGAAAGCAAGCTCTTCCATAGCCCCCTATAGCCCCCCAACCCAGCACTGGGGTGAGAGCAGGCTCTTCCATAGACTCCTATACCCTCATCCCAGCACTGGGTGAGAGCAGGCTCTTCCATAGCCCCCTATAGCCCCACATCCCAGCACTGGGGTGGGAGCAGGCTCTTCCATAGCCCCCTATAGCCCCTCAGCCTGCTCTCAAACCAGTGCTGGGATAAGTCTTACCCCCCTATAGTCCCCCCATCCCAGCACTGGGGTGAGAGCAGGCTCTTCCATAGCCTCCTATAGCCCCTCCTCCCAGCACTGCGGTGAGAGCAGGCTCTTCCATAGCCCCCTATAGCCCCTCATCCCAGCACTGGCGTGAGAGCAGGCTCTTCCATAGCCCCCTATAGCCCCTCTTCCCAGCACTGGGGTGAAAGCAGGCTCTTCCATAGCCCCCTATAGCCCCCCATCCCAGAACTGGGGTGAGAGCAGGCTCTTCCATAGCCTCCTGTAGCCCCCCATCCCAGCACTGGGGTGGAAGCAGGCTCTTCCATAGCCCCCTATAGCCCCCCATCCCAGCACTTGGGTGGGAGCAGGCTCATTCATAGCCCCCTATAGCCCATCATCCCAGCACTGGGGTGAGAGCAGGCTCTTCCATAGCCCCCTATAGCCCCCCATCCCAGAACTAGGGTGAGAGCAGGCTCTTCCATAGCCTCCTATAGCCCCTCATTCCAGCACTGGGGTGAAAGCAGGTTCTTCCATAGCCCCCTATAGCCCCCCATCCCAGCACTGGGGTGAGAGCAGGCTCTTCCATAGCCCCCTATAGCCCCCCATCCCAGCACTGGGGTGAGAGCAGGCTCTTCCATAGCCTCCCACAGCCCCTCATCCCATCACTGGGGTGAGAGCAGGCTCTTCCATAGCCCCCTATAGCACCCCATCCCAGCACTGGGGTGAGAGCAGGCTCTTCCATAGGCTACTATAGACCCTCATCCCAGCACTGGGGTGAGAGCAGGCTCTTCCATAGCCTCCTATAGCCCCCCATCCCAGCACTGGGGTGGGTGCAGGCTCTTCCATAGACTCCTATACCCCTCATCCCAGCACTGGAGTGAGAGCAGGCTCTTCAATAGCCCCTATGGCCCCAAAGCCTGCTCTCAAAACAGTGCTGGGATAAGTCTTACCCCCCTATAGTCCCCCCATCCCAGCACTGGGGTGAGAGCAGGCTCTTCTATAGCCTCCTATAGCCCCTCCTCCCAGCACTGCGGTGAGAGCAGGCTCTTCCATAGCCCCCTATAGCCCCTCATCCCAGCACTGGGGTGAGAGCAGGCTCTTCCATAGCCTCCTATAGCCCCTCTTCCCAGCACTGGGGTGAGAGCAGGCTCTTCCATAGCCTCCTATAGCTCGCCATCCTAGCACTGAAGTGAGAGCAGGCTCAGTCATAGCCCCCTATAGCCCCTCATCCCAGCACTGCGGTGAGAGCAGGCTCTTTCATATTCCAATATAGACCCCAATCCCAGCACTGGGGTGAGAGCACGCTCTTCCATAGCCCCCTATAGCCCCCAACCCCAGCACTGGGGTGAGAGGAGGCTCAGTTATAGCCCGCTATAGCCCCTCATCCCAGCACTGGGGTGAAAGCAGGCTCAGTCGTAGCCCACTATAGCCCCTCATCCCGGCACTGGGGTAAGAGCAGGCTCTTTCATAGCCCCCTATAGCCCACAACACCAGCACTGGGGTGGGAGCAGGCTCTTCCATAGCCTCCCATAGACCCTCCTCCCAGCAATGTGGTGAGAGCAGGCTCTTCCATAGCCTCCTATAGGCGCTCATCCCAGCACTGGGGTGAGAGAAGGTGCTGCCAAAGCACCCTATAGCCCCCCATCACAGCACTGCGGTAAGAGCAGGCTCTTCCATAGCCCCCTATTGCCCCCCATCCCAGCCCTGGGGTGAGAGCAGGCTCTTCCATAGCCCCCTAAAGCCCCTCATCCCAGCACTGGGGTAAGAGCAGGCTCTTCCATAGCCCCCTATAGCCCCTCATCCCAGCACTGGGATGAGAGCAGGCTCAGTCATAGCCCCCTATAGCCCCTCATCCCAGCAGTGGGTTGAAAGCAGGCTCCTCCATAGCCCCCTATAGACCCCCATCCCAGCGCTGGGGTGAGAGCAGGCTCTTTCATAGCCCCCTATAGCTCCCAACCCCAGCACTGGGGTGAGAGGAGGCTCCGTCATAGCCTGCTATAGCCCCTCATCCCAGCACTGGGGTGAAAGCAGGCTCAGTCATAGCCCCCTATAGCCCCTCATCCCAGCACTGTGGTGGAAGCAGGCTCTTCCATAGCCCTCTATAGCCCCCCATCCCAGCACTGGGGTGAGAGCAGGCTCTTCCATAGCCTCCTATAGCCCATCATCCCAGCACTGGGGTGAGAGCAGGCTCTTCCATAGCCCCCTATAGCCCCCCATCCCAGAACTGGGGTGAGAGCAGGCTCTTCCATAGCCTCTCACAGCCCCTCATCCCATCACTGGGGTGAGAGCAGGCTCTTCCATAGGCTACTATAGACCCTCATCCCAGCACTGGGGTGAAAGAAGGCTCTTCAATAGCCCCCTATAGCCCCTCAGCCTGCTCTCAAACCAGTGCTGGGATAAGTCTTACCCCCCTATAGTCCCCCCATCCCAGCACTGGGGTGAGAGCAGGCTCTTCTATAGCCTCCTATAGTCCCCCCTCCCAGCACTGGGGTGCTAGCAGGCTCTTCCATAGCCCCCTATAGCCCCTCATCCGAGCACTGGGGTGAGAGCAGGCTCTTCCATAGCCTCCTATAGCTCGCCATCCTAGCACTGAAGTGAGAGCAGGCTCAGTCATAGCCCCCTATAGCCCCCCATCCCCGCACTGCGGTGAGAGCAGGCTCTTACATAGGCCCCTATAGCCCCCAATCCCAGCACTGGGGTGAGAGCAGGCTCTTCCATAGCCCCCTATAGCCCCCAACCCCGGCACTGGGGTGAGAGGAGGCTCAGTTATAGCCCGCTATAGCCCCTCATCCCAGCACTGGGATGAAAGGAGGCTCAGCATAGCCCCTATAGCCCCTCATCCCAGCACTGGGGTGAAAGCAGGCTCTTCCATAGCCCCCTATAGTTCCCCATCCTAGCACTGGGGTGGGAGCAGGCTCTCCCATAGCCTCCTATAGACACTCCTCCCAGCAATGGGGTGAGAGCAGGCTCTTCCATAGCCTCCTATAGACCCTCATCCCAGCACTGAGATGAGAGAAGGTGCTTCCAAGGCCCCCTATCGCCCCCATCACAGCACTGCAGTAAGAGCAGGCTCTTCCATAGCCCCTATTGCCCAGCCCATCCCAGCCCTGGGGTGAGAGCAGGCTCTTCCATAGCCACCTATAGCCCCTCATCCCAGCACTGGGGTAAGAGCAGGCTCTTCCATAGCCCCCTATAGCCCCTCATCCCAGCACTGGGGTGAGAGCAGGCTCTTCCATAGCCCCCTCTAGCCCCCTATAGCACCCCATCCCAGCACTGGGGTGACAGCATGCTCTTCCATAGCCCCCTATAGCCCCCCATCCCAGCACTGGGGTGAGAGCAGGCTCTTCCATAGCCACCTATACCCCACATCCCCGCACGGGTGGGAGAGCAGGCGGTTCCATAGCCCCCGAGGGCCCCTCATCCCAGCACTGCGGTGAGAGCAGGCTCTTCCATAGCCCCCTATAGCCCCTCAGCCTGCTCTCAAACCAGTGCTGGGATAAGTCTTACCCCCCTATAGTCCCCCCATCCCAGCACTGGGGTGAGAGCAGGCTCTTCCATAGCCTCCTATAGCCCCTCCTCCCAGCACTGCGGTGAGAGCAGGCTCTTCCATAGCCCCCTATAGCCCCTCATCCCAGCACTGGCGTGAGAGCAGGCTCTTCCATAGCCCCCTATAGCCCCTCTTCCCAGCACTGGGGTGAAAGCAGGCTCTTCCATAGCCCCCTATAGCCCCCCATCCCAGAACTGGGGTGGGAGCAGGCTCATTCATAGCCCCCTATAGCCCATCATCCCAGCACTGGGGTGAGAGCAGGCTCTTCCATAGCACCCTATAGCCCCCCATCCCAGAACTAGGGTGAGAGCAGGCTCTTCCATAGCCTCCTATAGCCCCTCATTCCAGCACTGGGGTGAAAGCAGGTTCTTCCATAGCCCCCTATAGCCCCCCATCCCAGCACTGGGGTGAGAGCAGGCTCTTCCATAGCCCCTTTAGCCCCCCATCCCAGCACTGGGGTGAGAGCAGGCTCTTCCATAGCCTCCTATAGCCCCTCATCCCAGCACTGGGGTGAGAGCAGGCTCTTCCATAGCCCCCTATAGCCCCCCATCCCAGCACTGGGGTTTTAGCAGGGTCTTTCATAGGGTTCTATAGACCCTCATCCCAGCACTGGGGTGAGAGCAGGCTCTTCCATAGCCTCCTATAGCCCCCCATCCCAGCACTGGGGTGTGAGCAGGCTCTTCCATAGACTCCTATACCCTCATCCCAGCACTGGGTGAGAGCAGGCTCTTCAATAGCCCCTAAAGCCCCAAACCCTGCTCTCATTCCAGTGCTGGGATAAGTCGTACCCCCCGATCGGCCCCCCATCCCAGCACTGGGGTGAGAGCAGGCTCTTCTATAGCCTCCTATAGCCCCTCCTCCCAGCACTGCGGTGAGAGCAGGCTCTTCCATAGCCCCCTATAGCCCCTCATCCCAGCACTGGGGTGAGAGCAGGCTCTTCCATAGCCTCCTATAGCCCCTCTTCCCAGCACTGGGGTGAGAGCAGGCTCTTCCATAGCCTCCTATAGCCCCCCATCCCAGCACTGGGGTGAAAGCAGGCTCAGTCATAGCCCCCTATAGCCCCTCATCCCAGCACTGTGGTGGAAGCAGGCTCTTCCATAGCCCTCTATAGCCCCCCATCCCAGCACTGGGGTGAGAGCAGGCTCTTCCATAGCCTCCTATAGCCCATCATCCCAGCACTGGGGTGAGAGCAGGCTCTTCCATAGCCCCCTATAGCCCCCCATCCCAGAACTGGGGTGAGAGCAGGCTCTTCCATAGCCTCTCACAGCCCCTCATCCCATCACTGGGGTGAGAGCAGGCTCTTCCATAGGCTACTATAGACCCTCATCCCAGCACTGGGGTGAAAGAAGGCTCTTCAATAGCCCCCTATAGCCCCTCAGCCTGCTCTCAAACCAGTGCTGGGATAAGTCTTACCCCCCTATAGTCCCCCCATCCCAGCACTGGGGTGAGAGCAGGCTCTTCTATAGCCTCCTATAGTCCCCCCTCCCAGCACTGCGGTGAGAGCAGGCTCTTCCATAGCCCCCTATAGCCCCTCATCCGAGCACTGGGGTGAGAGCAGGCTCTTCCATAGCCTCCTATAGCTCGCCATCCTAGCACTGAAGTGAGAGCAGGCTCAGTCATAGCCCCCTATAGCCCCTCATCCCAGCACTGCGGTGAGCAGGCTCTTTCATATTCCACTATAGACCCCAATCCCAGCACTGGGGTGAGAGCAGGCTCTTCCATAGCCCCCTATAGCCCCCAACCCCGGCACTGGGGTGAGAGGAGGCTCAGTTATAGCCCGCTATAGCCCCTCATCCCAGCACTGGGATGAAAGGAGGCTCAGCATAGCCCCCTATAGCCCCTCATCCCAGCACTGGGGTGAAAGCAGGCTCTTCCATAGCCCCCTATAGTTCCCCATCCTAGCACTGGGGTGGGAGCAGGCTCTCCCATAGCCTCCTATAGACACTCCTCCCAGCAATGGGGTGAGAGCAGGCTCTTCCATAGCCTCCTATAGACCCTCATCCCAGCACTGAGATGAGAGAAGGTGCTTCCAAAGCCCCCTATAGCCCCCCATCACAGCACTGCGGTAAGAGCAGGCTCTTCCATAGCCCCCTATTGCCCCCCCCATCCCAGCCCTGGGGTGAGAGCAGGCTCTTCCATAGCCCCCTATAGCCCCTCATCCCAGCACTGGGGTAGAGCAGGCTCTTCCATAGCCCCTATAGCCCCTCATCCCAGCACTGGGTTGAGAGCAGGCTCTTCCATAGCCCCCTTTGGCCCCTATAGCCCCCCATCCCAGCACTGGGGTGAAAGCAAGCTCTTCCATAGCCCCTATAGCCCCCATCCCAGCACTGGGGTGAGAGCAGGCTCTTCCATAGACTCCTATACCCCTCATCCCAGCACTGGGTGAGAGCAGGCTCTTCCATAGCCCCTATGGCCCCTCATCCCAGCACTGCGGTGAGAGCAGGCTCTTCCATAGCCCCTATAGCCCCTCAGCCTGCTCTCAAACCAGTGCTGGGATAAGTCTTACCCCTATAGTCCCCATCCCAGCACTGGGGTGAGCAGGCTCTTCCATAGCCTCCTATAGCCCCTCCTCCCAGCACTGCGGTGAGAGCAGGCTCTTCCATAGCCCCCTATAGCCCCGCATCCCAGCACTGGCGTGAGCAGGCTCTTCCATAGCCCCTATAGCCCCTCTTCCCAGCACTGGGGTGAAAGCAGGCTCTTCCATAGCCCCTATAGCCCCCATCCCAGAACTGGGGTGAGAGCAGGCTCTTCCATAGCCTCCTGTAGCCCCCCCTCCCAGCACTGGGGTGAGAGCAGGCTCTTCCATAGCCCCCTATAGCCCCCCATCCCAGCACTTGGGTGGGAGCAGGCTCTTCCATAGCCTCCTATAGCCCCTCCTCCCAGCACTGGGGTGTTAGCAGGCTCTTCCATAGCCCCCTATAGCCCCCCATCCCAGAACTAGGGTGAGAGCAGGCTCTTCCATAGCCTCCTATAGCCCCTCATTCCAGCACTGGGGTGACAGCAGGGTCTTCCATAGCCGCCTATAGCCCCCCATCCCAGCACTGGGGTGAGCAGGCTCTTCCATAGCCCCTATAGCCCCCATCCCAGCACTGGGGTGAGAGCAGGCTCTTCCATAGCCTCCCACAGCCCCTCATCCCAGCACTGGGGTGAGAGCAGGCTCTTCCATAGCCCCTATAGCACCCCATCCCAGCACTGGGGTGAGAGCAGGCTCTTCCATAGGCTACTATAGACCCTCATCCCAGCACTGGGGTGAGAGCAGGCTCTTCCATAGCCTCCTATAGCCCCCCATCCCAGCACTGGGGTGGGTGCAGGCTCTTCCATAGACTCCTATACCCCTCATCCCAGCACTGGAGTGAGCAGGCTCTTCAATAGCCCCTATGGCCCCAAAGCCTGCTCTCAAAACAGTGCTGGGATAAGTCTTACCCCTATAGTCCCCCCATCCCAGCACTGGGGTGAGAGCAGGCTCTTCTATAGCCTCCTATAGCCCCTCCTCCCAGCACTGCGGTGAGAGCAGGCTCTTCCATAGCCCCCTATAGCCCCTCATCCCAGCACTGGGGTGAGAGCAGGCTCTTCCATAGCCTCCTATAGCCCCTCTTCCCAGCACTGGGGTGAGAGCAGGCTCTTCCATAGCCTCCTATAGCTCGCCATCCTAGCACTGAAGTGAGAGCAGGCTCAGTCATAGCCCCTATAGCCCCTCATCCCAGCACTGCGGTGAGCAGGCTCTTTCATATTCCAATATAGACCCAAATCCCAGCACTGGGGTGAGAGCACGCTCTTCCATAGCCCCCTATAGCCCCCAACCCCAGCACTGGGGTGAGGAGGCTCAGTTATAGCCCGCTATAGCCCCTCATCCCAGCACTGGGGTGAAAGCAGGCTCAGTCGTAGCCCACTATAGCCCCTCATCCCGGCACTGGGGTAAGAGCAGGCTCTTTCATAGCCCCCTATAGCCCACAACACCAGCACTGGGGTGGGAGCAGGCTCTTCCATAGCCTCCCATAGACCCTCCTCCCAGCAATGTGGTGAGAGCAGGCTCTTCCATAGCCTCCTATAGGCGCTCATCCCAGCACTGGGGTGAGAGAAGGTGCTGCCAAAGCACCCTCTAGGCGCCCCTCGGCGCGCTGCGGTACGAGCAGGCTCTGCCCTAGCCCCTATTGCCCCCATCCCAGCCCTGGGGTGAGCAGGCTCTTCCATAGCCCCCGAAAGCCCCTCATCCCAGCACTGGGGTAAGAGCAGGCTCTTCCATAGCCCCCTATAGCCCCTCATCCCAGCACTGGGATGAGAGCAGGCTCAGTCATAGCCCCCTATAGCCCCTCATCCCAGCAGTGGGTTGAAAGCAGGCTCCTCCATAGCCCCCTATAGACCCCCATCCCAGCGCTGGGGTGAGAGCAGGCTCTTTCATAGCCCCCTATAGCTCCCAACCCCAGCACTGGGGTGAGAGGAGGCTCCGTCATAGCCTGCTATAGCCCCTCATCCCAGCACTGGGGTGAAAGCAGGCTCAGTCATAGCCCCCTATAGCCCCTCATCCCAGCACTGTGGTGGAAGCAGGCTCTTCCATAGCCCTCTATAGCCCCCCATCCCAGCACTGGGGTGAGAGCAGGCTCTTCCATAGCCTCCTATAGCCCATCATCCCAGCACTGGGGTGAGAGCAGGCTCTTCCATAGCCCCCTATAGCCCCCCATCCCAGAACTGGGGTGAGAGCAGGCTCTTCCATAGCCTCTCACAGCCCCTCATCCCATCACTGGGGTGAGAGCAGGCTCTTCCATAGGCTACTATAGACCCTCATCCCAGCACTGGGGTGAAAGAAGGCTCTTCAATAGCCCCCTATAGCCCCTCAGCCTGCTCTCAAACCAGTGCTGGGATAAGTCTTACCCCCCTATAGTCCCCCCATCCCAGCACTGGGGTGAGAGCAGGCTCTTCTATAGCCTCCTATAGTCCCCCCTCCCAGCACTGCGGTGAGAGCAGGCTCTTCCATAGCCCCCTATAGCCCCTCATCCGAGCACTGGGGTGAGAGCAGGCTCTTCCATAGCCTCCTATAGAGCCCCATCCAAGCACTGGGGTGAGAGCAGGCTCTGCCATAGCCCCCTATAGACCCTCATCCCAGCACTGCGGTGAGGCAGGCTCTTTCATATTCCACTATAGACCCCAATCCCAGCACTGGGGTGAGAGCAGGCTCTTCCATAGCCCCCTATAGCCCCTCATCCGAGCACTGGGGTGAGAGGAGGCTCAGGGATAGCCCGCTATAGCGCCGCATCCCAGCACTGGGATGAAAGGAGGCTCAGCATAGCCCCCTATAGCCCCTCATCCCAGCACTGGGGTGAAAGCAGGCTCTTCCATAGCCCCCTATAGTTCCCCATCCTAGCACTGGGGTGGGAGCAGGCTCTCCCATAGCCTCCTATAGACACTCCTCCCAGCAATGGGGTGAGAGCAGGCTCTTCCATAGCCTCCTATAGACCCTCATCCCAGCACTGACGTGAGAGAAGGTGCTTCCAAAGCCCCTATAGCCCCCATCACAGCACTGCAGTAAGAGCAGGCTCGTCCATAGCCCCCTATTGCCCCCCATCCCAGCCCTGGGGTGAGAGCAGGCTCTTACATAGCCCCCTATAGCCCCTCATCCCAGCACTGGGGTAAGAGCAGGCTCTTCCATAGCCCCTATAGCCCCTCATCCCAGCACTGGGGTGAGAGCAGGCTCTTCCATAGCCCCCTTTAGCCCCTATAGCCCCCATCCCAGCACTGGGGTGAAAGCACGCTCTTCCATAGCCCCCTATAGCCCCCCATCCCAGCACTGGGGTGAGAGCAGGCTCTTCCATAGACTCCTATACCCCTCATCCCAGCACTGGAGTGAGAGCAGGCTCTTCCATAGCCCCCTATAGCCCCTCATCCCAGCACTGCGGTGAGAGCAGGCTCTTCCATAGCCCCCTATAGCCCCTCAGCCTGCTCTCAAACCAGTGCTGGGATAAGTCTTACCCCTATAGTCCCCATCCCAGCACTGGGGTGAGCAGGCTCTTCCCTAGCCTCCTATAGCCCCTCCTCCCAGCACTGCGGTGAGAGCAGGCTCTTCCATAGCCCCCTATAGCCCCTCATCCCAGCACTGGCGTGAGAGCAGGCTCTTCCATAGCCCCCTATAGCCCCTCTTCCCAGCACTGGGGTGAAAGCAGGCTCTTCCATAGCCCCCTATAGCCCCCCATCCCAGAACTGGGGTGGGAGCAGGCTCAGCCATAGCCCCCTATAGCCCATCATCCCAGCACTGGGGTGAGCAGGCTCTTCCATAGCCCCCTATAGCCCCCCATCCCAGAACTAGGGTGAGAGCAGGCTCTTCCATAGCCTCCTATAGCCCCTCATTCCAGCACTGGGGTGAAAGCAGGTTCTTCCATAGCCCCCTATAGCCCCCCATCCCAGCACTGGGGTGAGAGCAGGCTCTTCCATAGCCCCCTATAGCCCCCCATCCCAGCACTGGGGTGAGAGCAGGCTCTTCCATAGCCTCCCACAGCCCCTCATCCCATCACTGGGGTGAGAGCAGGCTCTTCCATAGCCCCCTATAGCACCCCATCCCAGCACTGGGGTGAGAGCAGGCTCTTCCATAGGCTACTATAGACCCTCATCCCAGCACTGGGGTGAGAGCAGGCTCTTCCATAGCCTCCTATAGCCCCCCATCCCAGCACTGGGGTGGGTGCAGGCTCTTCCATAGACTCCTATACCCCTCATCCCAGCACTGGAGTGAGAGCAGGCTCTTCAATAGCCCCCTATAGCCCCAAAGCCTGCTCTCAAAACAGTGCTGGGATAAGTCTTACCCCCCTATAGTCCCCCCATCCCAGCACTGGGGTGAGAGCAGGCTCTTCTATAGCCTCCTATAGCCCCTCCTCCCAGCACTGCGGTGAGAGCAGGCTCTTCCATAGCCCCCTATAGCCCCTCATCCCAGCACTGGGGTGAGAGCAGGCTCTTCCATAGCCTCCTATAGCCCCTCTTCCCAGCACTGGGGTGAGAGCAGGCTCTTCCATAGCCTCCTATAGCTCGCCATCCTAGCACTGAAGTGAGAGCAGGCTCAGTCATAGCCCCCTATAGCCCCTCATCCCAGCACTGCGGTGAGAGCAGGCTCTTTCATATTCCAATATAGACCCCAATCCCAGCACTGGGGTGAGAGCACGCTCTTCCATAGCCCCCTATAGCCCCCAACCCCAGCACTGGGGTGAGAGGAGGCTCAGTTATAGCCCGCTATAGCCCCTCATCCCAGCACTGGGGTGAGAGCAGGCTCTGTCCTAGCCCACTATAGACCCCCATCCCCGCACTGGGGTCAGAGCAGGCTCTTTCATAGCCCCCTATAGCCCACAACACCAGCACTGGGGTGGGAGCAGGCTCTTCCATAGCCTCCCATAGACCCTCCTCCCAGCAATGTGGTGAGAGCAGGCTCTTCCATAGCCTCCTATAGGCGCTCATCCCAGCACTGGGGTGAGAGAAGGTGCTGCCAAAGCACCCTATAGCCCCCCATCACAGCACTGCGGTAAGAGCAGGCTCTTCCATAGCCCCCGATTGCCCCCCATCCCAGCCCTGGGGTGAGAGCAGGCTCTTCCATAGCCCCCTAAAGCCCCTCATCCCAGCACTGGGGTAAGAGCAGGCTCTTCCATAGCCCCCTATAGCCCCTCATCCCAGCACTGGGATGAGAGCAGGCTCAGTCATAGCCCCCTATAGCCCCTCATCCCAGCAGTGGGTTGAAAGCAGGCTCCTCCATAGCCCCCTATAGCCCCTCATCCCAGCAGTGGGTTGAAAGCAGGCTCCTCCATAGCCCCCTATAGACCCCCATCCCAGCGCTGGGGTGAGAGGAGGCTCCGTCATAGCCTGCTATAGCCCCTCATCCCAGCACTGGGGTGAAAGCAGGCTCAGTCATAGCCCCCTATAGCCCCTCATCCCAGCACTGTGGTGGAAGCAGGCTCTTCCATAGCCCTCTATAGCCCCCCATCCCAGCACTGGGGTGAGAGCAGGCTCTTCCATAGCCTCCTATAGCCCATCATCCCAGCACTGGGGTGAGAGCAGGCTCTTCCATAGCCCCCTATAGCCCCCCATCCCAGAACTGGGGTGAGAGCAGGCTCTTCCATAGCCTCTCACAGCCCCTCATCCCAGCACTGGGGTGAGAGCAGGCTCTTCCATAGGCTACTATAGACCCTCATCCCAGCACTGGGGTGAAAGAAGGCTCTTCAATAGCCCCCTATAGCCCCTCAGCCTGCTCTCAAACCAGTGCTGGGATAAGTCTTACCCCCCTATAGTCCCCCCATCCCAGCACTGGGGTGAGAGCAGGCTCTTCTATAGCCTCCTATAGTCCCCCCTCCCAGCACTGCGGTGAGAGCAGGCTCTTCCATAGCCCCCTATAGCCCCTCATCCGAGCACTGGGGTGAGAGCAGGCTCTTCCATAGCCTCCTATAGCTCGCCATCCTAGCACTGAAGTGAGAGCAGGCTCAGTCATAGCCCCCTATAGCCCCTCATCCCAGCACTGCGGTGAGAGCAGGCTCTTTCATATTCCACTATAGACCCCAATCCCAGCACTGGGGTGAGAGCAGGCTCTTCCATAGCCCCCTATAGCCCCCAACCCCGGCACTGGGGTGAGAGGAGGCTCAGTTATAGCCCGCTATAGCCCCTCATCCCAGCACTGGGATGAAAGGAGGCTCAGCATAGCCCCCTATAGCCCCTCATCCCAGCACTGGGGTGAAAGCAGGCTCTTCCATAGCCCCCTATAGTTCCCCATCCTAGCACTGGGGTGGGAGCAGGCTCTCCCATAGCCTCCTATAGACACTCCTCCCAGCAATGGGGTGAGAGCAGGCTCTTCCATAGCCTCCTATAGACCCTCATCCCAGCACTGAGATGAGAGAAGGTGCTTCCAAAGCCCCCTATAGCCCCCCATCACAGCACTGCGGTAAGAGCAGGCTCTTCCATAGCCCCCTATTGCCCCCCCCATCCCAGCCCTGGGGTGAGAGCAGGCTCTTCCATAGCCCCCTATAGCCCCTCATCCCAGCACTGGGGTAAGAGCAGGCTCTTCCATAGCCCCCTATAGCCCCTCATCCCAGCACTGGGGTGAGAGCAGGCTCTTCCATAGCCCCCTTTAGCCCCCTATAGCCCCCCATCCCAGCACTGGGGTGAAAGCAAGCTCTTCCATAGCCCCCTATAGCCCCCCATCCCAGCACTGGGGTGAGAGCAGGCTCTTCCATAGACTCCTATACCCCTCATCCCAGCACTGGAGTGAGAGCAGGCTCTTCCATAGCCCCCTATAGCCCCTCATCCCAGCACTGCGGTGAGAGCAGGCTCTTCCATAGCCCCCTATAGCCCCTCAGCCTGCTCTCAAACCAGTGCTGGGATAAGTCTTACCCCCCTATAGTCCCCCCATCCCAGCACTGGGGTGAGAGCAGGCTCTTCCATAGCCTCCTATAGCCCCTCCTCCCAGCACTGCGGTGAGAGCAGGCTCTTCCATAGCCCCCTATAGCCCCTCATCCCAGCACTGGCGTGAGAGCAGGCTCTTCCATAGCCCCCTATAGCCCCTCTTCCCAGCACTGGGGTGAAAGCAGGCTCTTCCATAGCCCCCTATAGCCCCACATCCCAGCACTGGGGTGAGAGCAGGCTCTTCCATAGCCTCCTGTAGCCCCCCATCCCAGCACTGGGGTGGAAGCAGGCTCTTCCATAGCCCCCTATAGCCCCCCATCCCAGCACTTGGGTGGGAGCAGGCTCATTCATAGCCCCCTATAGCCCATCATCCCAGCACTGGGGTGAGAGCAGGCTCTTCCATAGCCCCCTATAGCCCCCCATCCCAGAACTAGGGTGAGAGCAGGCTCTTCCATAGCCTCCTATAGCCCCTCATTCCAGCACTGGGGTGAAAGCAGGTTCTTCCATAGCCCCCTATAGCCCCCCATCCCAGCACTGGGGTGAGAGCAGGCTCTTCCATAGCCCCCTATAGCCCCCCATCCCAGCACTGGGGTGAGAGCAGGCTCTTCCATAGCCTCCCACAGCCCCTCATCCCATCACTGGGGTGAGAGCAGGCTCTTCCATAGCCCCCTATAGCACCCCATCCCAGCACTGGGGTGAGAGCAGGCTCTTCCATAGGCTACTATAGACCCTCATCCCAGCACTGGGGTGAGTGCAGGCTCTTCCATAGCCCCCTATCGCCCCCCATCCCAGCACTGGGGTGGGTGCAGGCTCTTCCATAGACTCCTATACCCCTCATCCCAGCACTGGAGTGAGAGCAGGCTCTTCAATAGCCCCCTATAGCCCCAAAGCCTGCTCTCAAAACAGTGCTGGGATAAGTCTTACCCCCCTATAGTCCCCCCATCCCAGCACTGGGGTGAGAGCAGGCTCTTCTATAGCCTCCTATAGCCCCTCCTCCCAGCACTGCGGTGAGAGCAGGCTCTTCCATAGCCCCCTATAGCCCCTCATCCCAGCACTGGGGTGAGAGCAGGCTCTTCCATAGCCTCCTATAGCCCCTCTTCCCAGCACTGGGGTGAGAGCAGGCTCTTCCATAGCCTCCTATAGCTCGCCATCCTAGCACTGAAGTGAGAGCAGGCTCAGTCATAGCCCCCTATAGCCCCTCATCCCAGCACTGCGGGGCTAGCAGGCTCTTTCATATTCCAATATAGACCCCAATCCCAGCACTGGGGTGAGAGCACGCTCTTCCATAGCCCCCTATAGCCCCCAACCCCAGCACTGGGGTGAGAGGAGGCTCAGTTATAGCCCGCTATAGCCCCTCATCCCAGCACTGGGGTGAAAGCAGGCTCAGTCGTAGCCCACTATAGCCCCTCATCCCGGCACTGGGGTAAGAGCAGGCTCTTTCATAGCCCCCTATAGCCCACAACACCAGCACTGGGGTGGGAGCAGGCTCTTCCATAGCCTCCCATAGACCCTCCTCCCAGCAATGTGGTGAGAGCAGGCTCTTCCATAGCCTCCTATAGGCGCTCATCCCAGCACTGGGGTGAGAGAAGGTGCTGCCAAAGCACCCTATAGCCCCCCATCACAGCACTGCGGTAAGAGCAGGCTCTTCCATAGCCCCCTATTGCCCCCCATCCCAGCCCTGGGGTGAGAGCAGGCTCTTCCATAGCCCCCTAAAGCCCCTCATCCCAGCACTGGGGTAAGAGCAGGCTCTTCCATAGCCCCCTATAGCCCCTCATCCCAGCACTGGGATGAGAGCAGGCTCAGTCATAGCCCCCTATAGCCCCTCATCCCAGCAGTGGGTTGAAAGCAGGCTCCTCCATAGCCCCCTATAGACCCCCATCCCAGCGCTGGGGTGAGAGCAGGCTCTTTCATAGCCCCCTATAGCTCCCAACCCCAGCACTGGGGTGAGAGGAGGCTCCGTCATAGCCTGCTATAGCCCCTCATCCCAGCACTGGGGTGAAAGCAGGCTCAGTCATAGCCCCCTATAGCCCCTCATCCCAGCACTGTGGTGGAAGCAGGCTCTTCCATAGCCCTCTATAGCCCCCCATCCCAGCACTGGGGTGAGAGCAGGCTCTTCCATAGCCTCCTATAGACCCTCCTCCCGGCACGGCGGTGAGAGCAGGCTCTTCCATAGCCCCCTATAGCCCCTCATCCCAGCTCTGGGATGAGAGCACGCTCAGTCATAGCCCCCTATAGACCCTCATCCCAGCAGTGGGTTGAAAGCAGTCTCCTCCATAGCCCCCTATAGCCCCCCATCCCAGCGCTGGGGTGAGAGCAGGCTCTTCCATAGCTCCCTATAGACCCTCATCCCAGAACTGGGGTGAGAGCAGGCTCTTCTATAGCCCCCTATAGACCCCCATCCCAGCACTGGGGTGACAGCAGGCTCTTCCATAGCCCCCTATAGCCCCTCATCCCAGCACTGGGGTGAGAGCAGGCTCTTCCATAGCCCCCTATAGCCCGCCATCCTAGCACTGAAGTGAGAGCAGGCTCAGTCATAGCCCCCTATAGCCCCCTATCCCAGCACTGGGGTGAGAGCAGGCTCTTCCAGAGCCCCCTATAGACCCTCAGCCCAGCACTGTGGTGAGAGCAGGCTCTTCCATAGCCCTCTATAGCCCCCCATCCCAGCACTGGGATGAGAGCAGGCTCAGTCATAGCCCCCTATATTTCCTCATCCCAGCACTGGGGTGAGGGCAGGCTCTTCCATAGCCCCCTATATCCCGCCATCCTAGCACTGAAGTGAGAGCAGGCTCAGTCATAGCCCCCTATAGCCCCCCATCACAGCACTGGGGTGAGAGCAGTCTCTTCCATAGCCCCCTATAGCCCGTCATCGCAGCACTGGGGTGAGAGCAGTCTCAGTCATAACCCCCTATAGCCCCTCATCCCAGCACTGGGGTGAGAGCAGGCTCTTCCATAGCCCCCTATAGCCCCCCATCCCAGCACTGGACTGAGAGCAGACTCTTCCATAGCCCCCTATAGCCCCTCATCCCAGCACTGGGGTGAGAGCAGGCTTTTCCATAGCCCCCTATAGCCCCTCATCCCAGCACTGGGGTGAGAACAGGCTTAGTCATAGCCCCCTTTATTCCCTCTTCCCAGCACTGGGGTGAGAGCAGGCTCAGTCATAGCCCCCTATATCCCCCCTTCCCAGCACTGGGGTGGGTGCAGCCTCCTATAGCCCCCAATCGCAGCACTGGGGTGAGAACAGCCTCAGTCATAGCCCCCTATAACCCCCCTTCCCAGCACTGGCATGAGAGCAGGCTCTTCCATAGCCCCCTATAGCCCCCAATCCCAGCACTGGGATGAGAGCAGGCTCAGTCATAGCCTCCTATAGCCCCCCCATCCCAGCACTGGGTTGAGAGCAGGCTCTTCCATAGCCCCCTATAGCCCGCCATCCAAGCACTGGGGTGAGAGCAGGCTCTTCCATAGCCCCCTATAGCCCCCCATCCAAGCACTGGAGTGAAAGCAGGCTCTTCCATAGCCTTCTATAGCCCCTCATCCCAGCACTGGGGTGAAAGCAGGCTCAGTCGTAGCCCCCTATAGCCCCCCATCCCAGCACTGGGGTGAGAGCTGGCTCTTCCATAGCCCCCTATAGCCCCTCATCCCAGCACTGGGGTGAGAGCAGGCTCAGTCATAGCCCGCTATAGTCTCCTGTCATAGGGCATGCACACCCCATCCTCTTTTGGGATGGGGCAAGGGTTGCTATAGCGTGCTAGGACATGTCAGAGCGGGTCCTGCCCAGGGCTGTCCGGGATGGGGATGGAGGCAAGTGGGGCAATTTGCCCCAGGCCCCGGGCCCCACAGGGGCCCCACGAGAGTTTTCAGGGGGCCCCATGAGAGTTTCGGGGAGTCTTCGGCGGCAGGTCCTTCACTGAACACAGGCAGATCGAGTGAAGGACCCACTGCTGAAGACCTGGAACTTCTTCCACTCCGGGTCTTTGGCGGCAGTGGGTCCTTCACTCGCTTCGGGACCTGCCGCCGAAGTGCCCCGAAGACCCGGAGCAGAAGGACCCTGTAAACGGGTTGACTCAGCCCTGCTGCACCTCCTGCTGGTTGCTCTATGAATTTAGCTCTGTCCAGGCCTTGAGCACCCTCTGCAGGCTGGTGATCCACCTGTTCGTAGGCCCCCCGTGTCCCTCCCTGGACCCGGTGCCCTTTTACATGGGGTGCTGCCCCCTAGCAGTAACCCCTTTCTCTCTCTGCGTCTCCCTTTCTCTCTCAGGGAACCCCCACCCTCTATCCCTACCTTGCCTCAGTATTGGCTACTGCCAGTCATTGTCTAGCCCCACAGTCTGGGGCAGACTGCAGTATCAGCCTACTCATCACAGGCAAAGTTGGGTTTGGACCTGCTGCCTTGGCCTACCCCTGGGTTGCCCCCTGCAACCCCCAGTACCTAGTGGCCCACTGCTAGGCCGCAGCCTGGGGCTTTCTAGGCTGGAGCTCCCCAGCTCCTCAGCCTTCCCCAGCCCTGCTACCCTCAGGTATCTAGTCTCAAGTGCCTAAGCAGCCAGGCCCATCTCTCTCTATAGCCAGAGAGAGACTGTCTGGCTCCTGGCTTCCCTGCCTTGATATAAGGCCCTGTTGCTCTGTTTGGGGCGTGGCCCCCAGCTGCAGCCACTTCCCTGATCAGCTCAGCCTTGAAAGCCACTGCTCTCAAGCCCTGTCAGGCCACTTTTTAAACCCCTTCCAGCAGGAGCAGGGTCCACCCTGCTACAGACCCCCACCGCAGAAAACCCCAGGCCCCCTGAATCCTCTTGGCAGCCCTGATCCTGCCACAGCCCCCCCATCCCAGCAGTGGGGGGAGAGCAGGCTCTGCCCTAGCACCCAGGAGCCCCGCAATTGCAGACTCTGACATGGACATCATAATTACAAAAAATGAGCCTTTGTGGACCAGCTAGGGGATCCCTCAGTGGTCCTGTGGCTTGGGAGAGCGCTGCTTTATTCTGGGTCCACTTCCAATTAACTTCCCAGCACTCTGCCCTGTCTGGGAAGCTCAGCCCTTAAAGGCACAGGCCCCAATTCACATCTTTCCTACCCAGCCAAAACTTTATAATGATAAGTCTTAAAAACAAAACCAACTCAAACAACACACACTCACTAATACCAATAACCCTCCTGACAACTAAACTGACTAACAACATTCAGTGAGTCTGTGAGGTGCCCTGCGCTGCTGCCTGGACCTGGGGGCTCCCCTGGAACATCCGCACCGCTGCTGTCAGGAGATGGCAGGGCCCATTCCTGTTCCTGTCTGAGACCCTGTAAGGCAAAGCAGCCAGTTCCATGCCCCTTGTCTCCCTCCCGCCTGGGATTTTGTCCTCTGTGGTATGTGTCCATCTGGGGTGACAGACTCACAGGACTGCGGAATGAGCTCTTGTGACCCCACTGTTGTTTGTGGCTATTGTTCCCCATCAGAGAGAGAGAGAGAGACAGCCTGACAGCTCCTTGGACTCCAAATCATACTGAGTTTTTGTCCGGCTTTCTCTGCCTCTTTATATGTCTGCAAGTTCCCAGCGACTCTGACCTCAGTTCCAAACAGTGCAGGCATTCTGGTGTTCTCTCAAACAAAATGCAGCCATGTTTCATTGGTGCCATTCTCTGGTTTAACAGTGTTAAATACAGAGCAGGGTCTGACACTGAAGCCTCTTTCAGTAGGTTCTTTATTCCTTTTGACACCATTTTCCACCAACCCATTGAGATAATGGGGACTCCTGAGCATGGGCTCTGTGCTTAGGGTTTGGCTTGGTGGCTGCTGTGGTAGGTAATGGCAGGATATAGCATCAGCACATCTGTGAGCACCATCTCTGTATCATGTGCAGCCACTGGTTTGTGACCCAAGG
Organism: Mauremys reevesii; assembly: GCF_016161935.1. Lineage (NCBI taxonomy): Eukaryota > Metazoa > Chordata > Testudines > Geoemydidae > Mauremys > Mauremys reevesii. The sequence goes on along the minus strand of NC_052646.1, from coordinate 11,516,074 downwards.
ATGTCTGCTGTTTCTATAGGTGGGGTCGCCTCCGAGTGATGTGGGTCCTAGTTACAATGCCCAGTGCACGCAGAAAGGTCCCTGTGGCATAGAGCTCCTAGCATCAGTACTGCCTCTACATGCTGAATTGCACGTGGGCTGTGACCCCTGCACATTGCAGCATTCGGGAGCCCTCTGAGCACACAGGGCTCCTGAGGATTGAAAGACATTTCCAGTGCCTTGTTTAGCAGGAAACACTGCCACGGGGGCTGCTGCTGCTGCTGTGAAGGCAGAGGAACCCCCAGGATAATGGGGAGCATTTCTCACTTTCCTTCTCCTGTATTTATCTACTCTTATACTGTAACTTCCAGCCTTGGAATAATTACCCAGTATCGCTATTTATATCAAAGCCACATGCACAGAGATAGCAGCAAACATCCCTATTCAGGGAGGGCCAGGCTGCTATAAATAGCCCTGTCTGTAATTATCTCCAGAACTATTTGTTAAAATGGGAAAGTACATAAACAAGGACTGGAAATGCCAATGCTTAGTTAATGCAAACCATGACCAAGCTGCCCCAGGGCCTCTGGGGAGCTAACCAGTACACAGACCAGGAGCTGAAAGGAAGAAGAGGCCAGCTCAGGGGTGGCTCCAGGCCCCAGCACGCCAAGTGCGTGCTTGGGACAACAAGCCACTGGGGGCGCTCTGCCGATCGCCGCGAGGGCGGCAGGCAGGCTGCCTTTGGTGGCTTGCCTGCGGAGGGTCTGCTGGTCCCGCGGCTTTGGAGGACCTCCCACAGGTGTGCCTGCGGAGGGTCCGCTGGTCCTGCGGCTTCGGGAGGTCCTCCGGCCTGTGGGAGGTCCTCCGAAGCCGCGGGACCAGCAGACCCTCCGCAGGCAAGCCGCCGAAGGCAGCCTGCCTGCCGTGCTTGGGGTGGCAAAATGCCTAGAGCCGCCCCTGGGCCAGCTAGTTCCCTGGCTGTGTAAAGGGGATTAGTGCAAGAGCCTTTTGCCTCCTCTGCCCTCACTCTTCTGGACGGGGAGAAGGGACTGTTCTCTTTGCATCTTTGGGAGCATCTCAGAAGAAGCAAGGAAAAGCCAGGGCCATGCCTACTCCTCCCCCATACTGGCCCACGGACAGGGGACCACTGGGCTGGACCATCTGCACTGAAGGGAACTCTGAGCCTCTGTGGGAGGGAGTGGGATGGGGCCATCTCCCAATCTCAATACAGTGAGGGGTTATGTGCCATGTTCTGGCTCCCTGGATCTGCCCCATTCAACCTTTGTTTGTACCTGGAAGTAAAACTCAGACTGCAACCCCAAAACCAGTCCTGATGGCTGACCCTTCCAGGCAGCTCTAGGGTAGGGAGCATCAGAAATCCTAGGTCCTCCCTATAGGCCTGGCTTCTGGCATTGCTGCATAGCAGGTAGGGACCAAACCTGCATTGCCTGGGGCAGAGGGCAGGGTATGGGCATGAAAGGTTTTTCGGATGTCTCACATATGTGAGTCACTGAGCCCCATGGCTATTAGCAGTTCTGCAGCAACTATGTAAGTGTTTGCAGCCCTACGCAGCTGACTGTGTGCAATGGCCATGCCCCACAGAGAAGCAATGTCTCCTTTGCAATACACCGGAGAGAGCCAAGCAAGACAGCAGCGCTTCAACACCTGAGTAACACAAAAAGCCTATGCCCACACCTTTCTCCGCCTCCTCCACACAGCCTGCTCCAAGGGGCCAGCTACCAAGCTATGGCAAAGCCCCTCAGCAGGGGGACCACTTTCCTTGTCTATTTTTACCCAGACTAATCTTTTCCAGTTGCAGAGAAGGGTAAGTCACCCTGCCGTGACCCTGCACCTCTGGGGCAGGCACTGTGCCTGCTATACAGGAGGCTTGTTATGATAATTAGGGCCAGTGTTGAAGGATAAAACCTGCCTCCCTCCCTTTCTCTCACTCTGAGTGATCCCTGCAGGATCTGGCTGCCTGGCAGCTGCCACGTCACAGCCCAGGGTAGTAGCAAGGCCCAGGTCGGCGGGCACCAGGAGCTGGAGTCTCGCACATCTACAACCTTGCCTATTCCAGGGACATTTCACAAAACCTCCCTCTCCTGCCCCCATTTCAGCTGCCTGGGCGCTATTGACACAGGCAGCCAACACCGGTTCAATCGCCATGTCACTGCACCCTGCTGGAATGGGCGTCTGTGGGAATGGATCATTCTATGGGGTATGGGGTACCCATCTATGGGGTAACTCGTCTCTAAGAGTGGCCAACACCATTCTGGCATTTATTCAATCATCTGCCCATGGGGTGTTTCTTACTGTCCCTTCCCACCACCACCTTGGCGAGAAGCTGGCTCATGGCTTTGAGCAGGAGGGTTTAAATCCCTAGGCCCTGATTCACCACTGTCCTGCACCTTGTGGAGTCCTCTCCAGCAGGGAAACGCTCTCATTGACACTGAGGCCCAGATCCACAAAGGGACATAGGTGTTGCGAGGCTCACCGTCACGGCACCTCTAACATCCAGGGCCGGCTCTACAGTTTTCGCCGCCTCAAGCAGCGCGTTGAATTGCCGCCGCAGATAGTGGGGGCCGATCGTGTGCCCTTAGGGCGGCAGGCGCGTTTCTGTGGCAGCAGCAATTCAGCAGCAGCTTCTATGTTTAGCTGAAGACACCGCGGACAGCTAAACATAGAATCTGCTGCCGAATTGCCGCCACCGCGGAAACGCGCGAGCCGCCCTAAGGGTACACGGACTGCCCCCGCTGCGGTGGCAATTCGGTGCGCTGCCTGGGGGCAAAACAACAGGGACTGCCGCCCCCTGCAGAATGCTGCCCCAAGCACCAGCTTGGAATGCTGGTGCTTGGAGCCGGCCCTGCTAATATCACAGGAACATCCTGCGATCCAGGATTCTGCCCTTGGCTCCAGAACGGGGCGGGGCATGGCCCTTGCACTTTTTACCGGCCATAAGAGTGAGCAATGGGGGGGCAGAGAGGAATGATCGAGAGGCAGGGGCTCGAGGAGAAGAGGCGATGCAGCAGCGGGGCCTCAGGGAGAAGAGGCGATGCAGGGGCAGAGCTTCAGGGTAGGGTTGCCAGCTGTCCGGTTTTCAACTGGAACACCTGGTCAAAAAGGGACCCTGGCAGCTCCAGTCAGCACCACTGACTGGGCCATTAAAAGTGCGATTGACGGTGCAGTGGGGCTGGCAGGCTCCCTGCCCAGCTCTGCCCAGCTCCCAGAAGTGGCAACATGGCCCTCCAACTCCTAGGTGAAAGGGCAGCCAAGGAATCTCCATGAGCTGCCCCCGCCTGCAGGCGCCACCCCAAGCGCCAGCTCCGCAGCTCCCCACCTGGCCATCTCTCTGCCTAGGAGCCGGAGGGACATGTTGCCACTTCCCAGAAGCCACCTGAGGTCAGAGCCACCTGGAGTCTGCACCCCAAACCTCCTCCCACACTGCAACCCTCTGCCCCATCTGGGAGCCCCCTTCCACATTCTGAACCCCTTGGCCCCAGACTGGAGCCCCCTCCTGCACCCCAAGCCCCTCATTCCCAGCCCCACCCAGACCTGCACCCTCAGCCCGAGCCCTCAACCCCTCCCACACCCCAACCCCCTGCCCCAGCCCAGAGGCCCCTCCCACACCCCAACCCCCTGCCCCAGCCCAGAGCCCCCTCCCACACCCCAATCATAGAATCATAGAATCATAGAATCTCAGGATTGGAAGGGACCTCAGGAGGTATCTAGTCCAACCCCCTGCTCAAAGCAGGACCAAACCCAATCCCATGCCCCAGTTTGGTGAAAATAAGCAAGTGAGCAAGTCTCGGGGAGGGTGAGCGACAGAGGGAGGGGGGATGGAGTGAGCGGGGAATGGGGCCTTGGGGAAGGGGCAGGGCACAGGCGGGCCTCGGGGAAGGGGCAGGGATAGGGTGTTCAGTTTTCTGCAATGAGAAAGTTGGCAACCCCTATCTCAGGGCCTCGGGGAGGAGGAACGGTGCAGGGGCAGGACCTTGGGGCGAAGGGGCAGCACGTGGACAAGGTCTTGGGGAAAAGGGGTGGTGCAGGGGCAGGACCTCGGGGACAAGGGGCGGTGCAGGGGAATCTCAGAGGGAAGGCACAGTGCAGGGGGTGGAGCCACAGTTCGGGCACTCATGGGCCCCTCACTTTTATAGATCTTCCGCCACTCCTGGCTCCTATACAATGAACAGGGAGAGAGGCCCCTTAGACTGTGATCCCCACAGACAGCACAGCAGACGGGGAGCTGCCAAAGCCAGACAATGAGATACACCAACAAGCAGGTGTCCCTATACAGAGACAGACACCTAAGTCCCCACTGCAGGGAGGAACCTATTATGCTGGTGAGTCACAGCTGGGAGCCCCATGCCTGGATCAGGCACCTCAGATGCCTAAGCTATCTCCAGTGGGAACGAATTAGGGACCCGCCTCACTCCCCACAAAAATGGCCAGAGAAGGAGGTGGTGCCCATTTTGTAATGCTCAGACTGCTGGTTAGAGCACTCCCCTGGGACCTGGGAGTTCCCCCTTCTCTGCCAGCAGGGAAGAAAGGATTTGAACAGGGCTCTCCTACTTCCCAGGGGGTGCCTGAACCACTGAGCTCCTCGGTATGAGGCTACCTCAGGCTCTTCTGCTGAAGCTGTTCCCCTGTGGCTAAATAATGAAAGAGTCATTGGAGCAGGGAGACCGGACCACGGGTCTCCCGCATCCTGTGGGGACGGGTCATTCTCATTCTTACTCCATCTCTGGCCCCATGACTGTTCCACTGTGAGGCTTCAGTTGTCATTGGGCAAGAAGCTAGAAAGAGCCATCGAGCAAGACTGAGAATGACTCTGTAGGCCAGTGGTGAGGCACCCACCTGGAACAGGGGAGACCCAAGGTCCCATCTCCCTCCTCCAATTGCTCTTTTGTTGCTTATCCACAGTGGAGCAGCTTCAACAGGAGAGATGGGAGGGGCGCTGTCAAAGTTCAGGGCAGCAGCCTCTGTGTTTCCCCCTCATAGTTCAGCAAGGGCACCCACTATAGGTTCCTGGCTCCTCTGCCATCACCTCCCTTGACAGAGACGTGCAGAGTTTTTCCAGGCTGCACAGTTCTCTGGCTACACTGTGATTTCTCCAGCAAGCCAGACAGTCTCAAAGGCTGGTATCGACATTTTGCTTTCTCTCCAGAGGCTGCAGTGTAATTGCCCATAGGTATAAGTTACCAGATAGTCCTTTCTAAGCAGGCACATTTGTTCTTATGGTGAAAGCATTACAGTGGCAGATACAACAATAAAAAAGAACCTACACACCTGCTAATACGCTCAACAGAGATCCCCCCAACTCCATCAAGGGCTCTATCACAAGTTCATAACAGTTTTTGCCAGGGCCGGATTAACTTTTTGTGGGCCTGGAGCCAAACATATTTGTGCCCTCCGCGCCCCCCCAGGTAGTGAAAGAGCCAGGGGCAAGAGCACAGCGGGCAGGGTGGATTTGGTCAGGAAGATTCAATTTAATCCTGGTTTTTTACATAAAAGTGCATTTTTGTTGGTTGTTATAACCTTAATACATATTCTTCACAACTCAGAGATAGATGTAGGTTTCATTTTTAGAAGGCACACATTATACATTTTTAAACAGTGATTTATTTTGAAAACTTTTCAGATGAGTTTTACAGCTATATCAGAAAATGAATGATTGGTTATTTCATTTACCAAAGATAATTGAAGCAGATATTTATGAAGTCACTGGGAGGTGAATTATCTCCAATTCAACAGGTTAATCATTAATATTTGGAAGATTTTCTTGCCATGCTGTATTAGGAGAACATCACCAGACAGACATTTAAATTGTTTTATTTAACTAAAACAACAATATTAAGTATTCTGGATCTTTTTCTTCAACAGCAAACATAATATTTTAACAAAAAAGCATATGTCCCTCACTTCTCACATTTATCTTCAGACTTCTTCTCCTTGTCCAGATCTATTTCACCCCAAACAATCTTCTGTTCATTGAACTTTTTGAAACTTTTCACTTTTAAAGAGAGGTAAGGGATTGACTCTGTGTACACAAATTTGCCGAGGGACAATAGAATTGAGGTCTGTTATTTCTCACCTCTATATATTATTTATTTATTTTAAAACATTTTTGCTGCTGACAAGCATGTTACCTCTGGAGACATAAATCCACAGTTTGAGAAGTGTAAAACTAAGCATCTCTGATGGCATATTCTAGACTGAGTACTGAGTCCCATTGGGTAGACAGAAAGATTAACCTAAATAATTTATACAGAAGCCTGTGGTACCCCATAAGATTGGGTCCCTAATCCATGAACTATTGGAACTCATTTACAAAACTTTTCTTAAACATTACATGAATATATTGTCTCATACTATAGAATTGGAATTTATAATCCCTATTCCATGATGAGATATAATGTATCTTAATTAAAACCATCTTTAGATAGTTTTTCCCCCTCAAAAATCTGATTTAAATAAAAAAAATCCAATTGTTTTTAAAGTAATTGATTTTTATCCACCCTGACAACAGGGCATGGTGGGGGGGAAGGATTGGTCCCCAGCTGGAGCAAGACAGGGGCCAGGGGCAAGAGCACAGTGAGGCATGGGGGGAGGATTAGTCCCTGCTGACTGGAGCAAGGCATGGGCTGGGGGCAAAAGCACAGCGGGGTGGGAGCTAGGGTTGGTCCCTGGAGCAAGGGAGGGGCCAGGGGTAAACTGCAAGCACAGCAGGGCTGGGGAGGGGGTAAACAGGATCCCCCTGCCCATGCCCACATAGAGCGGGTACCTACCTTCTCCCTGGTTCTAGCCCATTCTCTTCGTCTCTCTCTGCACTGAGCTGAGGGTGGGGTGCACTGAGCATAGGGCTGGGGGTGCAGGGTCTGGGAGGGAGTTAGGGTGCAGGAGCAGGCTGGGGGTTGGGGTGCAGGGTCTGGCCAGGAGCTAGGGTGAGGGAGAGGGCTCAGGGTTGGGGCAGGAAGTTAGGGTGTGGAGAGCTTACCTGGGGCAGCTCCCATTTGGTGCAAGGGGTGCAGGTGGGAATATGTGGGGTGTGTGTGCAGGAGCTCCCACTTGGTGTTCAGGTTGGGGATGTGGGAGGTGCAGCACTCAGGGCATGGGGTGTGGGGAGGATGGGTATGTGGGGGGTGCAGGAGTCAGGGCATGGGTCTGGGGGTGTGCAAGAGTCAGGTCTGGGGTCATGGGTGTGTGGGGGGGTGCAGGAGTCAGGGCAGAGAGCTGGGGGTGTGGGCTGCAGTCGTGGGAGTGCTCCCAATCCCCTGCCCTGAGCGTCTCACGGCAGGGGGCTGGAGGGGATATGCCCTGATTCCACCCCTTCCCCAAGGCCCGACCCCTGCTTCTTCTCCACCTCCTCCCCCAAGTGGTGAGCGCGCTGAGGCTCTGCTCCTCCTCCTCTCATGTGCTGGCGAACAGCTGATCAGTGGCAGGGAGAGGTAGGGAGAGGGGAAGGGGCGGGAACACGGCGCGCTGGGGGAAGAAGCGGGGGAGGAGCTTGGCTGCTGGCAGAGCCTGCCCTGCAGCAGGAGCTGGCAGCACCAAGCTTCTGTCCCTGCAGGAGAGAGGGGGGTGGAGAAGAGCAGGCTGGGCTGGGGCCCCTTTGGAGGGTGGACCCAGCACAGCACCACGGTAAATCCGGTACTGGTTTGTCTAAGAAGCAGCACACGAATGCATAGGCTAGCCTTTCTTTTATACAGCTTGGGTCTTTGATCTTTAGTGACCATGGGTAGGTAATCAGTCAGACACTGGCTCTCTCCTCAGGGCATAGCTTCAAAAGGTCATGTGTGGAGGTGGGACTTTGCATTTCCCTCTCCCCAAGTATTTCCTAGGAAAACCACTTCCCTTTGTTTGTCCCAAAAGTTCCTTCTTGTCTGGCACATGCCTTAAAATAGACCTTTGAATCTCATAACACTTGCCAGGATTTACACTGGCCATGGGTCTGCCTTAGAGAAGTTACGTACAAGCCCACAATAATAGGCAAACTTTGCATTTATAATACAATGGACCCCAAATATACTTAAACTTCATTCAATAAGATCTCCAAAAATATTACAGGAAATTGCCGTATCTGTCACAGGCCCCAGAGCTCAACACTTGTATATGCATTGGGGACCCCTGTTCAAATCCTTTCTCCTACATAGGCAGTGTGAGGAAGTGAACCTGGGTCTCTCACATCCCAGGAGTGTGCTGATGATCATTTGAATAGGACCTGATCTGGTAGGCAGCCTTTGAACACATCTACTGGATTGGGCCCTGCACGTGACTCAAGGAGATGAACACCTGTCTTCCCAGTTCATGAATTACTCTGTAGCTTAGGAGGGTGACAGCTGCCTGGATGGCTAGATGGAGGCAGCTGTGCACATGTCCAAAGGCAGAAACAGAGCTGCCAAGGGAACTTTCACCCTAAAAATGTGGGCACCCAGTGGGTTTAGGCATCTACAGGGTTTGGCAGGAGATCTGTGGATTGCAGTGCAGCCTAAAACTGAGATCGCAGTTTAGGTGCCTGTTTGAGGCTTAAGTTCCTTTGTGGATCCCGTGCTAAGGCCTCTTCCTCCACCCTGGCAGCGTGTAGGTGTAATTCACAGCCAGAGTCATATAAAGGGCCTTAGCATCAGTGAGAATCATTTCACATGCACTGCACTGGTGCCAATGCCTGGCCAGAGTGCTGGGCAGCAGAGGGCCAAGGCCTTTATACTCCTACCCTCTCCTGTGTAACAGAATGTTCTCATTCCCCCCATTCCCAGGTGCAGAGCTAAAGGTGAGTGTGCACCTGGTGTGCAGGCTCCTGCATGCTTCTGGCACCTCTAGCCCAGCCATGGCCTCAGTTATGTTATAGTTATGGTGGGGGTTGGGCAAAACCTCATTGAAGCTGGTGGGAGTATTTAGGTTAAATGTAAAAAGCAGACTGCCTTTATGGAACAGAAAGCTGAAATGATAGGGGTTGCTGCCCAAAATACAGGCCCCCTGCAAGGCTGTGGTAGGGGTTGGGCCATGTAGGCCAAAGGATTTCCTGAAGAAATCTGATAACAAATGCAGAGGTGGGGGATTGATTGGATTGCGCTCTGTGTGTGATACAGATGCACACATCAAAGGCAGCAGAAAGTCAGAGAAGGACTTGTAGCATGACGTTGAGAAAAAGCTAGGAGAGCCAGCTTTGGGGCAAAGTGCTGGCTGGAAAGAGGCTTGGAGCTGTGAGCAAAGAATTGTCTCTTGCTGTTTGATTCCTCCAGAGTTCAGCGAAAGAGTACTGTGACAGGTTTGGTCACAGAGACCCCCTTGGGACTGTCACCTGATGTGCTGAGGTTATCTCTGAGCCTGTTTTCTCTGCCAGTTTGGGACTTCAGAACCCTGACTTGTTGAGCCAGACACGCTAGTCTGCTGCAACACAGACACAGGTTTGATCCACCCCCCCAAAGCTGCAGACTTTCATGAAAAACTGCTCAGCAGGTCACCTATCTCCAGCACCCAGACACCCAGCTCCCAAGGGGATCCAAACCCCAAATAAATCCGATTACTCTGTATAAAGTGTATACAGGGTAAACTCATAAATTGTCTGCCCTCTATATCACTGATAAAGAGATATGCACACTGTTTGCTCCCCCAGGTATTAATCACTTACTTTGGGTTCAATAATAAACAAAAAAGTGATTTTATTAAGCATAAAAAGTGGGATTTAAATGGTTCCAAGTACTAACAGACAGAACAAAGTAAGTCACCAAACAAAATAAAGCAAAACATGCAAGTCTAAGCCTAATACAGTAAGAAACTGATTATAGGTAAGATCTCACCCTCAGAGATGTTCCAATAAGCTTCTTTCACAGACTAGACTCCTTCCTAGTCTGGGCCCAATCCTTTCCCCTGGTACACTTCTTGTTAGTTCCAGCTCATGTAGTATCTAGAGGATTTCTCATGACTGCAGTCTCCTTTATTCTGTTCCACTCCCTTTTATATCTTTGGCACAAGGCGGGAATCCTTTGTCTCTCTCTGGGTTCCCACCTCTCCTTCTAAATGGAAAAGCACCAGGTTAAAGATGGATTTCAATATCATGTGACATGTTCACATGTCCTGTGAGACTTCATTACTCACTGGCTGGCACTCAGGTATACAGGAAGGCTTACAAGTAAACAGCCATTTACAATCAATTGTACTGGTTAATGGGAGCCATCAAGATTCCAAGCCACCATTAATGGCCCACACTTTGCATAGTTACAACAGGACTTCAGAGTAATACTTCAGATTTCTAGCTTCAGATACAAGAACGATACATTCTTACAAATAGCGTGAACACACTCATGAGCTTTGTAATGATACCTTACAAAAGACCTTTTACATAAAGCATATTCCAGTTACATTATATTTACTCTCATAAGCATACCGTATTTCTATAAACATATGGAGAGAAATGTCACAATTTCTTTGAAAATAAACAGGAATGTGCCAAACCCCTGATTGCATCACTAATTTCTCTTCCTAAGGAAACAATGTGCAAGAGCCCACTATCACTAACCATACAGGTGAAAGGGTAATAGCAGTGCAGTTATAGAATCATAGATTATTAGGGTTGGAAGGGACCTCAAGAGATCATCTAGTCCAACCCCCTGCTCAAAGCAGGACCAATCCCCAAATGGCCCCCTCAAGGACTGAACTCACAACGCTGGGTTTAGTAGGCCAATGCTCAAACCACTGAGCTATCCCTCCCCCCACCACTGTATCTAAGTGCTATGTTAGCACTTTTTGCCACAGCATGACACTGGGAGCTTATGTGCATTTGTTTCCACCATGATCCCCAACCCTGCTCTTATCCAGCCTCCCCCTCCTCTTCCTGCTCTGTCCCACATCCAAGTTGGGAGGAGGAGAAGGTCAGAGGGGGGATTTGTATGTTCTGGGGGTTTGTGTCTGAGTCAGCAGTGCAGCACAGCCCTCATGGCTGAGGGTGGCAGAACCCCATTCAGCTGGTTACAGGGTGCAAAGTCTGGCCATGAAGTGGCTGGAGACTCTTCATGTCCCTAGACCCGCTGCCCCCTGAAGAGCCTCCCTCCATCCCACACTTCTTTCCAGCTACTCAGGAGATGGGGCAAACCCAGACACTGGTGACATGGGAACATGTGACTCGGTTCCTTTTCCTAATGCATGACATATATGCAGCCTGTGTGTGCCGGTGTGTCCATGTGCATGACCATGTATGTTCGCCAGTGTGTGTGTATGGTGTATGTGTATGTGTGTGCACAGGCAGCCATCCGTGCATGTGTATAAAAGCATGTTTTTTCAAGCATGCATGTCTTTGTGCATGTGAACAAGTCTGTGTGTGTCCCTGTTTGTGTGTGTGTGGCTGTGTGTGTGGTTGTGTGCATGTTTGTGGCTCTGTGCCCACCTGGCTGGGAGCAGGGCTTGGTGCTTGTGTTAATCTGCTTTCTCCCCTGAAGGCAATGCCCTATGCTCACATGAGCCATGGGCCAGTCAGCTCCCAATCCTCCCCTGTATCACAGTCCCACACCTCACCCAGAAAGCCCTGCTCTATCCTCCGTCAGGTTGGCCCACTGCCCACTTTATGCAGAAGAGGCCCAGGGCCCTGCTGTTCGGGAAGCCCACTTGGGCATAAATCAGAAGGGTGCAGGTGTTGGTGACTCGCTCTTTATGGCCATTTTATTAGTGCTATTATGCTTCTTAATAAAACTCTGTACATGCACAATCAGGAGCAGCCAGGCAGGTGTGATTTATTCCCTGGAGATGCTGGTAGCAGGCATGAAGCCACAGTGTGGACACTCCCTTAGCCCTGGGTATAATCCAGACTTGCCCACTGGTCGGTGCTGACTCTGGCTCCATTCATCCATTTCCAGCCAGTCTGTGCTCCCTACACGCTAGGCCCTCCTCTCTCCAGCTCACCCTGTGCAACGGGCTGTCCTGGCCCCTGCCTCACCAACTCACATGCACCTGCCTTGTTGCTCGAGATACTCTTCGCAGCCCAGGACTAGAGCAAGCCAGATACAAAGCAGTGACCCAATCTGGGGAGAGCTGCTGGGGCGGGGTGTTCGACATCCCTGTATCTGGCAGATTTGGATGCTCTGGTGAGTGGAAGGGAAGGAGAAGGGGGCATCTCTGCAGAGGAATCATGGACTCCTAGTGCCAGGGCACAAGGAGCTAGAATCATCTCTCTCCCCCACCACAAATGGAATTTATCTGAGTCAAGAATCAATCTGGGGGGAAAGGAAATTGCAGTGGCATGTTTGTACTGGGGCCAGGAGCTCCCTCCAGAGCCCCTTGTTCAAACAGCTCTTTTATTTCCCAGAGCCGCTGCAGACACTAGTCAGCAGAGCAGTGGAAGGAACATAAGCCCCAGCAAAGCAATTTGTTCTGGCTGGCTGGCTGAGTTAGAGCTGTGCTAATTTGGGCTGCCGGTCTGCAGGACACTGAACCAAACTACCTCCTCCCCTCATCAACAGAGAGCTAGAAAGAAAGGAGCGGGTGATGGGAAGGGCAATGATAGGTCACACATGCAATGAGTTGAATTGGCCTTGACAATGCCCCTACAGTGCCTCTTCCTAGCCAAGAAGTGATGAATCAATTGTTGTTTGAGAAGGCAGGTCCTGAGCCCAGATCTGAAATGCTGCCCTGGGGCATAACCCAGCCTGCCAGCTGCTGAGATTCCTGCATGGTTTGGGAGAGGTAGAAAGACTCAGGAGAAAGTAGGATTTGGGAATAAGACCCATTCGCTGCTTGAGATCCTGTTGTTTTCCTAGTGGTGAACATTCTGTAGGGTAAAGTTTCATTCACAAAAATGTTCCATGAGTCCTGAGCCAGGGAACAATTTGTGGATCCCCAGCAGAGCTTTCCCCCACCTTCCAACACCCAAAGAGCCGCCAAATCCCAAATGGTTCTTGGACTAAAAAAGGGGCTAGATTAGCCAACCAGGAACAGAACGCGTGTCACATAATTACAGCTATGTTTTAGTCAGGGGTATTTTTAGTAAAAGTCATGGACAGGTCACAGGCAGTACACAAAAATTCATTGCCTGTGACCTGTCCATGACTTGTATTGTATACCCCTAATTAAAACTTGGGCTGGGGGTGCTCTGGAGGAGTGGCCCGGGGGAGACACCGCGGGTGCTGGGGAGGCAGCCCAGGACCCTCACTGGTGCTGGGGGGGAGAGTTGCTGGGGCTGGCAGGTTCCTACCTGGTTCTGCACAGCTCCCTGGAACCAGATGGTATGTTCCTGCAGCTCCTAGGGGGAGGGAAGGCCAGGGGAGTGCCACATGCTGCCCTCATCATGAGCACTAGCTCTTCAGCTCCCATTGGCTGGGACCCAGAGCCAATGGGAGCTGCGGAGGTGGTGCTTGCAGGCAGAGGCAGGGCACAGAACCTCCTGGCCCCTCCGCCTAGGAACTCTAGGGACATGCTGACCGTTTCCAGGGAGCCCCCACAAGGTAAGTGCCAGAGTGGGGTACAGTCCTGTTCTAGAGGACGCTGGATTGGATTTGGTTGGTTTATGAACATTTCAGCAGATCCTGAGCAAGTAGAGTGGATTGGTTTTGCAAAATTCCATAGCTGCAGACCTGAGTCAAACTGGTTATGACTGTTAGCTCTCCTATTGCTGCCATCCAGAAAGGAACATAGGACATAGTGTTAGAAGACACACCCTGGGTCATCAGTCCAGGCCCCTCCCATTGCAGTTTCCACTGTCATACAACGCCACTCATAAAATTATCCATCTCCATCCAAAAACTGGTGATGTTGTTTGCCCCCACGCCTCTCATGGGGAGGCTGTTCAAGAACCTCATTCCTCAGATGGTTAGATACCTTCTTCTCATTTCCAGCCCAAATGTGTCATAGCCAGTGTATCCCTTTGTTCTTGTGCCAGCACTGTCCTTCGGCTTCAATAGCTCTTCTCCCTCCCTGGTGTTTACCCCCAAGAAGTATTTCTAGAGAGCAATCAGATCCCCTCACAGGTTGAATTTTGCTGGTCTGAACAAGCCAAAGTCTTTTGCCTCTTCTTATAAGACAAGCCCTCCATTTCCCTAATGGCCCTAGTAGCCCTTCTCCGCACCTGTTCCAGTCTGAATGCACCTTTCTTCGACATGGGTGACCAGAATTGCACACAATATTCCAGATGAGGTCTCACCAGTGCCTTGTACAATGGTATTAATACTTTCTGACTTCTGTTAGAAATACCTCTCCTGATATATCCTAGGATCACTTTTGCCTTTTTCAGATAATCCTTTAATTTTTCAGAGATTCATAGGCCAGAAGGGACCATTGTGATCATCTACTCTGGTCTCCTGTACAGCACAATAATAATTCCTAGAGTAGATAGCTTAGAAAAACATCCAATCTTGATTTTAAAATTGTCAGTGATGGAGAATACACCATCACCCTTGGTAAATTGTTCCAGTGGTTAATTACTCTCACCGTCAAAAATGTATGTCTAGTTTCCAGTCTGAATTTCTCTCTCTTCAACTTCCAGCCAGATTGCTGGATTGCAGAGTTCATTATTAAATATTTGTTCCCCATGTAGGTACTTATAAACTGTATGCAAGTCACCCCTTAATCTTCTCTTTGTTAAAGTACATAGTTTGAGATCTTTATGTCTATAACTATAAAGCATGTATTCTCACCCTTTAATCATTCTTGGGGCTCTTCTCTGAAACCTCTCCAATTTCTCAACATTCGTCTTGAATTATGGGCACGAGAATGGAAACAGGATTCCAGTAGCAGTTGCATCAATGCTAAATACAGAGATAAAATAACCTCTCTACTGACTCCTACCCAAGATTTCCCTATTTATGCATTCCAGGATCGCATTAGCTCTTTTAGACAGTGTCACACTGGGAGCTCATGTTCAGTGACTATCCATCCCCCAAATGTTTTTCAGAGTCACTGCTGTATTAAAATTCATGTTGTTTGCTTGTGCCAGTTTACCAAGTGTGATGAAGTGGACATTTAAAAAATATTTTTATGAATCAAATGTATACAACCATTTCCCCCATACCTTGCATGGCTTCTCAGTGGGGCAAAAAGGATTAATTTTGCTCTCAGGGCAGACTAAAAGACATGGGGTGGGGGAAGGGTTCACCTAGCTGTCCGAGTGGTCTGAATGGGTCATTAAAAAACCTGGTTGAAACTGATCCAGATCAGCAAAACATCCAGCAAGAAAAGGAGACACAAAGGGTATGTCTACACTACCAGAGTAGTTCGATTTAACTTAACTCGAATTTGTGGAATCGACCTTACAAAGTCGAACGTGTGTATCCACACTAAGGACAGTAATTCGACTTTGTGAGTCCACACTAACGGGGCAAGCGTCGACATTGGAAGCAGTGCACTGTGGGCAGCTATCCCACAGTTCCCGCAGTCCCCGCTGCCCATTGGAATTCTGGGGCGAGCCCCCAATGCCTGCTGGGGGGAAAAAATGTGTCGAGGGTGGTTTTGGGTAACTGTCATCATTCAACCGTCACTCCCTCCCTCCCTCCCTGAAAGCGCCGGCGGGAAATCTGTTCACGCACTTTTCTGGCCAGTGACAGCGCGGACGCCACAGCACTGCGAGCATGGAGCCCGCTGTGATCATCGCTGCACTTATGGCCATTGTCAACTCCTCGCACCTTATCGTCCACCTCTTCCACAGTCAGATGCTGAGAAATCGGGCGAGGAGGCTCCGGCAGCATGGTGAGGACATGAAGTCTGAGAGTGGCACAGACCTCTCACAAAGCACGGGACCCCGCGCCGTGGACATCATGGTGGCAATGAGTCATGTTCATGCTGTGGAACGGCGATTCTGGGCCCGCAAAACAAGCAAGGACTGGTGGGACCGCATAGTGCTGCAGGTCTGGGATGAATCACAGTGGCTGCGAAACTTTCGCATGCATAAGGGCACTTTCCTTGAACTGTGTGACTTGCTGTCCCCTGCCCTGAAGCGCAAGGACACCCGGATGCGAGCAGCCCTGAGTGTGCAGAAGCGAGTGGCCATAGCCCTCTGGAAACTTGCAACGCCAGATAGCTACCGGTCAGTAGCGAACCACTTTGGCGTGGGCAAATCTACCGTGGGGGTTGCTGTGATGCAAGTAGCCCACGCAATCGTTGAGCTACTGCTCTCAAAGGTAGTGACCCTGGGAAACGTCCAGGTCGTCATAGATGGCTTCGCCGCGATGGGATTCCCAAACTGCGGTGGGGCTATAGATGGAACTCACATCCCTATCCTGGGACCGGACCACCAGGCCAGCCAGTATATTAACAGAAAGGGCTACTTTTCAATGGTGCTGCAAGCACTGGTGGACCATAGGGGACGTTTTACCAACATCTACGTCAGGTGGCCGGGCAAGGTTCATGACACGCGTGTTTTCAGGAACTCTGGTCTGTTTAGACGCCTGCAGGAAGGTAGTTTCTTCCCGGACCACAAAATAACTGTTGGGGATGTGCAGATGCCTATAGTGATCCTCGGGGACCCAGCCTACCCGCTAATGCCCTGGCTCATGAAGCCCTATACAGGCGCCTTGGACAGTGACAAGGAACTCTTCAACTACCGGCTGAGCAAGTGCAGAATGGTGGTGGAGTGTGCTTTCGGACGTCTCAAGGGGAGATGGCGAAGCTTACTGACTCGCTTGGATCTCAGCGAAACCAATATCCCCATTGTTATTGCAGCTTGCTGTGTGCTCCACAATCTCTGTGAGAGCAAGGGGGAGACCTTTATGGCGGGATGGGAGATTGAGGCACATCGCCTGGCTGCTGATTACGCTCAGGCAGACTGCCGTGCGATTAGAAGAGCCCAGCGGGAAGCGCTGTGCATCCGGGAGGCTTTGAAAGCTAGGTTCCTCAGTGAGCAGCGTGACCTGTGACTGTTCAGTTTCTTTACAGAGAAGCTGAACCTGCCCCTGTTTCTTTACCAGGGGCGGCTCTAGGCACCAGCAAAACAAGCTGGTGCCTAGGGCGGCAAAATGTAGGGGGCGTCCCCTGCCGCCGGGGAGGGCGGGAGGCTGGGCCGGCGGACCTGCCGCCGTCATGGCTGCGGCAGGTCAACCGGAGCCCGGGAGGAGTGGACCTGCCGCAGGCATGACTGCGGAGGGGGCGCTCGTCCCGCGGCTCGGCTGGACCTCCCGCAGGCATGACTGCGGCAGGTCAACCGGAGCCGCGGGACCACGGCACCCGCCGCAGTCATGCCTGCGGTAGGTCCACTCGTCCCGGGCTCCGGTCGACCTGCCGCAGCGGGAGCTCAACCGGAGCCGCGGGAAGAGGGGACCCGCCGCAGGACCGGGGAAGGGCGGCGCAGCGCACCGCGCTGCTTGGGGCAGCGTGATTTCTAGAGCCGCCCCTGTTCTTTACCCAGTTACTGTTGACTATCCTCTGCAGTTACATACCCCGTTCATCCCGTTTCCCCCCTTCCAACACACGTTTAAAAATAAAATACATGGAACATTGTTAATTAACAACGTTTTCTCTATTAATGACTTCGCGTTAAAGGGTTGAAACTGGGACACAGACTGTGCTGGGTAGGGTGTGTAGTGATGTAAAGACCGCTTCTAAACTCGAGGAATGACAGGCTCCTGCTCCTAGAGCAGTCTGCAGTGCCGGACTGGTTGTTTCAACGGAGCCTGCCATCCCTCCTTTTCGGGACTTTGTGTGCGGGGGCTATGTGACCTTGTGGCGGGGGAGGACGGTTACAGATTCCCCTGCTGCGTGGCTCTGTGGTCCAGGACAAGGACCGCTGCATAAGATCTGTAACCGCCCTCCCCCGCCACAAAGTCACGTACCCCCCACCCACACAGAACATGAAAACCATCTCCCAGACCGACCAGGGTGCCTACTGACTGCACTGTGTGTGTGACCTGCTGCTGATCCTGCCCCCGTGTCTGTACCCTGGTAAAGGTGACTGTCCTATGCAATTACCAACCCCCTTCCTCCCCCCTTCAAACACAGTCTTCTGTACAAGAACATGACAGAAACAGTAATTAACAGCAAAGTATTTTTAATAATCAACTAGACAGTTAGGGGATGAAACTGGGATTGGGGCTTGGGTGAGTCAGGAAGGGAAGGACTTCTCAAAATTTAGGGAATGAGAGCTTTTTGGAAATTGAGCACTCTGCAGAGGTGGAGTGACAGTTTTCACGGCCCCTGGCGCCCCTCCTTCTTGTTACTTTGGGTGAGGGGGGTATTAGTCCAAGCAGCGTTTGAGTCGCCTGCTGGTCCTCTTGACACCACCTGTCCTCCCGTTCGCTGTGTGAGCGCTGGTACTGAGAGAGGTTCTCCCTCCACTGGCTCTGCTGGGCCGCCTCAGCTTGGGAGCAGCCCATAAGTTCAGCGACCATCTCGTCCCGTGTCCTTTTCTTTCGCCACCTAATCTGCGCCAGCCTCTGTGAGGGGGATGCTGGGGCAGGTCGGGAGACAGTCGCAGCTGTGTGATGGGAAAAAGAGAGTGAATTCCTTACAAAGTTACATTTTTGCGAACAATGAACATAGTCTAGTCTGTCTCTGTGAACAAGACCATGCACAGCACCTATCTCATGCGCACTCAGGACAAGTTCGAATTTTCGGCCTTCGCATTCATTGCCTGGGGTCATGCACTGGAGATCAGACAAGCGGGGTAGGACAGCAGAATCCATGGAGCAGGCAGGCATGGTAAGCCGTAGACTTTTGGCTGCTTAAAACTTAATGTATAGCAGTGCCCTCCTGCTGCAGGCAATCCGGAAAGCATGAACTCTGCCCCTGTTCCACCCCCTCGCGGCTGTCCCCGGGAAAGATCCCTGTATGCTGCCCCTCTGCAGCCTCCACCACATGGCTGTAAACCGACGCTCATTGTTATGCAAAGGAAGAGTGAAGCATTCCCAATACTAACATTACCCTAATTACCCTAATTCAATGCAGGAGTCACCGAGCGAGATCACCCTGAGGAGGATCACTGAGAGAGATAGAGAGCGCATGCTGCATGAAAGCCAGCACAAACCAGGGGCCTATGCTGCCATGCTCGTGGAGGCAATGCTCCCAGAGTACCTGATGATAGCCTGGCGCGGAAAAGTGTCCTACCACGGAGCACCCAATAAGGCAGCTCTCCCCAGGAACCTCATGCGTAGGCTTTTCGATTACCTCCAGGAGAGCTTCGTGGAGATCTCCCAAGAGGATTTCTGTTCTATCCCCATATATATTGACCTTCTTTTCACATAGTTAATATTCCTGTTCTGTTAGAAATAAATGTTTACATGTTTAAAGCACTTACCGACTGATCCTTCCCCTGATTCAGGGTCCGGGTTAACGGCTGGGGAGGGTTGGTAGGGGATCTCCGTGAGGGTGATGAAGAGATCCTGGCTGTTGGGGAAATCAGCGCTGTAAGTGCTGTCGACTGCCTCGTCCTCCTCACCTCCTTCCTCATCTTCCCCGTCCGCGAACATCTCCGAGGAACCGGCCGTCGACACTGTCCCATCGTCAGAGTCCACGCACACTGGTGGGGCAGTGGTGGCAGACCCACCGAGAATGGCATGCAGTGCCTCATAGAAGCGGCATGTCTGGGGCTGGGATCCGGAGCGTCCGTTTGCCGCTTTGATTTTTTGGTAGCCTTGTCTCAGGTCCTTGATTTTCACGTGGCACTGTGTTGTATCCCGGCTGTATCCTCTGTCTGCCGTGGCTTTGGAGACCTTCTCGTAGGTCTTTGCATTCCGTTTTTTGGAGCGCAGCTCCAAAAGCACAGACTCATCGCCCACACAGCGATCAGATCCAAGACTTCGCGGTCAGTCCATAGTGGGGCCCTCTTTCTATTCTGAGATTGCATGGACTCCTCTGCTGGAGAGCTCTGCATTGCTGCCAGTGTTGCTGAGCTCGCCATGATGTCCAACCAGGAAATGAGATTCAAACTGGCCAGACAGGAAAAGGAATTCAAATTTTCCCGGGGCTTTTCCTGTGTGGCTGGTCAGAGCATCCGAGCTCGGACTGCTGTCCAGAGCGTCAGCAGAGTGGTGCACTGTGGGATAGCTCCTGGAGCTATTACCATCGAATTCCATCCACACCTAGCCTAATTCGACATGGCCATGTCGAATTTAGCGCTACTCCCCTCGTCGGGGAGGAGTACAGAAATCGAACTAAAGAAACCTCTATGTCGAACTAAATAGCTTCGTTGTGTGGACGGGCGCAGGGTGAATTCGAATTAACGCTGCTTAATTCGACATAAACTCCTAGTGTAGACCAGGCCAAACACACCCCACCAATGACTGAACAATCAGCACCTCACAGCAGGAAACTCAGGCAGGTGGGAGATGTGAACTAAACTGGAGAACAAAGGGCAAACTGTGTCAGGTGACTGAAATAAAAGCTGCCCTTTCCAGGGACTCAGCATCTCTCACCTGGGATTAAGGACAAAGAGACCAGGGGACAGAGGGCATGCAAAGGAGTCCATTACAGTTTGACTGGCCCATGGCACTGGCTTGTCCAGGATGGACTATTGTTTAACCCCTGCCTCTCTTTGTTATCCTAAGGACTTTCAGAGTCTGTAGGCCAGGTGACTACTAAAGTGCTACCTTGTTTCGGAAAGTCTGTTTGTGTCACTGCAAACACTCCCTGGGAGCATCACACCCTGAGGAAAATAGGGCAAGCCTCTCGCAGGAGTCTGGCTCGGCTGGATTCATTGCAGGGAGCAATGGAGAGAGACAGGATAGCTGCTGCCTAAGGCCCCGTCTAAGAGTCTTGGAGGCTGTGCCTGCACTGGTGGAACTGTGTGGGTCCTGGGGTCCTGGCACATTACAGGGGTCACTCCCAAGAGACTGGTTACAGGCTGGAGCATAGACCAGACCCTGTGGATCCATGACACCAAGTGATCCAGATCTTTCTGAATCAGTGACCTGTCCTCTTCATTATTTACTGCTCCCCCAATTGTTGTGTCATCTGAAAACTTTGTCAGTGACGATTTTCTGTTTTCTTCCAGGTCATTGATGGAGACATTAAATAGCGTAGGTGTAACGGGTTGGGACTCACCACCTGGCGCCTCCTGCTGGTGACTCTGGGAATTAGCTCTGTCCAGTGGAGCGCCCCCTCCTGGTGGTGTCCTGTCTGTCATTCTGCCCTCCATTGGCGTCTCTGGACCCGCGTTGCTCCCTGCTCGGCGGCCTCCCCTTTGAGGCCACTGCCCTCTGGCAGTGCCCCGTAGTCCATCTGCACCCCCTTCTGGGGGTTGGTGATCAGCAGTCCTACACCTCAGCCACCATGTCCAACCGCCCTCTGAGTCCAATCCCTCTTGTCAGGGATCTGGCGTAGTACAATGGCCACTCCCTATGGCCAATGGCTTGGTGTACTGCAAGGGGGGAAGGGGGGGACCCAGGCCCACCCTCTACTCTGTGTCCCGGCCCAGGGACCCTCTGGCAGCAGCCTCGCTGTTCTCCTTCTCTCCCCTCTTCTGTTTGCTTCCCTGGGCCGCTTCCTCTATGGCCCCTGGAACCCACTAGGCCCTTCCTTTCAGGGCCTGCAGCCTGGCAGGCTACAGGCTCAAGCTCCCTAGCTTCCCTGAGCCTGGCCAGCACTGCTCTGTCCACGATGCTAGTCTCCACCCTTGGAGACTGACCTTCCCCTCTCAAAGGCCTGGGACTGACTGACTGCTCCCTTCCTGAGCAGCCTTTATATAGGTCTGAACCTGGTCCCAATTGGCTGTCTCCAAACTGGGCCCTGATTGGCTCACTATAAGCCCTTTTCTGATTGGCTCCCTGTCTGCGCAGGCACCCTGGCCGGCCACAGCCCACTCTCACAGGGAGTGGGGCAGTCCGCCCCATTACAGTAGGGCTAAAAACTGATCCCTGCAGGACCCCACTGGCAACACACCTCCTCTGTGACAATTCCCCATTTACAGTTATGTTTTGAGACCTATTAGTCAGTCAGTCAGTTTTTAATCCATTTAACTTGTGCTATGTTAATTTTATATTGGTCTAGTTTTTTAATCAAAATGTTGTACGATAGCAAGCCAAATGCTTTGAAAGAATGTGACACATCTTCATACGAACTCTATAGACCGGAGAGATGCAGGATGAGATGTAATCATTCCTCAGCATGTAGATCTCCATAGCTGGCTACCACACTACATGCGAGTCCTGATATTGACTCTATTTCGCTCCTGGGCAATCGTGTGCCCTCTCAGTGCATCCTCATCTCAGATACAGGAATCTTGACAGCGATCAGGCTGCTGATATGCAGAGACCACTGCCCCTCATGCTGACCAATATGGTTAGGTGTTTGCCTGGGTGTGCTCTGGCCAGATAGCCAGTACAGCAGGCTCCGAGCGAACTGCTCAATAAATCCACAGACTCGGTTTTCAGTGCCGGAACTTGGTCAGGTTTATTGCCGACGAAGCACAGTATTGACAGTATTGGTGCCTTATACTTGCTACAAGTACACTCAATGCAGGTATGCCTGTGACAATGGACCGGCTCAGTGAATGGTGGGACTTTCTATTCTCCCCTCAGCCAGACGGCGACACCCGCTCCGAGATACCTCTTTATACACTAATACAAACAAGTTATGATTTGCCCCTCTGATGTATCTAGGTGCCCTCCTCTGACGTACCTAGGTGCCACCCTCTGACATAGCTAACCACCACCCATTACCTTGTACCTGTTGGTTTGATTAAAACATCTCTATCCATCACCCTGTCATCCTGACCTTATCTTTAGGATGGGTCAGTGTGTTCCTGTTATCTTTGGGGAATGTGCTGGTATCGGGGTGTTCTGGTACCACCCTTCTGGAATATGTTTGCATGTATATTCTTGTACCTAGCACTACTTAGGAATATGTGTTTCCGCAATATCAGCCCTGTTCTTGCCAGATTCTATGAGCAGGACCTGCCTCTTGCTCAAAACTTAACTTTGCTTTATGGCAGCAAAGTTTTGATCACTACTTTAGTTCAGGCCTCTGGCATCATACCAGGCCTCTGATACAAGGCCTTATGTTTCAGGCTCTCTTCCTACTACAACCAATATTATCTAATTGTTTCCTTGTGCTCCCTCGTCTGTCTGTGTCTATCTGTCTTGTCTAACATTTAGATTGTAAGCTCTTTGGGGCAGCTCTTTTGTTCATTGTTCGTACAACGCTTAGCACAATGGGCTCCTGGTCCATGGCTGCGGGTTCCAGGCACTGTCATCATCATCTTACTATCTCTTTTCAGAGGCTCCTTTTTTTTTTTAGCTTTGTAAAGTTACCGCACATAAAATATAATGAACCTGGTAATCAAACAACCCCCTCAGTTGTTTCTCTGACTCCCTCTGAATTGCTGATAGCATTTCTCTAAGGCCTGGTGAACAGCTGGCATCACTGGGGAATGCAACAAGATCTCAGTGTAACCATTTCTGTCACACACTCTGCACTCTCAGAAGATGGACACAAACTCCTCTTCCTCTGAGTATTCTCAACTGGGATTAGGAACATGGAGATCACCAGACTGGATCAGACCAGAGTTTTGTTGGGGAACCATTAAGAGCAACTAAATATTAAGGTCCCGAGACATTCCTCAAAATGAACACAAGAAAATTGCTAATGGAGTAATTTTTGGAATGATTCACAAACAAAATTGGAATTTGAAGGAAAAATCCATATTGAAACAAGATAAGAAATGTTGACATTAAAGAATCACTGTGTTTCCATAACTCTGCCTCTTTAATAGATGAAGGCGGTAGGGGAGGGTAAAACATACTGATTTATAATATTGAAATGTAAAAATGAAGGATTGGTAAGTGGTAAGATTAAAAGCTATGATCGCTATATTTTTAATAATTTGTAATTTG
This sequence comes from Mauremys reevesii, assembly GCF_016161935.1. Taxonomy (NCBI): domain Eukaryota; kingdom Metazoa; phylum Chordata; order Testudines; family Geoemydidae; genus Mauremys; species Mauremys reevesii. The sequence goes on along the minus strand of NC_052646.1, from coordinate 11,492,357 downwards.
ATAATGAACGGCATAGATAAGGTAACACTTAGGCCAGGGCCCAAATGGGAGAAACACTGGACCAGCAACTTAAGGAACAGGACTGAAAGAACAGACCAAGGGATCAGAGAGGCGACAACCATCATGAATATAGGAGGACACCCCAGAGCCCCAGAAGTCCCAGTTTCCTGGAATTGGTAATTGGGCCCCCACCTATTCTGTCTTTTCTGTTATTATTTGTCTGGCATAAATGTATGTTCAGACACATAAGTGGCGATAATTCTGTCTGAAAATTGATTAAGCCTAAATTGGGTGGACATAGAATCATAGGACTGGAGGGGATCTTGAGAGGTCATCTAGTGCAGTTCCCTGCACTCATGGCAGGATTAAGTATTATCTAGACCAGGGGTAGGCAACCTATGGCACGTGTGCCAAGCTGATTTTCAGTGGCACTCATACTGCCTGGGTCCTGGCCACCGATCTGAGGGGCTCTGCATTTTAATTTAATTTTAAATGAAGCTTCTTAAACATTTTAAAAATATTATTTACTTTACATACAACAATAGTTTAGTTATATATTATAGACTTAGAGAAAGAGACTGTCTAAAAACGTTAAAATATATTACCAGCACACAAAACCTTAAATTAGAGCGAATAAATAAAGACTTGGCACACCACTTCTGAAAGGTTGCTGACCCCTGATCTAGACCATCCCTGACAGGTGTTTGTCTAATCCACTCTTAAAAATCTCCAATGATGGAGATTCCACAACCTCCGTAGGCAATTTATTCCAGTGCTTAACCACCTTGACGGTTATGCAGATTTTCCTAATGTCCAGCCTAAACCACTTTTTGGTGCAATTTAAGCCCATTGTTTCTTGTCCTATCCTCAGAGGTTAAGGAGAACAGTTTTTTTTCCCTCCTCCTTCCAACAACATTTTTTGTACTTGAAAACTATCACATCCCCTCTCTGTCTTCTCTTTTCCAGACTAAACAAACCCAATTTTTTCAATCTTCTCTCATAGGTCATGTTTTCTAGACCTTTAATCATTTTTGGTGCTCTTCTCTGGATTTTCTCCAATTTGTCCACATCTTTCCTGAAATGTGGCACCCAGAACTGGACACAATACTCCAGTTGAAACTTAATCAGTGAAGAGTAGAGCGGAAGAATTACTTCTCGTGTCTTGCTTACAACACTCCTGCTAATACATCCCAGAATGATGTTCATTTTTTTTTTGGCAATAGTGTTACACTGTTGACTTATATTTAGCTTGTGGTCCAATGTGACCTCCAGATCCCTTTCCACAGTACTCCTTCCTAGGCAGTCATTTCCCATTTTGTATGTGTGCAACTGATTGTTCCTTCCCAAGTGGAGTACTTTGCATTTGTCCTTATTGAATTTCATCCTATTTATTTCAGACCATTTCTCCAGTTTATCCAGATCATTTTGAAGTTTAATCCTATCCTCCAAAGCATTTGCAATGCCTCCCAGCTTGGTATTGTCTGCAAACTTTATAAGTGTACTCTCTATGCCATTATCTAAATCATTGATGAAGATATTGAACAGAACTAGATCCCAAACTGATCCTTGTGGGACCCCACTCAATATTCCCTTCCAGCTTGACTGTGAACCACTCATAACTACTCTCTGGGAATGGTTTTCCAACCAGTTATGCACCCACCTTATAATAGCACCATCTAGGTTGTATTTCCCTAGTTTGTTTATGAGAAGCTCATGCGAGTCAGTATCAAAAGCCCTACTAAAGTCAAGATATACCACATCTATTGCTTTCCCCCATCCACAAGGCTTGTTACCCTGTCAAAGAAAGTTAATATGTTGGTTTGACATGACTTGTTCTTGACAAATCTATGCCGATTGTAACTTATCATCTTATTATCTTCTAGATGTTTGCAAATTGGTTGCTAAATTATTTGCTCCATTATCTTTCAGAGTACAGAAGTTAAGATGACTGGTCTGTAATTCCCTGGGTTTTCCTTATGTCACTTTATAGATGGCCTTATATTTGCCCTTTTCCAGTCCTCTGGAATCTCTCCCATCTTCCGTGACTTTTCAAAGACAATCACTAATGGCTCTGACATCTCCTCAGTCAGCTCCTTGAGCTGTAATTGAGTAACTGAATAATTGTAATTGAGTTTCCCAGTTTAACCCCCAACCATCCAAGATAGGCAGGTACCAGCTGCTTCAAGGGATGGAATAATCTGCCCCCAGGAAAATTCCTCCTGACCCCTTTTGTTAGAGGCTAGGGCTGAAGTCCTGAAGGAAGAGGGCTTATATCCCTTCCAAATTTGTGTTTATTATTTTAATAATCATTATTCTAACTCTGGACATTCCTGTTATCCAGATGAATGTCCAGTTATTTTCTGAATCCTGCTATGCTCTTGGTCTTAGTGATATCTTGTGGATGTGAGTTCCACAGGCTAATTGCAGAAGTGGGAGATTTCCTTTTATCAGTTCTCAATTTTCTGCCTTTAATTTCACTGAATGTCCTTTGTTCTTCTCTTGTGAGACACAGAGGATAGAAACTCCCAGTCTCCATTCTCTAGACCAGTGTGACAGACCCTATATCCTATATAGAACCCTTATATTCACACCCTACACACTATTGTAATAATCTCCTACAAAGTATGCCTTGTAAGTTATCATTTGAAAACTCAAAATTTGATGGTTATTATTGTCCTGAGAAAATGGATGTGGCAACATAATGTGAAGTTATAAGATTTCCCTGTAAGATGCCATTAATACATGTTGCAAAACGCACAGCTCTGCCTAAACCTAGACTAGCAAGCAGGTCTGTCCTAAACAACGGAATGTGTGCTCTGCTTAATTTGCCTCTAAGTAGAAAATGAATCATCAAGCAGGAAGGGAAACAAAGGAAGCTCAAACAGGTGAGGAAAAGCAGCAGGGAACATCCTTCTACATAGATTTTTTGTCTCCTGGTGATAAAGTGGAAATGTTTTTCAAGAGGGGGGCTGAAACTATGAAAAGGAGAGACAAACACCCTCAGGGGATCCCTCCCCCCCCCCCATCACAATCACTGCACCTAAAAAAAAAAAAAGCAACAAAGGAGGCATTTGTTGGACTCTAGAGGAGGAGTCCTGACCTAAGTAGTTTGGTCAGTAGGACTGCTGAAAGCATGTGGTGAGAAAACTTTGCTTTGAACTTAACCTAGTTTGTGAAGTTAGGCACCAGTAGTGTTTTATCTCTTTTTCTTGTAACCATTTTTTACTTTTATGCCTCATTATGTGTACTCATAATCACTCTCTTTGCAGTTAATAAACTTGTTTTATTGTTTTATCTAATTCAGTGTGTTTAAATTGAAGTGTATGAGAAACTCCATTTGGGCTGACAAGTTGTGTGCGTATTATTTCTATTAAAGAAATAACGGACTTAATACAACTTGTACTGTCCAGGAGAGGGCTGGGCAATAGAGGACATACATTTCTGGGGGAAATCTGAGACTCAGGGCATGTTGGTATCACCCTGAAGTATAACCAAAGCTGGTGAGAGCCAGAGCATAACCCAAGTGTGGCTGGCAGGCTGCAAGTGCACACAGACACTCAGGGCATGGCTTGCATACTGGAAAGCTGTTTGTGAGAGGCCAAGGTGGCAGATACTTCAGCAAGACATTGTAAGGCACTCAAGGTTACAGGGCAGGGGTGACACAGCTGCTCATTAGTCTGGATTTGTACCCCTGGTATGTCACAGTAGGACAGAAGCTCCCTGTCTCCATTCTCTAGACCAGTATTTCACATCCCTTTATGTTATCATGTCCTTTCTTATTTACCTTCTCTATGCATTAACAATCCCAGTCTGTTCAAGCTCTCTGCATAGAATCACAGAATCATAGAAGATTAGGGTTGGAAGACACCTCAGGAGGTCATCTAGTCCGACCCCCTGCTCAAAGCAGAACCAACCCCAACTAAATCATCCCATCCAGGGCTTTGTCAAGCCTTAAAAACCTCTAAGGATGGAGATTCCACCACCTCCCTAGGTAACCCATTCTAGTGCTTCACCACCCTCCTAGTGAAATAGTTTTTCCTAATATCCAACCTAGACCTCCCCCACTGCAACTTGAGACCATTGCTTCTTGTTCTGTCATCTGCCACCACTGAGACCAGCTGAGCTCCATCCTCTTTGGAACCCCCCTTCAGGTAGTTGAAGGCTGCTATCAAATCCTCCTCCTACCTTCTCTTCTGCAGACTAAATAAGCCCAGTTCTTCAGCCTCTCCTCAAAAGTCATATAACAGTTCTTTTCCAGACCGTTTCTCTGATTCTGCCCTATCCACTTGGAGATGGGTGACCAGCACTGCCCACAGTACCCCAGGTGAGGGTGACCCATTGATTGGTGGGGAAGGTGAGTACTCTGGGGGTGCTGTGGGGCTGGCAGCCATTTGGCCCTGACCCATCGGCCCACAGCAGAGATGGAAGTTTCATGGGCTATAGAGATGGAGGAGACTTCAAACAGCATCTTTTGGGGCAGGGCAGGATTGTTCTCAGGTCTGTTCCCAATCTTCTCTATTTTCTCCAGAATAGCTTTAAATGCCCCAAGTGATGGGACTCTGAAGAGACACTGTGCACCCTTATACACACACCCCCATTGACATATTTTCCTCACACTGTCAGTTTAAATGCTTCCTTTCTCAGTTTCATCCCCTCACTCTGAACTATTCCCACTTGCAGCACCCTGAAGAACTCCTCTCCCTTTGTATGAAAGGTTTCCAGGCTCTGATAGGGGCTCATCCATCAACTGGAGATTTGGCAGCTTTCCTGGGACTGTCAGTTCCTAAGAACCAACAGCTGCAGAGCCACCATCCTCTTCCCGGAATCAGGGAAGAGAGTTCATGGCCCCAGCCCAATGCAGAGAAACAGCCAAGCCCCAGAAAGGCAGCTCAGGAGCCAGCAGAACCAAGCTTCATTGAGCAGTTCCCTGGATTTCCTTCACAGGAGGGTTCATGACAGGAGCTGGGAGACCAGCACAGCAGCCTCATCTTACAGATCTGCTGGCCTCTCCCCTCATTACAGGGCACAGACCTGCTTCCCTTTCCTACATCTCATCTCGCTCTTTCTCCTTCCAACAAGCAGCAGTGTGGCTGGAGAGGGAGCAGCTTTGTGGAAAGGAAAAGCCACCAAACAACATGGCTAGACAATAACCAGGTAACTGATCTGGCAAATAGCACCCAGGCAGTTCCAAGAGGGCACCACATGGCATCCCAGCTTTAGGAGTCATTGACTGAGAACTGAGGCCACCTCTGGATGGAGCTGAGCCCCGGTAACACCTTATTGCCAGACACTGGGCAAATACAACAACACGGGAGTTTCACTGGGACAGGAAGCAGGCAAGTAAAGCTGGTCCTCAAAGCAAGCAGATGCTCAGACTATCCACCCATGCACTCCCCCACACGGCCTCAACACCACCCGAAGGGGGCTTGACCCCTGCACATGCACACACCCACACTCCCTCCCACAAAGTAGAGACCCACACACAAAGCCTCAGCACAAAGCTAGCCACATCTGCATGAGAAGCTGCATGCACACAAGGTACACCTAAAGACACACTCACCCCCACACCTCCATGGCTGTGCACAGCCTCAGCGACACTACCTGTGCCCAGCCCCCACACCAACAGCACACAACAGCCAGATCCACTCACACAGATTTCCAGACCCTCATCCCTGATCTGAGCCCCGTTCCCCAGCCCAAGGAGTCACACAGTTGCTGTTACTAAACCTGGGCAAGTTTGCTTCTGATCCTTGGCCTCCCACCCAAACCTCTCCTGAGCATTTACAATCACACCCTCAGAGACCAGTAGCACAAACTAGGTATTGGGAGGGCACTAACCAACCCGAAGGGGATCCTGGCCCAGGCCCTGCCAGCACCTGGTGTGAGTGGGACTGGAAGGCAGGGGGAGGACGCAGCTGGCTGCAGCACTGCTGCAATGATGACAGTCAGCCCCTCCCAGCTCTCTGCCTGGCAGGGCTAGTCCTGCCTGGAACACCAGCCAGACTGCTCCCTCCCCATAGGTGCCAGAGGCTCAGGATCTCCCCCACCCTTGGAGGAGGACTCACATGGCTCTCAATCCTCTGGTCCATCTGGAATGAGCCTCAAGTACTGGGTCTCTGGGGCAGGGTCAATAAAGGCTACAGACCCAGGAGTAACCTCCTGCCACACAGATCCCAGAATTGACCTCCCCCAAAATAAGCAAGGCCCTCCCTCCCTCTGTACTTACCCATGGAGCTACTTTGCTGGGGTCTCACTGCCCCCCGTCATACACACATGCCCCCAGGCTTGTCAGATAATGTTACCCCATTCCATTGACTCAATGACGCAGCCATGAGCCCCCTGAGGGGAGCAAGGCCTGCCAAGTGGGGCATAGGCCAAATGTCTTCTATCAGAGCAGGAGACACTACAAGCCCCAGTTCCCTTCATCCACTGCATGGGTTGCCCTAAAGCAGGCCAGATGCTTCAGTTTACATGTTGTTTTTCAAAAATGTGTAGGGGGAGGGGCTGTGCAGTGTCTCCTAGGGAAGGGGCTGTGCAGTATCTCATAGGGGATGGACTGTACAGTGCCTCCTAGGGAGGAGCTGTGCAGTGTCTCCTAGGGGAGGGGCTGTGCAGTATCTCATAGGGGAGGGGCTGTGCAGTATCTCATAGGGGATGGACTGTACGGTGCCTCCTAGGGAGGGGCTGTGCAGTGTCTCCTAGGGGAGGGGCTGTGCAGTGTCTCATAGGGGATGGACTGTACGGTGCCTCCTAGGGAGGGGCTGTGCAGTGTATCTCTGGGGAAGGGGTGTGCAGAGTCTCCCTGGAGAGGGGCTGTGCAGTGTAAACTCATGGAAAGGTTGTGCAGTGTATCTCCAGGGAGGGGTAATGTAATGGATCCTCCAGATAAATATTAAAATCAGAGTCAATCAGAGTTAGCCACCTAATGGACACAGGCACTTTTGACACTAAGTTCCTATCTACTTAATTAGCTGCCTAAATACCTTTGGCCCCAAGCAATTTGGGAGCACAGGTTCCTTAGTGCTTGTTTCTCTGTCCCTGGAACCCAGCTGCCCTTTCAGTAGCAAGGGTCATCCAGGAGATGCACTCAGCTCACACAAACACCCCATCATTCGGGAAAGGTCTGATACCCGGGGTCATCTTTGCAATAACAAAGTGGTGATCGGGGATGGAGGCCCCCAAAGTGTAGCTGGGCACTTTTCAGGGAAGGGGCAGTTTTAAACTGGCATCCTCCCAGTTCCCCTCCCTTACAGGGGCCCAGGCTCCCCAGATGTGGCCAGAGTGCTGCCACTTCTGGTTGCTGATGGGAAGGACAGACCTTTATCCCTTAGAACTCATCAACCCCAGTCAGCCTCTGCTGGGCTCACTGCCATGATATTCTCCAGGATGATCACTATGTTGCTCTTTACACTCACACAAGCAGAAGTTTTATTTAACAGCTCCGTTATTATCTACAGATTTCACAACTGTAACACAACACAGACCTGAGCCTGCCCTTTGCAGCAACCCGCAGCTCGCTCTGCCCCTGCAGCCCAGCAGTCCTCCTCACAGAAATGGAGGGTGACTGTCAGGTTCTGCAGTGATTCCCACATCCATACACAACCACAATTGCTCCATGCATACTTCCCTTTGTATGACTCTGGCTCTGGATGCAAAAGCTACAGGTCTCCGGTCACTGTCTTTCCTTTGCAGTAGTACTGCACCTACTGCATGTTTTGAGGCATCTGTAGCCACGTTCAGAGCATGAGACATCAAAATATTGCAATGTGGGCAAATAGGTGAGTAATCTTTTCAATTCTTTATTCTGCTTCCTGCGCTTCGGCCCATTTCTACTGCACATCCTGAAGCAGCAATCTTCTCCTACACGTTCTTTTATCCTATTATTGAAGAAATGCCCCTAGATAGTCACCACACCCAAAGCCCTCTGTAGTCTGTGTTTTGTTTTTGACTTGGCAGAATAGTTGATCTCTTGTCCAGATCAGGCCTGATGCAATTTTTTGACAGAATTTCCTGCAAATACAAGAATTCTTTTTTCTGGAATTGTCATTTTGTTTTACTCGATTTCTGACCATGGTCCAGGGCTGGCTCCAGACCCCAGCGCGCCAAGCATGCCTGTGGAAGGTCCACCGGAGCCGCGGGACCAGCGGACCCTCCGCAGGCACATCTGCAGGAGGTCCACCGGAGCCGCGGGACCAGCGACCGCCAGAGCGCCCCCCACCGCAAATCCTAGAGCCACCCCTGCCATGGTCCCTAGCAATCTGCAGGATTCCCCAGCCCGTCCTTCTGTTTTTGTTCAGTGGGACCCCAAATAAGAATATCATCTGTGCACATCCTGAGGTTGTGAATGGCATCCAGAAACTGCTGGAATATTCTGTGGAATAATTCAGATGCAGGACAAATTCCAGAGGGGGACCATTTGAAGCAGTGCCTGACAAAAGGTGTGTTAAAATGAGCAATGGTGTGAATTCTCTTGAATGGGGGAAAATTTATCAAAATCCATTTGATGCATCCAGAATGGGGAAAACCATGTCACCTGCTATTCCACCCCAGATTCTATGGTTAGTGTGTGATAATGCTTTCTCCTTCAGTTGCTTGGGGCTGTCTAAACAGAAGCCTAGTGCTCCATGGAGTGCACCCATCTGGAAGGTTCCTCCACTTCCTTGTCATATGCATCAAGATGAGGCACTGATGTTCCTTCTCTAGCCTGCTCCTTGGGGCCACAGGGACATTCCTGGCTGCATTTTCCTTTGAGGTGATTTTATTTCTTACTGGTAACTCTCTTGATCTGTTGAGCATATCTGTATATTTCATCACTGATGCTGTGATATTTGGAGTCAAGTTTTGTTGTATGGTAATAACCTGTGCATTGACCCAATTGCTGGCTTGATTCCAGGCCTAGGATTGGTGTTGTGTCCCCTGACAAAAATGTGTTTGCTTCTCTGTTGTTATATGTCAAAGTAAGGCAGCATCTCTCCACCACAAAGATGGAAAATCCATTGTATGCTTTCACAGTTGTACAGGCAGCACATTGAGTTCAGCACATATGTCTACCTTGTCTGTACTGTGTGTGTTGTCAGTTTTAAGTGTAATGGACCAGTTTTTGTTGACTGCTGACGGTTGCTGTATTGACTCAAATCACAAAGCTTCATTAGTGGTTTCCTTCACTGCTTTTACAGTTCCCTTTGCTTGCATTGTCTAGTCAAATGGCTGTATTTATGGCAGACTCTGCACTTTTACCCACATTCTAGGCATGTGCACTTCCACATTTCACATATTGTCACTGGCTGTCATTTGCTGCAAGATGCAAGACGAAAAACAACAGGGCTGTCGGCAAAATATCTTTGATGCCTGTATACCAATGCAAGGAGTATGGGGAACAAGCAGGATGAGCTTTAAGTTATGGTATATGAAGAAAATTATGACTTAATTGGCATTACAGAGACTTGGTGGGACAACGCCTGTGACTGGAGTACCAGCGTTGAGAGCGATAGCTTGTTCCAGGAGGATAGGTATGGGGGAAAGGAGGAGGCGTTGTGCTGTACATCAAGCATGTGTACACTTGCTCCAAGGTCCAAGAGGAAATGAGCAGCAGACCTACCGAGAAGATCTGGGTGAGGATTAAAAGGAAAAAAATAGTAATGATGTTAGGGTGGGGGGTCTATTATAGATCCACCATATCAAGAAGAGGAAGTGGATGAATCATTCTACAAGCAGATGACAAGTTTAGCTAACACACATGAGCTAGTATTAATGGGGTATTTTAACTTTCCTGATATCTCTTGGAAGACTATCACAGCAAAGCATACAATATAAGGGTTGGAAGGGACCTCAGGAAGTCATCTAGTCTAACATGCTGCTCAAAGCAGGACCCAATCCCAGACAGATTTTTGCCCCAGATTCCTAAATGGCCACCTTGAGGGCTGAACTCACAACCCAGGGTTTAGCAGGCCCATGCTCAAACCACCAAGCTATAACTCCTCTCTCCTGCCAATTCTTAGCATGTGTAGGGGACAACTGGAAACAACTAAGGGGTCATCCATTTTGGATCTGGTTTTGACCAACAATGAGGAATTAGTTGTGAAGGTGAAGGTGGTCAGGAACTTGAGATGCACTTAAGTAGGAGGAGGGATAGCTCAGTGGTTTGAGCATCCTTGAGGGAGCCATTTAGGGAATCTGGGAAAAAATATGTCTGGGGTTTTGTCCTGCTTTGAGCAAGGGGTTGGCCTAGATGACTTCCTGAGATTCTATGATCACAGTCTGATAAAATTCAAGATGCTGTGCTAAGGAAGACATGCAAAACAAGGACAGTGGGCTTCAAAAGAGCAGATTTCAAGCAACTGAAAGAAATAGTAAAAAGGTCCCATATAGAAATCAATCAGGAAGAAAAGGAGTCAAAGAGGGCTGGCAGTTCCTAAAAAGATGTAATACTAGAGGGTCAACACCAAGCTATTACAATGCAGAGGAAAGATATAAAGAGCCACAGGAGACCAATGTGGCTGCATCAGGAGCTTTCTAGCTATCTAAAAAACAAAAGGGATGCATACAGGAAATGGAAGGAGGGTCATGTCACTGAGCATGTATACTGGGAATAGCACAAGCATGTTGGGACAAAGTCAGGAAAGCCAAGGCAAGGAATGAGTTACAACTGGAAGGATACAAGAAGGGGTTCTACAAATGGCAGACAAAAAGAAAGCTCAGGGATGCTGTGGGCCTGCTGCTCAATGGAGAAGATGAGCTGGTAATGGGAGATGATAAGAAGGCAGAGCTGCTCAATGTCTACTTTGCTTCAGTCTTCACACAAAAAATAATGTGACCAAATGACTAGCAAAGTTGTCATAGACAATAAAGGGAAAGAGGTGCAAATCAAGATAAGTAAAGAACATGTCAGAGATCTTCTGACTAATTTGAATGAATTCAAATCAGCAGGGCTTGTTGCTATTCACTTGAGGGTGCTGAAGAAATCTCAGAGACACTGGTGATAATATTTGCAAAGTCATGAATGACAGGAGAGGTCCCAGAAGACTGGAGAAGGGCTAATGTAGTGCTCATCTTTAAAAAGGGGGGAAAGGAGGAGCCAGGGAACTATAGACCAGTCGGCCTGACCTCAATACCTGGGAAGCTACGAGAGCAATATAGAAAACATTCTATTTGCAAATACCTGGAGGATGAAGGGGTGATCACTAGCAGCTAACATGGATTTACCAAGAACAAATCATGGCAAACCAGCTTGATTTCCTTCTTTGACAGGGTAGTTGGTTTGGTGGCTAGGGGGAATGCAGTGGACATAATATACCTGGACTTTAGCAAGGCTTTTAACACAGTCCCACATGACATTCTCATAAGTAAGCTGGAGAAATGTGGGCTCGGCAGAACTACCATTGAGTGGATACATAATTGGTTTAATGACCACAAACAAAGAGTAACTATTAATAGAATGTTGTCAGATTGGAAGGAAGGTCTCAAGTCCACAGGGATCTGTTCTGGGTCTGGTGTTACTTAACATCTTTACTAATGATGTAGGTATAGATAGCATACCGATCAAATTTGCAGATAACACTAAACTGGGGGGGGTTGCAAACATTTTGAAGGATAGAGCTAAAATTCAGAGAGATCTTGATCAATTGGAAAACTGGACTATAGGCAACAAAATGAAATTCAACAAAGACAAATGTAAGGTGCTACTCGCCTGGAAGAAAAACCAAATGCACACATATAGACTGGGGGATATGTGGCTTGGCAGCAGCACTGCTGAGAAGGATCTGGGAGTTGTAATGGATCACAACCTCAACATGAGTCAGCAATGTGATGCTGTTGCAAAAAAAGCAAATGGTATTTTAGGTTGCATTAACAGAAGCAAAGCATGCAAATCACAGGAGATGATAGTACTGCTCTTCTCAGGGCTGGTTAGGTCTCAGCTGCAGTACTGTGTCCAATTTTAGTCACCAATGTATAGAAAGGATGTGGAGAAACTGGAAAGGATCCAGAGGTGAGCGACAAAGATGATAAAAAGGATGGAATGCAAACCATATGAACAAAGGCTGAAGGAACCAGCTATGTTTAGTTTGGAAAAGAGGAGATTAAGGGGGGACATGATAGCAGTCTTCAAATACTTGAAAGGCCACCATAAGAAAGATGGAGAAAAAATGTTCTGTCTTGCCACAGAGGGCAGGACAAAAGGCAATGGGTTCAAACTACAGCATAGCCAATTTGGATTAATTCTCTGTAAAAACTTCCTAACTGTAAGAACAGTAGGACAAGGAACAAACTACCCAGGGAACTCATGGAATCTCCTTCACTGGAGGTCTTCAGAAAGAGGCTGGAGCCATCTGTCTTGTATGGTTTAAACCAGAGGTGGGCAAACTACAGCCCGCGGGCCACATCCGGCCCATGGGACCATCCTGCCCGGCCCTAAGCTTCTGGCTAGGGAGGCTACCCCAGTCCCTCCCCTGCTGTCCCCCCTCCCCCGCAGCCATGCTGCTGCATGGGCAGCACTCTGGGCCGCGGAGCAGTGCGCTCCTGCAGAGCAGCGTTTCTGGCTCTGGCCGGGTGGCGCAGCTGCCAGACATGCTGCTCTGAGCGGCATGGTAAGGGGACCAGGGCCAGAGTGTTGGATAAGGGGCAGAGGTTTGGGGACGGTTAGGGGTGGGAGGTCCTGGGAGGGGACGTCATCGAGAGGCATCGCCGCCGAAACGCCGCAGAAATTCGGCGGCATTTCTGCGGGCGCCAGATGAAGGACCGTGGGGGTGGTGGAGCATCTGCCAAAGTGCCGCCGAATTTCTGTGGCATTTCAGCGGCGACACCTCTCAATGACGTCACTTGTCGGCGGCAAGTGGCGTCATCAAGAGGCGTCGCCGCCGAATTTCTGTGGTGTTTCGGCGGCGACACCTCTCGATGATGCCACTTGCCACCAACAAGTGACATCACTGAGAGGTGTCGCCGCCGAAATGCCACAGAAATTCGGTGGCATTTTGGCGGATGCTCCACCGCCGGCCAGGACGTGGGCACCGTGTTGGGGACCCCTGTGTTGGGAGTTCTGAGGGGGGCAGTCTGGGGGCAGGAAGTGGGAGGGAGCAGATGGGGGCAGGGGGCAGGCTGTTTGGGAAGGCACAGCCTTCCCTACCCAGCCCTCCATACAGTTTTGCAACCCCAATGTGGCCCTCAGGCCAAAACGTTTGCCCACTCCTGGTTTAAACACAACAAATCCTGCATCTTGGCAGGCAGCTAGATTAGATGACTCTTGTGGTCTCTTCTAACCTCATGGTTCTATGATTCTAAGATTTTGGCAGTTCATATTCTGCTGCACAATAACATCATGTACTGGTTCTTGACTCTTTGTCTTACATAAGGCCTGTGCCTCCAGTTTTAAATAATTAAAAAATTTAATTAAAATGCAGAGCCCCCGGACCAGCAGCCAGGACTCGGGCAGTGTGAGTGCCACTGAAAATCAGCTCGTGTGCTGCCTTCGGCACGCGTGCCATAGGTTGCCTACCCTTGCCTTACAGTGATAGACTTAAGGAGCTTAATCAGTTATGCACCCACCTCATAGTAGCGCCATCTAGATTGTATTTCCTTAGTTTGTTTATGAGGTCATGAGAGACAGTATCAAAAGCCCTACTAACATCGAGATATGCCACATCTACCACTTGCACCATATCCACAAGGCTTGGAACCCTGTAAAGAAAGCTATTAGGTTGACAAATCCATGCTTACTATTACTTATCATCTCATTATCTTCTAGGTGTTTGCAAATTTATTGCTTAATTATTTGTTCCATTATCTTCCCAGGTACTGAAGTTAAGCTAACTGGTCTGTAATTTCGCAGGTTGTCCTTATTCCCATTTTTATAGATGGGCACTATATTTGTCCTTTTCCAGTCCTCTGGAATCTCTCCCGTCTTCCATGACTTTTAGAAGATAATTGCTAATGGCTCAGATATCAACTCAGTCAGCAACTTTAGTATTCTAGGATGTATTTCATCAGACCCTTGTGATTTGAAGACATATAACTTGTCTAAGTAATTTTTAACTTGTTCATTCCCTATTTTAGCCTCTAATCCTACCTCATTTTCACTGGCATTCACTATGTTGGCCCTGCTTTGAGCAGGGGGTTGGACTAGATGACATCCTGAGGTCCCTTCCAAACCTGATATTATATGATTCTATGTTAGACATCCATTCGCTACTAACCTTTTTGGTGAAAACTGAAACAAAAAACTCATTTCACATTTCTGCTGTTTCCATATTTTCTGTATTGTTTTCCCCTCCTCATTGAGTAACGGGCCTACCCTGCCCTTGGTCTTCCTCTTACTTCTTATGTATTTATAGAATGTTTTCTAGTTATCCTTTATGTTTCTAGTTAGTTTAATTTCGTTTTGTGCCTTGATCTTTCTAATTTTGTCCTACATACTTCTTTTATTTGCTTGTATTCATCCTTTGTAATTTGACTAATTTCCACTTTTTGTAGGACTCTTTTTTGAGTTTCAGATCACTGAAGATCTCCTGGCTAAGCCAGAGTCATCTTGTCATACTTCCTATATTTCCTATGCAGTGGGATAGTTTGTTCTTGTGTCCTTAATAATGTCTCTTTGAAAAACTTCCAGCTGCCTTCAATTATTTTTCCCCTTAGACTTACTTCCCATGGGATCTTACCTACCAATTCCCTGAGTTTGCTAAAGTCTGCTTTCTCATCCACCTCTTCTTCCTGGTGACCAGGTGGTGTCACGGAGTGTGGGGGAGTCCGGCTCTGCACCCCTCTTCCTGGGACTCACAGTGACTCTCAGCCAGCCAGTAAAACAGAAGGTTTATTGGACAACAGGAACAATTTAAAGAATCCTTATTGAGGTTGCAGGAACAAACCATCCCAATGTGTAGGAAGAAAAGTAAATATGGCAGGCGACCAGCTTGGTTTAACAGTGAAATCCTTGCTCGTCTTAAACACAAAAAAACAGCTTACAAGAAGTGGAAGATTGGACAAATAACCAGGGAGGAGTATAAAAGTATTGCTCAGGCATGCAGGTGTGAAATTAGGAAGGCCAAATCACACTTGGAGTTGCAGCTAGCTGGAGATGTTAGGAGTAACAAGAAGGGTTTCTTCAGGTATGTTAGCAACAAGAAGAAAGTCAAGGAAAGTGTGGGCCCCTTCCTGAATGAGGGAGGGAACCTAGTGACAGAGGATGTGGAGAAAGCTAGTGTACTCAATGCTTTTTTTGCCTCTGTCTTCACAGACAAGGTCAGCTCCCAGACAGCTGCACTCTGCAGCACGGTATGGGGAGGAGGTGACCAGCTCTCTGTGGAGAAAGAAGTAGTTTGGGACTATTTAGAAAAGCTGGACGAGCACAAGTCCATGGGGCCGGATGCGCTGCATCCGAGGGTGCTAAAGGAGTTGGCTGATGAGATTGCAGAGCCATTGGCCATTATCTTTGAAAAATCATAGCGATCGGGAGAGGTCCCGGATGACTGGAAAAAAGCTAATGTAGTGCCCATCTTTAAAAAAGGGAAGAAGGAAGATTCAGGGAACTACAGGCCAGTCAGTCTCACCTCAGTCCCTGGAAAAATCATGGAACAGGTCCTCAAGGAATCAATCCTGAACCACTTAAAGGAGGGGAAAGTGATCAGGAACAGTCAGCATGGATTCACCAAGGGCAAGTCATGCCTAACTAACCTAATTGCCTTCTATGATGAGATAACTGGCTCTGTGGATGAGGGGAAAGCAGTGGATGTGCTATTTCTGGACTTTAGCAAAGCTTTTGATACAGTCTCCCACAGTATTCTTGCCAGCAAGTTAAAGAAGTATGGGCTGGATGAATGGACGGTAAGGTGGATAGAAAACTGGCTAGATGGTTGGGCTCAACGGGTAGTGATCAATGCTTCCATGTCTAGCTGGCAGCCGGTATCAAGTGGAGTGCCCCAAGGGTCGGTGCTGGGGCCAGTTTTGTTCAATATCTTCATTAACGATCTGGAGGATGGTGTGGACTGCACCCTTAGCAAGTTTGCAGATGACACTAAACTGGGAGGAGTGGTTGATACGCTGGAGGGTAGGGATAGGATACAGAGGGACCTAGACAAATTAGAGGATTGGGCCAAAAGAAATATGATGAGGTTCAACAAGGACAAGTGCAGAGTCCTGCACTTAGGACAGAAGAATCCCATGCACTGCTACAGACTAGGGACCGAATGGCTGGGCAGCAGTTCTGCAGAAAGGGACCTAGGGGTTACAGTGGACGAAAAGCTGAATATGAGTCAACAGTGTGCCCTTGTTGCCAAGAAGGCTAATGGCATTTTGGGTTGTATAAGTAGGGGCATTTCCAGCAGATCGAGGGATGTGATCATTCCCCTCTATTCAGCACTGGTGAGGCCTCATTTGGAGTATTGTGTCCAGTTTTGGGCCCCACACTACAAGAAGGATGTGGATAAATTGGAGAGAGTCCCGCGGAGGGCAACAAAAATGATTAGGGGGCTGGAGCACATGACTTATGAGGAGAGGCTGAGGGAACTGAGATTGTTTAGCCTGCAGAAGAGAAGAATGAGGGGGGATTTGATAGCTGCTTTCAACTACCTGAAAGGGGGTTCCAAAGAGGATGGATCTAGACTGTTCTCAGTGGTAGAAGATGACAGAACAAGGAGTAATGGTCTCAAGTTGCAGAGGGGGAGGTTTAGGTTGGACATTAGGAAAAACTTTTTCACTAGTAGGGTGGTGAAGCACTGGAATGGGTTACCTAGGGAGGTGGTGGAATCTCCTTCCTTAGAGGTTTTTAAGGTCAGGCTTGACAAAGCCCTGGCTGGGATGATTTAGTTGGGTTTGATCCTGCTTTGAGCAGGGAGTTGGACTAGATGACCTCCTGAGGTCCCTTCCAACCCTGAGATTCTATGATTCTAATACAGGGTACAGCAGAGCTTGTGGGCACAGCCAGGACCCCTCAATCTGGGCCGTCTGGGGGTGCAGGGAGCTTAGTTCCCAGCTTGTGATTCCCTGCACTGCACCCCCCAGCCCCAAACAGAAACTGACCCAACCCTCTCCTGCCAGCTCTCTCCCTTTGTCTCGCTTCCCTTTATCTAGCTTCCCGGGCAAAGGTGCTGACCCCCTCCCCCCCCCCCGCCTGGCTCAGGTTACAGGCTGAGCACCCGTCCCTCACCTAAAGTCCTCCCCGGCTCTCCCATCCCCCACACAGACAGTCCTTACTCCATCACATCTCTCCCCACCTCGAGACTGAACTGAGCGGGGTCACTCTGCCCAGTGACCTGGGGAAGTTCAGGGCCCCCTCTCCAGGACAGCGCGTCCGCTATCTGGTTGGCACTTCCCTTTCACATGGACCACATCCATGTCATAGTCCTGCAGGAGCAGGCTCCACCTCAGGAGCTTGGCTTTGGCTCCTTTCTTCTGGTGCAGCCAGGTCAGGGGAGAGTGGTCGGTGTACACGGTGAAGTGTCACCCAAAGAGATATGGCTTTAGTTTCTTAAGGCCCCACACCATGGCCAGGCATTCCTTCTCGATGGCCGCGTAGTTCTGCTCCCGGAGTAGCAACTTCTTGCTCAGGTACATGATGGGGTGTCTCTCCCACTTTTCATCCTCCTGCATCAACACCGCCCCCAATCCTGTGTCTGAGGCATCGGTGAACACCATAAAGGGCTTGTCAAAGTCTGGGTTTGCCAGAACTGGGCCACTGAGCAGAGCCTCCTTCAGCGCCTGGAGAGCCTGCTGGCACTCCTCGGTCCAGACCACCTTGTCTGGCTTCCCCTTCTTGCACAGCTCAGTGATGGGGGCGGCTAGGGCGCTAAAGTGGGGCACGAACCTTCGATAGCACCCTGCCATCCCAATAAAGGCCTGGACCTGTTTTTTGGTCTGGGGAACGGGCCAGTTTCTGATCACCTCCACCTTGGCTGGTTCCAGCTTTAGGCAGCTGCTCCCCACCCGATGGCCCAGGTAAGATACTTCAGCCATCCCCACCTTGCACTTCTCAGCCTTTACGGTTAACCCAGCCTCTCGGAGTCGGTCCAGCACTTGTTTAACCTGGGACACGTGGTCCTCCCAGGTCTGGCTGAAGACGCAGATGTCGTCAATATACGCCACGGCAAAACTCTCCATCCCCCTCAGTAGCTGATCCACCAGGCGCTGGAAGGTGGCTGGCGCTCCCTTGAGGCCAAAGGGTAGGGTCAGAAACTCGTAGAGCCCCAGAGGGGTGATAAAGGCCGATTTCAGCCTGGCATCTGCGTCCAGCGGCACTTGCCAGTAGCCCTTTGTAAGATCCATGGTGGTGAGGTACCGAGCGCCTCCCAGCTTGTCTAGGAGCTCGTCAGGCCTGGGCATGGGGTGGGCATCAGATACAGTGATGGCATTGAGCTTTCGATAGTCCACACAGAACCGGATCGACCCGTCCTTCTTGGGGACCAGCACCACTGGCGAGGCCCAAGGGCTGGCGGACGGCTGGATCACTCCCAAGGCTAGCATGTCCTTGACCTCTCTTTCTAGGTCCTGGGCAGTTTTCCCGGTGACCCGAAAAGGGGAGCATCTTATAGGGGTGTGTGACCCGGTTTCCACCCGGTGGACAGTCAAATTAGTGCATCCAGGCTGGTTGGAAAACAGCTGTCAGTATAGATGCAGCACCCCTCGGATCTCAGTGTGCTGGGCCAGGGTCAGCTGATCAGAGAGGGGAATTGCCTCCAAGGGGGAACCAGCTTTTGTCCCCGGGAATAGATCCATTAAAAGGTCATCTCCCTGCTCCTCCCAGTGTCTACACACGGCCAACACCACATTCCCCCTGTCATAGTATGGCTTCATCATATTCACATGGTACACCCAGCAGTGGTGCACCCGGTTTGACAGCTCCACCACATAGTTTACCTCATTTAGTTGCTTGACAACCTTGAAGGGCCCTTCCCAGGCAGCCTGGAGTTTGTTTTTCCTCACGGGGATGAGAACCATCACTTGATCCCCGGTGGCGAAGGCACTGGCCCGCGCATACCAGACCTTCTGCTTCCTCTGGGCTCGGGCCAGATTCTCCCTGGCCAGGCCCATGAGCTCAGCAAGTCTTTCCCGGAAGGTCAGGACATACTCCACCACTGACTCTCCATTGGGAGCGGCCTTCCCCTCCCATTCGTCTCTCATCAGGTCCAGGGGCCCCCTTACCCGCCTTCCATATAACAGTTCAAAAGGCGAAAACCTAGTAGATTCCTGGGGTACCTCCCTGTACGCAAACAGCAGGTGAGGTAAGTACTTGTACCAGTCCTGTGGGTGCTGGTTCATAAATGTTTTTAGCATCATCTTTAGCATCCCGTTGAACCTCTCCACCAGCCCGTTGGACTGGGGGTGATACGCTGAGGCCCAGTTGTGCCGGACCCCACATTTCTCCCACAAGCACCGGAGCAGGGTCGACATGAAGTTGGACCCCTGGTCTGTTAAGACTTCCGTGGGGAACCCCACCCGGCTGAAAATGGTCAGCAGCGCATCTGCCACGGTGTCTGCTTCGATAGAGGACAAGGCCACTGCTTCGGGGCAGCGAGTGGCGAAATCTACCACCACCAGAATGTATTTCTTCCCCAAACGGGTCGTCTTGCTGAGAGGTCCCACTATGTCCATGGCCACCTTCTGGAAAGGTTCTTCTATGATGGGCAAAGGCCTCGAAGCTGCTTTCCCCTTGTCCTGGGCCTTCCCCACCCACTGGCAGGGGTCACAGTATTGACAGTACTGTCGGACATGGGTAAAGATCCCAGGCCAGTAAAAGTTCTGTAGCAGCCTCTGCCTGGTGCGCCGGATTCCCTGGTGCCCTGCGAGAGGGATGTTATGGGCCAGGTACAGTAGCTTGTGGCGAAACTTCTGGGGAACCACCTGCTGCCTCCTGATCCCCCATGACTCCACTTCCCCGGGGGGAGCCCATTGTCAGTACAGGAACCCCTTCTCCCACAGGAAAAGACGGTTACTCACCGTTGTAACTGTTGTTCTTCGAGATGTGTTGCTCATATCCATTCCAGTTAGGTGTGTGCGCGCCGCGTGCACGTTCGTCGGAAGATTTTTACTCTAGCAACACTCGGTGGGTCGGCTGGGCGCCCCCTGGAGTGGCGCCACTATGGCGCCGGATATATACCCCTGCCGACCCATCTGCCCCTCAGTTCTGATAGGGAAAATTTGCCCCCCCTGTCCAGCCTAGGTTATTATTTGCTTGCAGCATTTATTGTATTAGGCCCAAAGGCCTATAGTCTAGACAACTGTTATATATAAAGCCAAGGTTTGCATTTCTGCTTTTAATATGTTTATCTGTACAGAGGGCATTCAGGGAAAATGAGGAACCAAAAGAAGGAAATAAGATAGGAGTATTCAGCTTGTTTTTGCTTTCTGTATGAATTTTAGCTGGCATAAGTAACCGCAGAGAAAGGGTCTTAAGACTGGCAGACCACCAACGAAAACTGCCCAGAAACAATGAAAGGAAAAACCATATATGGAAGAAGATTGCAGTAGCTTGCTTATGTTATAAGTGTTACTCCCAAATAAGGGAATTTTAAGAAAATGCTAATTTGCGGTTTTAACCTTTATAAGCGTGATAAGAATTGAAACAGGCAGAGGGGAGCTTAACCCTTATAGGGGAATACGCTACCTCTCTCCCTGCATGCATGCTTGTACTCCAATAAAGTGCCTCAGGCTGCCTGATTCTAAATTCAAAGGTGTGGTCAATTTTTTCCACAACAGTTCCTTCTTGCCGGCTACTCCGACAGTGGGGAAGGAGGGCGGGTCTGGAATGGATATGAGCAACACATCTCGAAGAACAACAGTTACAACGGTGAGTAACCGTCTTTTCTTCTTCGAGTGATTGCTCATATGCATTCCAGTTAGGTGATTCCCAAGCCTTACGTAGGCGGTGGGGTCGGAGTGAGATCTTGCAGAATGCAAAACTGCTGAGCCAAAGGCTGCCTCATCTCTGGACTCTTGGACCAATGAGGCAAAGGTGTGGACCGAGGACCAGGTAGTTGCATGACATATCCCCTGGAAGGGTATGTGAGCCAGGAAGGCAGCAGAGAAGCCTGAGCCCTGGTGGAATGTGCCGTAAGGTGGCTTGAGGGAACATGGGCCAAATCATAGGAGGTGCGGATGCACGACATCATCCAAGATGAAATCCTCTAGGAGGAGACAGGTAGGCCCTTCGTCCGGTATGCCAGTACGACGAAGATTTGGGGGCGATACGAAAGGGCTTTGTCCGCTCGATATAGATTGCGAGCGCCCTACGGACGTCTAGGGAGGGCAATTGTTGCTCCCTTCGCGGTGAGTGTGGCTTCAGAAAGAAGACCGGAAGGAAGATATCCTGGTTGATATGAAAGGCCGACAGCACCTTAGGGAGGAAGGCCGGACGTGGTCACAACTGCCCTTGTCCTTGAGAAACACAGTATACCGTGGGTCCATCGTGAGAGCCTGAAGCTTGGAGACTCGTCTGGCCGATGGAAAGGCTACAAGGAAAAACTGTCTTCCAGGACAGGTATATCAGCGAGTATGTTGTCAGTGGCTTGAATGGGGCAGTCATAAAACTGGTTAGAACCAGGTTGAAGACCCAGGTTTTGGTGGGGGCCAACTGGGGGGTATAAACGCTCCAAGCCCTTGAGGAACCTAGAAACCACAGGGTGTAAGAATACGGAGCGGCCACTCTCCGCTGGGTGGAAGGTAGAGATGGCTGCCAAGTGTACCCTTAATGATGGCCGCGCCAGACGCTGCCGTTTGAGAGACCAGAGGTAGTCCAAGATGGAATGGATCGGGACCTTGGTGGAGAAACATTGTGCGTTTTGTAGCAGCAGGAGAAACGCTTCCACTTGGCCAGATACGTTAACCGAGTGGAAGGTTTCCTACCACCCAGGAGAATCCTGTAGAACCGAGGCAGAACAACATAACTCGGATCGGTTTAGCCACGCAGCAGCCATGCTGTGAGGTACAGGGATTGCAGGTCTGGGTGGTGAAGCTTGCCATGAACCTGGGTTATGAGATCTGGGCAAAGAGGCAGGGGAATTGGGTTGGCTACCGACAGGTGTAGCAACCTGGTGTACCAGTGCTGCCTGGGTCACGCTGGAGCGATCATGATCAGGTGCGCTCTATCCCTGCAGAGTTTTAGCAGGACCCTGTGAACCAGCGGGAACGGTGGAAAAGCGTACAGCAGATGGCTCATCCACGGCATCAGAAAAGCATCCAAGATTGAGCCCGGGGAGAGGCCTTGGAATGAGGAGAACTTCTCTCTATTTCTGTTCCCGCGAGAGCGAAGAGGACTATGCGGGGAAAGCCCCACTTCCGGAAAAACGGAATGGATAACGTCCGGAGGAATCGACCACTTGTGAGACAGGAAAGATCTGCTGAGGCGATCCGCCAGAATGTTCCGGACCCCTTGGAGAAATAACGCTACCAGGTCTATTGATTGGGCTGTGCAAGAGTCCCGGAGCTGTATAGCTCTCTGCAAAGAGGGGAGGACCGTGCTCCCCCATACTTGTATATGTAATACATGGCCATTGTGTTGTCCGTGAACACCGAGACACAACGGCCTTGCAGGTGCTGCTGAAACGCCTGGTACACAAGGCAGACTGCTCTCAGTTCTTGGACATTGATGTGCAAGGCCAGCTCTTGAGCCGACCGAAGGCCGTGAGTGCGAAACTGACCCAGGTGAGCACCCCAGCCGAGAGATGGGGTGTCCGTCGTGAGGGACCCCGAGGGGTGAGGTGGATGGAACAGCATCCCTGGACACACCAGGGAGGGCGTTGACTCCCAGTCGAAGGAGCCTAGGATGCTCGGGGGGATAGAGACGACCATGAGTATGCTATCTCTGCCCGGGTGGTACACCGAGGTGAGCCACGATCGAAGTGGACAGAGGCGAAGCCTGGCATGTTTGGTTACAAACGTGCAGGCAGCCATGTGACTCAGGAAACCTAGGCAAGTGCGAGCCAAAGTTGTCGGGAAGGCCTGTAGACCTTGTATAATTGTTACCATCGCCTGAAACCGAGGCTGAGGTAAGCAGGCTCTGGCGAGACTGGAGTTCAGGATGGCCCCAATGAATTCTATTCCCTGTGTGGGAATCAGAGTGGATTTTTCTATATTGATCATCAGGCCTAGACACAGGAATAGGTCCTTGTCGATGCCCACATGACTGGTAACTTGGGCCCCGGTGGTCCCTCGAATGAGCCAATCATCTAGATACGGAGAACGTGTATCCGACGGTGGCGGAGAGAGGCGGCGACTACAGCCATGCACTCTGAATACACTTGGGCTGTATAGAGGCCAACCGGGAGGACCGTAAACTGGAAATGATGACGGTTGGCCACAAACCAGAGGTACCTTCTGTGTGAAGGAGAAATGGCGACGTGAAAATACGCGCCCTTCATATCGAGGGCGGCATACCAGTCTCCAGAATCCAAGGATGGGATGATGGTCCCCATGGATACCATGCGGAAATTCAGCTGTATCATGAACTTGTTGAGTTCCCGCAGGTCTAGGATAGGTCTGAGACCTCCCTTCGCCTAGGGCATTAGGAATTAGTGGGAGTAGAACCCTTTGCCCCTTTCGTCCTTAGGTACCCCCTCTATAGCTCCGATGGAGAGGAGCGTCCGCATCTCTTGCAAGAGGAATTGCTCATGAGAGGGGTCCCTAAGAGGGAAGAGGATGGATAGGCTTTTGCCCCATTGGTGATTAGAAGGACCCTGATTTTGGATCCTTTGGGGTCCTGATTGACGCCTACGACCACCTAAGCCACGCCCGCTGGCAAAGCCCTGTCTTTGTCTAGGTGCAGGGTAAGGGCGGTGAGGCTGGGGACGGAAAGGTCTGCGCTGAGTCACTGGCGTGTGCATGCCAAGAGAGAGCGCAGAGTGACCCTGCTGCCCTTTAGGCTTTGCAGCCTAGGGACAGTTTTTTTTTTTTTTTTTTTTTGGAGAACAGGCTTTTGCCATTGAAGGGCAAGTCCTGTATAGTGTGCAGCAGCTGCGAGGGAAGGCTCGATAACTGGAGCCATGAAATGCGCCTCGTGGCAACACCCGAGTTGTGGCAGCGGAGTCAGCTGCATCCAACGAGGCCTGGAGGGAAGCTCTCGCCAGCTTCTTCCTTTCTTCCAGGAGGGCCTCAAACTCTTGACGGGAGTTCTGAGGAACCGACTCTGTAAATTTGCCCACCGCCGCCCATAGTAGCGGCTAAGCAGGGCTTGCTGGTTTGCTATGCAAAGTTGCAGGGCCCCTGCCGAGTACATCTTACGGCCCAGTAAGACCATTTGCCTAGCCTCCTTGGGTTTAGGGGCTGGTGCCTGCTGACCATGGCGTTCCGTCTCAATGACGGACTGGACAACAAGGGAGCGGGGGGGGGGGCGGCGATGTACATATAGGTACCTGTAGCCCCTGGAGGATACCATGTACATGCGTTCGACTGCCCTGCCCGCGGGCGGGATAGTGGCTGGAGACTGCCAGATGATATCCGGATTGGCCTTGACCGCGGAATGAACGGTAGGGCCACTCTAGTGGGGGCGACAGCCGACAGAATGTCTACGACCGGATCCTGTATCTCCGAGACTTCCGCCACTTGGAGATTCATATTGAGTGCCACCCGTCTCAGGAGGTCCTGATGGGCCCCCAAGTCGATTAGAGGAGGGCCCGAGGAGTACGCTCCTGCCACCACCTCATCTGGGGAGGAGGAAGAAGAAAGGCCGGGGACAAGCGGGTCCTGTGTGGGCTCGTGGCCGTGGATGACCTCCTGATCCTTGGGATCTGGGAGGCCGGTGGCTGAACCGGGGCTTCCTCCGTACCGGTCGGAGGGGGACGGCTAACTATTGCCTCTGGCACCCAGTGCTCTGACTGAACAGAGCGACATGGGATCACAGGTATGCCTTTGGCCTGATGGCATGCCCAAGATGTACAGGGTGACCACTGATGAGGGTCAGGGTCCTGGGGCTGGGGCACCTGGAAGACTCTGGTGTGCACATCCAAATCACAGACCTGCGCATATGAACTGCCCACGCGGGACGACAGTGATGCATGTTTGGATGGCCATGGAGGAGCTGAAAAGCCCTGGCAGAGTCTCCCTCTCTAGCTGACGACGCTCGACGTGGCACCGGGGATCGGTACCGGGAGGCATACAGGTACCGGGAGCGAGAACGGGACCTGCGACCGGAGCGGTGCCGGGAGGTCGACCGAGATCTCGAGGCTCAATGTCAGGAGAGGCTACGGGAGTCTAGTGCCTGGAGCAGTGCTGGGAGCTGGATCAGCGCTGAGTGTACCGGGCCGGCGAACGGGACAGTGATCGACGCCGCGAGTACGACCGGTACTGAAGTGGAGAACGGTGCCGGGACTGCGAGCGGCGTCGGCACCTGGATTGGCGACGGGACCGAGAACATCTGGGGGACCGCGACTGTGAATGGTGCCGCTCTGCGGTGCCGACACAGGGTGATCTGATCAAGACAGGCTTGCCGATCGACTATATAACCCGCATCGGCAGTGCCGGGGGTTGAGGCAGCGCAGGTGCTGCCATTGCAATCAACTCCCTCGCCATGGCGCTCAGGCTTAATAGTGAGCTCAACCACGGCTCGTACCGGGGAGCTTTCAGGCACCGGACTCGACGGCTCTTGCGTGGCCGGAGGCGACGGTGCCGATATTATTGGTGCCACGGCAGGTATCAGTGCCGGGCGGTCTGACTTAGTATGCTGCTAAGGGCTGCGCAGCAGGCGGCTCGGACGCAGCAGGAGTCTTGTGCCTCTTCATCCTCCAGGAGAGGGATCCGTGCCGAGTGGATGTCGGTGCTGGCGACGGCCGGTGCCAAGAGGCCTTGGCGGTACCGGCGATCCGGTGCCGAGGGAGCGCTTCTTGAAGACTGACCAGCGCTCAATGCCGAGGGCGGAGGAGTAAGAGCTGCCTCTCTTAGGAGCTGCTTGAGACGAAGTCCGGCTCCCCTTTTGTTCTAGGCTTAAAGGCCTTACAAATGCGGCACTTATCTGTTAGGTGAGATTCCTCGAGGCGATTAAGAGAGGATCTCTTGTCGGCATCGGTTTATGGCCGGCCGAGCACGGTTTGAAACCCTGTGAAGCGGGCATAGTACCCGGCACGGGGTGCGGGGAAGGGGATAATCCCCGAATCCCTGTGAACTATACACTAACTATACTACAAACGAATAAAGTTAACTACAACTATATAAATCTGAACTATATATACAGAATTAACGAGAGAAATTACGAGTAGCTAGGGAAGTGGAGGTCAGCTAAGCCGCACTCCACTGTTCCAACGACTGACACGGGCGGTAAGAAGGAACTGAGGGGCGGATGGGTCGGCAGGGGTATATATCCGGCGCCATAGTGGCGCCACTCCAGGGGGCGCTCAGCTGACCCACCGAGTGTTGCTAGGGTAAAAATCTTCCGACGAATGTGCACGCGGCGCGCACACACCTAACTGGAATGCATATGAGCAATCACTCGAAGAAGAACCTCTCCTTTCAACCTCTCCTCATGGTCTGTACCGCACTGAGGTTAGCCCGGTCCCTGGGCTTCCGCAAGGAGGGATCTTTCTGCAACTCGGCCTGGAACTCAGCAGCTGGGATAGGGATGGGGACCTGCTCTCTCCCGCTGGCTTGGTCTGAGGCCACAGCCTCTCTGAGCCGTGTCCCTGGGTGTTCCCTCTCCACCAGGTTAGGGTCCTGCACCTCGGGCAGAGTACCTTCCCCATTGTCAGGGTGCAGTGCCCTGCGCCAACTCTGACTACGGATCACGACCAGGGCACCCCGGGCATTGCTTGACCAGACCTCCAGGTCCCCCCCAATTAACACCTCCGTGGGCAAATGTGGGTGTACTCCCACGTCCTTGGGGCCCTCCTTGGCCCTCCACTTCAGGTGTACCCTCGCCATGGGCACCTTGAATGGGGTCCCGCTCACACCCCTCAGGGTCAGGTAGGTGTTGGGCACCATCCGATCTGGGGCCACCACCTCGGGCCGGGCCAGTGTCACTTCTGCACCCGTGTCCCAGTACCCAGTGACCTTCCTCCCATCTACCTCCAGGGAAACAAGGCACTATCTCCGGAGGGGCAGCCCCGTGCCCACCCTGTAAACCAAAAACTCGGAGCCTGGAACATCCAGCTCCCCAGAGGAGCTGATCTGGGGCCCTCCTCCCTCCTTCGCAGGCGGTACGCGGCCAGTCCCCCTTTCCTGCGAACGCTGCCCTCATCCGGCAGGGTCTCTACCAAGTTAACCTGGTGTGGGGTCGGTCTGCTCAGTCTGTCCTTGAGCCTGGGGCACTGGGACCATATGTGGCCCCTCTGGCCACATTGATAGCAGCTCATGTCCCGTTGGTCCCCTCAAACCGGTCGGCTCTCCCTGACGCTGGGTGTTCCCCTTGGGAGGGGGTTCTCCCTATTCCCCCTTTGGGAGGTCCCAGGATGACTCTCTCTCTGCATCACGGAGGGCCTGTTCCTTTGGGGCTCATCCCTGCCACCCCCTGACCGGCTCTTCACAAAGTCATCGGCTAGCCGCCCTGCATGTCGCGCGTTCTCTGGCTTTTGGTCCCTCAACCACAGCCTCAGGTCGGATGGGCACCGCTCATACAGTTGCTCCAGTACCAGCAGTTTAACCAGGTCCCCCTTCATCTGGGCCCCATTTGCCCACTTTCTGGCGTATCCCTCCATGCGGACGGCTAGTTGCAGATATGAGACCTCAGGGGTTTTATACTGACTCCGGTACATCTCAGGAGTCAGCCCAAACTTGCGCAGCAGGGCCTGCTTGAATAGTTCGTAGTTCCCTTTCTCCTCATCTCCCAGCAGGCGGTACAATGCCATGGCTTTGGGGTCCAGTAAGGGGGTGAGAACCTGGAGCCTGTCCACAGGGTCTACCTGGTGCAGCTCGCAGGCCGTCTCAAAGGCATTCAGGAAGTCATCCATGTCCTCCCCCTCCTTACGCTGGGCCAGGATTCACTTATCAAAGCTCCGTGCAGTCCTGGGCCCCCCCTCACTCATCACAGCCGGGGGCCCGCTGCCCCTCAGCCTCGCCAGTTCCAGCTCATGATGACGCTGTCGCTCTTTCTCCTCCAGTTCTCGCTGTCTTTGTCTCTCCTCATGTTCCCTCTGTCTTGCTTCATGTTCCCTCTGTCTCTCACGATCCTCCAGCTCTCTGTTTTAGCTCTTTCTCCCATTCCAGCCACTTCTGCTCCATGGATGCCGAGCATCGCTGGGACGATCCCCTGCTGGAGGGTGAGCTTCGCCGGGAGGGTCCCCTGCTGGCCGGGGGGGTCACGGTGCCCTCGGTAGTCGCTGGGCTCCTCCTCACCCTCCCTCTAGGCATAGGAATGGGGGGTCTCGGGAAGCCCTCAGCCGCCGGCTGACCACTCCCAGCGGGGACAGACACTGGTGCCTGCGCTGCATCTGCCAGGCTGCTTCCTTCAGAGACAGGGATCAGTTCATTCAAGCGATCTCCCTCCTCCATCTGGACAAACAGCTGGTCTTTGCTGAGCTTCCCTCTGCGCAGCCCCCTCTGCTTGCACAGCTCCACCAGGTCGCACTTAAGCCACTTGGCATACATCTTCCTGCTGGCCACTCACAGGCCTGGGTGCTCGCCGCTCCCCACGGTTTCCAGGGAGACCCCTAGTGTGCCAGTCCTTGAGGTCACCACCTCTCTGCCAGGGTCGAGCTGCAGACTCCTCTGCCCCTGGGACCGCTCTCTGCAATCCCCCGGGGGACCCTGTTACTGCAAAGTCCTTCTCACTGGGCACACACTCCCAGGGGTTAATCACCCCTACAATCGCCCCTTCGTTTTACTGCTCCCCAGTCACTTACTGCAGGAAGCGCCGTCCATGGGGTGCAGTAGATCCCACCTCTGCCACCAGTTGTCACGAATTGTGGGGGAGTCCGGCTCTGCACCCCTCTTCCTGGGACTCACAGTGACTCTCAGCCAGCCAGTAAAAGAGAAGGTTTATTGGACAACAGGAACACAGGCTACAGCAGAGATTGTGGGCACAGCCAGGACCCCTCAATCTGGTCCGTCTGGGGGTGCAGGGAGCTTAGTTCTCATCTTGGGATTCCCTGCACTGCACCCCCCAGCCCCAAACAGAAACTGACCCAACCCTCTCCAGCCAGCTCTCTCCCTTTGTCTCGCTTCCCTTTGTCTAGCTTCCCGGGCAAAGGTGCTGACCCCCTCCCCCCTGCCTGGCTCAGGTTACAGGCTGAGCACCTGTCCCTCACCTAAAGTCCTCCCCGGCTCTCCTATCCCCCACACAGACAGTCCCTACTCCATCACAGGTGGTCTGCAGTAGACTCCTACCATGACATCACCCTTGCTTTTTACCCCATTAATCTTTACTCAGAGACTTTCAACAAGTCTGTCTCCTGTTTCCATCTCAACCTCACTCCATGTGTATACATTTTTAATATGTAAGGTAACACCTCCTCCCTTTTTACCCACCTGTCCTTCCTGAGCAAGCTGTACCCTTCTATACCAATATTGCAGTCATGTGTATTATCCCACCAAGTCTCTGTGATGCCAACTAAGTCATAGTTGTGTTTATTAACTAGCATTTCAAGTTCTTCCTACTTATTCCCAGCCCAGTTTATTCTGCTCTAGTAATTATCTGGGGGCAGGTCTCTAGGCTGTGTTATCCAGGAGATCAGATTAGATGGTCACAATTGTCCCTTCTGGCCTTGGAAACTATGAAACCTGTATATGGGAATAAGTGATAAGGTCCCAACCCTACCATGTTCTCAGGAACCAATGCAGAGCACACTTGTTGTGGGCCACAGTCCTTGAGGGCAGAGTTTGCACTAACACTGTGGGGTGAAAGACTAAATCCTCCTCGCTGCCCCCATCTCTCTCAAGCCCTGGATTTTGTGTAAAGCTCACTGAAGTGAGACCCTTGGCCTCACTCTGTTGGCCCTGTTTAAAAAACACAAAATGTGTCTCAAACGGGATTATCAGCTTCCAAAAGAAAATCTTTTTGAGCCTCTCTTTCACTGTGTACCTTGACCATCTCCCTGAGCATCCCCAGGGGTTGGGGCAGGGAAGTGCAGTGGCATAGACACCACCTGATATTCCCCCCACCTAGAAGGCCAGTTTTGCTGCGTTTCCCCCTGCTTTGCAACACCAGAGCTGCATGAAACCACTGGAGTGGAAATGAGAATCCAATCCCAGCTCTGTTCAGCAAAGGACATCATGGTGGTGCTGGAATCACACAACTGTAGTTACACTGCATGGGGATGTTGTGAAGGCCAAAACTATAACTGGGTTCAAAGAAGAATTAGATAGATAAATTCATGGAGGATTGGTCCATCGAGGTCTATTTGCCAAAATGGTCAGGGACTCCATGTACTGGGTGTCCCTTGCTTCTGATTGCCAGAACCTGGGAGTGGGTGGCGGGGGATGGATCACTTGATAATTGCCCTGTTGTGTTCATTCCCTCTAAAGCACCTGGCATTGATGACTGTCGGAAGACAAGATACGGGGCTCGATGGACCATTGGTGCCTGTTCTTATGTTCACATTTGATAAGCACTTACCTCATAATCCCATAAATACAGAAAATACACCTAGTTCCACTACCTGTACAAGGAGCAGGGAAACAACTTTCCTACAGTTACAAGGCCATCACAGGGACCTTGTGAGCTCCTCCACCACGGATGCTGTGAAGACCCTGCCAGCAGAGCAGTTCTGAATAGTGCACCTTCCTGCCCGTGTCCCGCCCTATGCGTAAATGTCCCCCACTGCAAGGAACTCACATCTAGGGTCACAGAAAAAGAGGAGCAAATCCAGAATCCTCCCCATCCCTGCTGATGTGGAGACAGAAGGGGGAAAAGAATGAGCTCAAGAACCCCTCATTGTGTTTGAACCTATCCCACCACAGGGAGAAGTGGTGTAGGCAATGGGGAGCTCCATGCCCTGGCTGGATAT
This sequence comes from Mauremys reevesii, assembly GCF_016161935.1. Taxonomy (NCBI): domain Eukaryota; kingdom Metazoa; phylum Chordata; order Testudines; family Geoemydidae; genus Mauremys; species Mauremys reevesii. The sequence goes on along the minus strand of NC_052646.1, from coordinate 11,461,515 downwards.
GCAGAGTAGCCGAGTCTGCCACTGTCAGAGGCTGCAAATGAAAACGGTTGATGTGATAAGCCAGCCCTGCTCAGGGAGCCAGCACCCAGCAGGAAGCTCCAGAGGACAGGAAAAAAGCTAATGAATGCAGTGCCAATGTTCAAAAAGGGTAAATGGGACAACCCAAGTAATTATAGACCTCTTGGCCTTATATCAATCCTGGGCAAAATAATGAAGGAGCTGATATAGGATTTGATTAGTACAGAGTTAATGGAGGGTAATAGAATTAATGCCAATTGGCATGGGGTTTATGGAAAATAGATCCTATCAAACTAATCTGATATATTTTTTTTACAAGATGAGTTTGGTTGATAAAGGCAATAGTATGGTGTAATATACTTAAACTTCTGTAGGGTTTTTTTACTTCATACCAAAAAAACAGTTTGATTAAAAAACTAGAAAAATACAAAATTAACTTGGCACACCTTAAATCGATTAAAAACTGGCTAACACATAGGTCTCACCATACACAACAAGGAGTCCGGAAACACCTTAAAGACTAACAGATTTATTTGGGCATAAGCTTTCATGGGTAAAAAAACCTCACTTCTTCAGATGCATCTCACCATGTCACTGTAAACGGGGATTCATCACTTAGCGTGTGCATTTTTAGTGGGCTCCTGCAGTGATTGGTTTAGGTCATAGGCTATTTAACATTTTCATCAATGATGTGGAAGGAAACATAAAATTGCTACTGATAGAGTTTGGAAATGACACAAAAATTGAGGGAGTGATAAATAATGAAGAGGACATGTCATTGACACAGTGATCTGGATTGCTTGGTAGAGATGGTCACAAGCAAACAACATGCATTTTAATATGGCTAAATGTAAAGATATAAATCTATGAATAAAGAAATGTAGGCCATACTTACAACAGGGGAGACTCTAACATGGGAAGCAGCGACTCTGAAAAGGGGTATGTCTACACTACGGGATTATTCCGATTTTACATAAACCGGTTTTGTAAAACAGATTGTATAAAGTCGAGTGCACGCGGCCACACTAAGCACATTAATTGGGCAGTGTGCGTCCATGTACTGAGGCTAGTGTCGATTTCCGGAGCATTGCACTATGGGTAGCTATCCTGTAGCTATCCCATAGTTCCTGCAGTCTCCCCCGCCCATTGGAATTCTGGGTTGAGATCCCAGTGCCTGATGAGGCAAAAAACATTGTCGCGGGTGCCTCTGGGTACAGCCTCACCTCTCCCTCCGTGAAAGCAGCAGCAGCCAACCGTTTCGCGCTTTTTTTCCTGGGTGAACTGTGCAGACGCCATAGCACAGCAAGCATGGACCCTGCTCAGCTCAAGACAGCAATCATGGATGTTTTAAAAACCTCGCGCATTCTCGTGCACTCAATGCTGAACCGGGACCTGCAAAGCCAGGCGAGGAGGCGGCGGCTACGGCAGCACGGCGACGAGAGTGATGAGGACATGGACACAGAATTCTGTCAAACTGCGGGCCCTTGCACTTTGGAGATCTTGCTGGTAATGGGGCAGGTTCTAGCCATTGAATGCCAATTTTGGGCCCGGGAAACAAGCACAGACTGGTGGGACCGCATAGCTTTGCAGGTGTGGGACGATTCGCAGTGGCTGCGAAACTTTAGCATGCGGAAGGGCACTTTCATGGAACTTTGTGACTTGCTTTCCCCTGCCCTGAGGCGCCAGAATACAAAGATGAGAGCAGCCCTCACAGCTGAGAAGCGAGTGGCAATAGCCCTCTGGAAGCTTGCAACACCAGACAGCTACCGGTCAGTCGAGAATCAATTTGTAGTGGGCAAATCTACTGTGGGGGCTGCTGTGATGCAAGTAGCCAAAGCAATCACTAAGCTGCTGCTACGAAAGGTAGTGACTCTGGGAAATATGCAGGTCATAGTGGATGGCTTTGCTGCAATGGGATTCCCTAACTGTGGTGGGGCGATAGATGGAACCCATATCCCAATCTTGGCACCGGAGCACCAGGGCACCCACTACATAAACTGCAAGGGGTACTTTTCAATGGTGCTGCAAGCACTGGTGGATCACAAGGGACGTTTCACCAACATCCACGTGGGATGGCCAGGAAGGGTTCATGACGCTCGTGTCTTCAGGAACACTACTTTGTTTAAATGGCTGCAGCAAGGGAATTACTTCCCAGACCAGAAAATAACAGTTGGGGATGTTGAAATGCCTGTCATTATCCTGGGGGACCCAGCCTACCCCTTGATGCCATGGCTCATGAAGCCATACACAGGCAGCCTGAACAGTAGTCAGGAGCTGTTCAACTACAGGCTGAGCAAGTGCAGAATGGTGGTGGAATGTGCATTTGGCCGTTTAAAGGCGCGCTGGCGCACATTACTGACTCGCTCGGACCTCAGCCAAACCAATGTCCCCTATGTTATTGCTGCTTGCTGTGTGCTCCACAATCTCTGTGAGAGTAAGGGGGAGACCTTTATGGCGGGGTGGGAGGCTGAGGCAAATCACCTGGCTGCTGATTATGCACAGCCAGACACCAGGGAGATTAGAAGAGCACACCAGGAAGCGGTGCGCATTAGAGAAGCTTTGAAAACCAGTTTCATCACTGGCCAGGGTACAGTCTGACTGTTGTGTTTCTTTCTCCTTGATGAAACCCTCCCCCCCTTGATTGACTCATTCACTGTAAGCCACCCACAGCCTCTTCGATCACAGCTTGCTTTCTAAGGAAATAAAGTCACTCTCGTTTTAAAATCATGTATTCTTTATTACTTAATTATAAAAAGGAGAGAACTGACAAGGTAGCCTGGGTGGGGTTTCGGAGCAGAATAGTAGGGAAGTAAAAGGCCACTATAAAAATTTCATAATTTCATAATAATGAGAGCCTTTTGGTTGGGCTGTCTACTGGGGTGGAGTGGGGGCGTGCACGGGGCCTACCCCCATGAGTTCTTACTCGTCTGGTGGGTGAGGAGGCTAAGGAACATGCTGAGGGGGGAGGGTGGTTATACAGGGGCTGCAGCGGCACTCTGTGATCCTGCTGCCGTTCCTGAAGCTCCACCATAGGCCGGAGCATGTCAGTTTGATCACGCAGTAGCCCCAGAGTTGCATCCCGCCACCGCTGATCTTCCTGCCGCCACCTCTCATCTCGAGCATCTCTCCTCTCATCTTGAGCCTCTCTCCTGTCCTCACGTTCATCCCTCCTATCCTCATGTTGGTCCCTCCTGTCCTCACGGTCACTGGCATTTTTCCTGTACTTTGCTACCACGTCCTTCCACTCATTCAGATGCGCTCTTTCATTGCGGGTCACTTCCATGATTTCCGAAAACATTTCTTCTTGCGTCTTTTTTTTCCGCCGCCTTATCTGAGATAGCCTTCGGGACAGAGTAGGGATGCTTGAAAAATTTGCAGCTGCATGAGGGAAGGAAAAAAGGGAGAGAAGTATTTAAAAAGATACATTTTAGAGAACAATGGTCATACTCTTTCACGGTGAACAACACTATTCACCTTACATAGCACATGTGTTTTCACTACAAGGTCACATTTTGCTTCTTAATATTGAGTGCCTGCGGCTTTGGTGTTACAGATCACAGATGCAGGTCCGGGCATCAGAATTCTGCTTGCATGCGGCCATGGTAAGCCATTGTCTTTCATCTTCTGCAGCCTTAATCTATCCAGCGCCCTCCTTTCCTAAATAGCAAGCAAAGCCCATTGAGTGCTGCTTCTTTCCTGTTAACGTGCAGCAGCAGAAACCACCCCGTGGCTGGTATCATGGAAGATCACTGCTAAACACCCCCCTTTCCACCCCCCCGCCCAACCGCGTGGCTGGTATCAGGAAAGATCCTTGCTAGCCAAACACGGAAAAGCGCAGCGCCAATCGCCCCCCCCCCCCTTCCTCCTGCTTGGCTACCTGCAGGGAAGGATTTCTTTTAAGCAACAGGCAAACAGCCCAGTAGGAATGGCCATCTCTGTCCCCTTACTTAAATTCCTGAATTTCAACCAGGTTACCATGAACGATATCACTCTCCTGAGGATAACACAGCGAGATAAAGAACGGATGTTGCTTGAATGCCAGCAATTACCGGGACCATACGCAGCTAGGCTTTGTCATGCAATGATACCAGATTACTTGCTACATGCATGGCGTGGTCAAGTGTCCTACCATGGAGGACGGAATAAAGTAGTGCTGCCCAGAAACCTTCTGCAAAGGCTTTTGGAGTACCTCCAGGAGAGCTTTATGGAGATGTCCCTGGAGGATTTCCGCTCCATCCCCAGACATGTTAACAGACTTTTCCAGTAACTGTACTGGCCGCGAATGCATCCCAAGTCCTCAGGCCAAATTAATCATTAAAAAATGCTTGCTTTTAAACCATGTCTTATATTTACAAGGTACATTCACCAGAGGTCCCTTCCATGGCTTCATTGTCTGGGATAGTTGCTTGGAAGGGCTGGGAGGGTAATTCCGTCAGGGTGAGAAAAAACTCCTGGCTGTTGGGGAGAATGGAGTGCTGTGTGCTCTCTACAAGCTCGTCCTCCTCTTCCTCCTCATCTTCCCCATCCGCAGAATCCTCAGCCATAGCTGCGATTACCACCCCCACCTCGGAATCCACGGACGGGGTCGGGTAGTGGTGGCGGACCCCCCTATAATTGCATGCAGCTCAGCGTAGAAGCTGCATGTTTTCAGCCCTGCCCCGGACCTTCCGTTTGCTTCTTTGGTTTTCTGGTAGGCTTGTCTGAGTTCTTTAACTTTCACACGGCACTGTACTGAGTCCCTGGTGTGGCCTCTCTGCATCATAGCCTTGGAAATTTTTTCAAATGCTTTTTCATTTTGTCTTTTGGAATGGAGTTCTGTTAGCATGGAATCCTCTTCCCATACAGCGATCAGATCCAGTACCTCCCATGCGGTCCATGCTGGAGCTCTTTTTCGATTCTCAGGAGACTGCATTGTTACCTGTGCTGATGAGCTCTGCGTGGTCACCTGTGCTGATGAGCTCTCCACACTGGCCAAATAGGAAATGAAATTCAAAAGTTCATGGGGCTTTTCCTGTCTACCTGGCCAGTGCATCTGAGTTCAGATGGCTTTCCAGAGCGGTCACAATGGTGCACTGTGGGATAGCTCCCGGAGGCCAATACCGTCGATTTGCGGCCACACTAACCCTAATCCGACATGGCAATACCGATTTCAGCGCTACTCCTCTCGTCGGGGAGGAGTACAGAAACCGGTTTAAAGAGCCCTTTATATCGATATAAAGGGCCTCGTTGTGTGGACGGGTGCAGGGTTAAATCGGTATAACACTGCTAAATTCGGTTTAAACGTGTAGTGAAGACCAGGCCAAGGACATGAAGGATTGTGCTGGATAAACTGGGGAATGTGAGCTCCCAGTGCAACAATATGTCCAGAAGTACTAATGTGATCCTGGGCTGTATAAAAAAGGCAATATTGAGTAGGAGTAAAGAGGTTATATTACTCCCATGTTTTGTGCTGGTGTGATCACTACTACTGGAATCCTGTTTCCTGTTCTGGCATCCACAACTGAAGATGGATGTTGATAAATTTGAAACAGTTCAGAGAAAAACCACAAGTATCATTAAAGGACTAGAAAACGTGCCTTATAGTATTAAACTCCAGGAGCTCAATCTGTTTATCTTAACAAAGAGGGGTGTCAAGGAGTGACTTGGCCAAAGTCTATAAGTTATCTACAAAGGGAACAAAACTTTGATAACAAAGGGCTCTTCAGTCTAGCAGAGAAAAGTAACACCATTCAAAAGAAACCACAAGCCAAATGCTTGCATTTGAAGCTAGACAAATTCAAACTTGAAATAAGGTGCAAATTTTTAACAGTGAGAGTAATTAACCATTGGAACAATTTACCACAGTGCATGTAGAGTCTCCATAACTGGCAATTTTTAAATCAAGACAGGATGTTTTCAAAAGATCCGCTCTAGTTTAAACAAGAATTAATTCAGGGAAGTTCTATGGCTCATGTTATGCAGGAGGCCAGACTAGATGATCACAATGGTACTTCTGGCCTTATTATCTATTAATCTAATAATCATGGGTAATCTTGCAAGTTACAGTCCTTTCCAGTATCACCCTTTCTCTTTTTGGCAGGGACTTCGAACCTGTGGTTGGGAGGCTATAGAAGCATGTAGGTATCTGAGCCCTTTCCAGTCCTTGTTCGGGCCTTGACGTGGCACAGAGAGAGCCCTCACTGTGCTGATGGGTGATCTGCCTGCTGGACAGAGAACAAATGCCCATGGTGCACCATCTTTCAGTGGCATTCAGGCCTGTGGCCCACCTGTCACTGTATACCCACCTATGGGGCTCGGTGGGTGTAAACAGAGCAGCTTCACTGGCTCTGTTCACTCCCCAAAGTAGGGCTGTTAACTTCTCTACCATAAAGCCTTGCCAGGGTCAGTCATTGTGTTTAGCATCTATTCAAGGGCACGGTGGAGAGGGTGACACACCAAGCTCTTGTGCCATCATTATACAGATGGCTCCCAGCTGCATAACACATTCTTCACAAATCCAGACATTGGGGGCCTGATGCTCACCTCACACTGGTGCACACTGTCACTCAGGAGTGATTCCCCTGCACCCTCACAGTGAGAGGACCTCAGTATTATTGAGATGAGCCAGGCCTGTGCACACCCTGGCTGTGCCTGAGTGAAGGGAGGCTTTGATGGAGCAGCAGTGGCTACAGCTTAATCCAGACAGGATGAGGTAATGCTGCTAGCTGAAGAAGATAGTTTGAGGGCTCAGCTGAGCTACGCTTGCTGCAGACATCTGCCCCCAGTGGCGAAGGTGGCCTAACTCCTCCTTGCTTGTGGAAGCCCAGGTGAAGCTGTAGCCACAAATACCTTCTGTCACCTTTATCACAGCTTTGCCCATCCTGAGTGACGTATGTAACACCCAGAGAGGACAACTACAACTCGCTCCAACCCAGAAGCTGTAATTGATGCAGCACACTGTAACCTGCCTTCTAAGACAACCACCATGAAGACAGCTCCTGAGGGCTCCGTTTTCAATCCACTAGTGCTGAGCTGTCAGTCAAATTTAGAGTCCATTTCTAAATTCTCATCCTCACATTCAAACCTGGATTGGCTCAGGTACCTGGTCCTGAGCTACTGCCTCCCTCACCACTCCGCTACACTTAGTACAGACATGTTGGCTGATGGCCTGTAGATGTCAAACCCTGGTGGTCACAGGCAGAGCCTGTCTCATCAAAGGGTCCATTGTTATGGAACATGCTTCTGCAGGCTGGGTTTATCTCAACTCTCACTCCCTTAGAACACAATGTAACATGCACCTGATTCAGCAATCATTTCCCCAGACAGCCATAGAATAATAGAGTTAGAAGGGACCTCAGGAGATCATCTAGTCTAACTCCCTGCTCAAAGCAAGACCAATTTTCACAAATGGCCCCCTCAAGGATTGAGCTTATAACCCTGGGTTTAGAGGGCCAATGCTCAAACCACTGAGCTATCCCTCCCGCCATGTACCTAACAGTGAAGCAATCAGACTCCAGCATTCTGTACCAATGAGAAACAATGAGAAACTGCCTTCCAGAGATCCATGCTGACCCCTAAATCTGGCCAGGCATTTGGGCACACAGGTGAGGAGTAGAAATTAAGAATACATTTGGTACAATGAGCCGTGCAGCTGATTTGTTTTGTGTACAGCACATTTTCTAAAGTGTACATTTTTTCCCAGTGCAGACAAGGGCAGAGAGAGTGGTGAAGTTAGTGAGAAAATACTTGGATTGAAAAATATTTCTCCATGTTGCTTTCCCAGGTCACCTTAAGTGTCTGTGTCTGACAATTAATTTGTGAGTAGGAGATTTATCAATTGAGTATAAATTCATTGAGATGAAACTTCTGATCCATGGCAGACTAGGACTCCCCAAAGGGCTGTGCAGGTGAGATCAGGAACAATCACAGTGCAGTTTGGACCTGGGTTCTACAATCTATTGGGAATGTCTTTGGAGTCATAGAAATGTGACCAACGCATGTGTGTTAAGGATATGTAAACAATATAAAATGTGTGTAGAGAAAGGCAAAGGCAGAACAACACTGTAGCATATGAGTGTGCAGAGCCCTCAACTCCCTGCTGAGATTGTGAGCTCCTTGCTGTTTGGTTGTGCAGCACCTAGCGCAATAAGTCTTGATCCAGGACAAGGACTCCTAGGCACTGCCACAATACAAATGTTACATCAGCATAATAATTAATAATTAGTCAATGGGAGCCAAATGGGTCCACATTTGTATGCTGGGTCACATGTTCAGATGTGCCCTGTGACTAGTGTTTCTCCAGGTGAGTCATGCTTCTCACACATCATATCTGCAACAAAGCAACAAGCAGTTAATATACAAGGACTGTCTGTAATTGCATGGGGAGGGGGACCACAGCCCTCCAGGAGCTAAGAACAGTGAGGGTAGGGGGTCTTCACTGGGCGGGGGGCAGGGGGAGTTTGACCTAAGATACGCAACTTAAAAGTCAGTGTATCTTAGGTCGATTTACCTGGCCATGAGGACGGCGGCGAATCGACTGCTGCCACTCCCCCGTCAACTCCACTTCCACCTCTCGCTGTGGTGGAGTTCTGGAGTCCACAGCAGAGTGATTGGGGATCGATTTTATCGTGTCTACACTAGATGCGATAAATCGATCCCCAATAGATCGATCACTACCCACCGATCTGGGTAGGCAGGATTACTTCAATTTGTTCATACTGGATTATCCAGCAGACACAGAAAGGCATTTGGAGAAATAACCTGCGTTCTAACTGACTCGGGCCCTTCTGTGATCCAGCAAATGGACAGGACCTTCTGTTCAAAGGGGACCCCAGTCTTTACTGGGAAGGGCTGGAAGTACTTCAGCCTTCGGAGGCCCATAGGACTGATTTGTGAGCTCTGGTAAGCTTTGAGCATGTGAATAAGAACTTGTATATTTTTTATGATTTCTCTGAAATTTTTCCACCTTAAGTATATATGTGCTTGCTTACAGGGCTGTGTGGTAACTTATCGCTGCTGGAAATCATGCTGTTCATAGCCTTCAAAGAGGAAATAAAGGGCAAACATTGGCCTATAAAGGCAGCCTGGCTTGCTGGGGATCTCACAGTGTAGGCAGAGAACTGTGCAGCCTGGAAAAACCTCACTCCAGAAGGAGAGAACTCAGGTCTCCACTCAAGAGAGCTGATGACTGAGGAGCCAGGAGCCTACAGTGGGTCCCCTCAAGGGCCCAGGGACAGGGAATACAGGTGCATTTGCCCTGAACTGTGACAACATGCTGATCAGGTTGTTTCTTGTCTTTGGGTATGTCCAGACTACCCGCTGGATCTGCGGGTAGCAATCAATCTATCGGGGATCGATTTATCGCATCTCATCTAGACACGATAATTAGATCCCCGAATGCTCTGCCGTGGACTCCAGAACTCCACCAGGGTGAGAGGTGGAAGCGGAGTTGACGGGGGAGCTGCAGCCATCGATCCCGCACTGTGAGGATGGGAGGTAAGTCGATCTAAGATACGTCGACTTCAGCTACGCTATTCTTCTAGCTGAAGTTGCGTATCTTAGATTGATCCCCACCCCAGTGTAGACCAGGCCTTTATTTTCATCAGTGTCTTGGTAAGGTGTTCCTTGAAAGTCACAGTCCAGTCCAGTGTAACACCTAGATACACATGCTTTGGGTTGTGATCCAGCCTGTGCTTATGCAGGAAGATGTTGAGCTCTTTGTTGGCCTTTGTGTGGTATAGATGGAAGCAGCTGGAAACTGTCTTTTTGGTAAGAGGTTTAAGTGCAATAGTGGGCCATCTGTTCTTGTCAACATTCAGGACTTCTAGGTCAGTGGCTCGCAAACTTTCCAGACTACTGTACCCCTTTCAGGAGTCTGATCTGTGTACCCCCAAGTTACACCTCACTTAGGGTAGGTCTATACTTACCGCGCGGGTTGACGCGGAGAGTTCGACTTCTCGGAGTTCGAACTATCGCGTCTAATCAAGACGCGATAGTTTGAACTTCCCACGCACTCCGGTCGACTCCGGAACTCCACCACCGCGAACGGCAGTGGTGGAGTCGACCTTGGAGCCGCGGACTTCGATCCCGCGGCGTCTGGACGGGTGATTAGTTCGAACTAGGGTACTTCAAGTTCAGCTATGCTATTCGCGTAGCTGAACTTGCGTACCTTAGTTCGACCCCACCCTTAGTGTAGACCAGGCCTTAAAAACGACTTGCTTACACAATCAGACATAAAAATACAAAAGTGTCACAGCACACTGTTATTGAAAATTTGCTTACTTTCTCAGTTTTACCATATACTTATAAAATACATTAATTGGAATATAAATATTGTATTTACATTTCAGTGTAACAACAAACAAATCATTGTCTGTATGAAATTTTAGTTTGTACTGACTTTGCTAGTGCTTTTTATGTAGCCTGTTGTAAAATTAGGCAAATATCTAAATGAGTTGATGTACTCCCTGGAAGACCTCTGTTTACCCCCAGGGTTACACATACCCCTGGTTGGGAACCACTGGTCTAGGTGACTAAAATCCTGCTCCTTCACTGCCAGACAGATGTCGTCTGCATTGATAAAACACCTGGCAGTGGTGCTGGGAAAATCATTTGTGAAGAGACTGAAATGTGTCAGTGTTAGACCTGAGAATAGGCTGTTGTTTTGGGACCTCCAGAAGCTGGTGTTTCTTTTGTCTAAGTAAAATTTGAAACCAGCAGCCTCTTAGCAACAGTTCCACAGCCCTGACAACCCATGTCAGTAGGACCAATGACAGTTTGTACAGTAGGCCTGTATGCTAGATCATGACATATACCGCAGTAAGATCTAGGAATACGATGTCTGTCTTCTGCCTAGTCCAGAAACCATTCCCTATGCAGGTGGTGATTGTCAGCACTTGATCACAAGTATTGCAGTTTGATCTGAAACCTGCTTGATCTGCACTCAGGATATCATCAATGCTGGGGGCATTTTTTTGGTAGGATCAGCCTTTCAGCTAATTTGTGCACTTAGCTTAGCACAGAGATGGGGTGGTAACTTCTTGTGGTCCTTCTCGCATTTTTAACAAGGCTGTTGCTTTTGCTCTGCACCAGAGCTTAGGTATTTTATTCTCCTGGATGACCCTAGAGAGGGAGATGGCTGTCTGTTGTCTGCTAGTTTTTCCCAAGTTCTTCAGGAATTTGGGGGAGATGTTATCAAGCCCACAAGCTTTACCTATTTTTAATGTTTGATTGAACAAGAAGCAATGGTCTCAAGTTGCAGTGGTAACAGAACAAGAAGCAATGGTCTCAAGTTGCAAGTGGAAGGTATAGGCTGCTTATTAGGAAACATTATTTCACTAGGAGGGTGGTGAAGCCCTGGAATGGGTTACCTAGGGAGGAGGTGGAATCTCCATTCTTAGAGGTTTTTAAGGCCCAGCTTGACAAAGCCCTGGCTGGGATGACTTAGTTGGGGATTGGTCCTTCTTTGATCAGGAGATTGGACTAGATGACCTCCTGAGGTCTCTTCCAACCCTAATATTCTATTCTATTCTGTCACCCTTTCTATTTCATCTATGGTGAAAGGCTGGAAGCCTTTCTCACTTCCAAGTATTTATATTGCCCCCATTTCTTTGCCTCGCCTTCAAAATTTTTGTCCTTCTCTACCTTTGGGACATTTATTAGGTGGCTAGCAATGCTGTTCGGAGAAACTGGAGGCTTCTGAGCAGCACCAACTCTTCTGATGAGTGCCCAGGCTTTGTGGCTGGATCTAGACAGGTTTAGTTCCGTGGAAGCCTGCTCCTGTCTTGCTCTTCTGGAAGCATTCAAGCCGTCTACAAGATATGTGGCAATGTCTGGATCACAACTCTCTTTATATCACCTGAGGAGTTCTGCACACTCCTTAGCTAGGCAGGGAATGTAGGTCTGATAACCACCTCTTGGAATTGAGTTGGTGACAGCTTTGTAAATAGCTGTTGTGAACCACACATAAGCTCCTTCAATAGAGATGTTGTTCAGGACATAAAGGATACATCCACCAGTGAATTGTGTAAAGCTGGGCCAGTTTGGTTTCTGATAGCTCCAGTGAGTTGGTGCTCACAACAGGTATGGCTATTCCAATTTTGGTAAAAATTATGACTATGTGGAAAGTTTTTCAATACACTGCTTATAGCTTGCACTGGAGGATTGCCTGTGCTGGTGGCCCAGGTGTGACCAGGGGAGTAAGTCTTGCTTCCATCTGGCAGAAAGAAAAGTACCCCATTGTTTTGGGTCACGAATGAGGTGAAGGACATGGAGCAAGGCCCAATCCAAAAGGTCAACTCCTCTTTGATCTGACTCTGTATCCCCGGGTGATGTGGGGGCTATTAAAATCTCCAATATAGATGGCAGGGTGTGGGAGCTTAGGAAGAATATTTGGGATAGCCCAGGGCTGACTAGGGGGCTCATACACACTTACCATTCTGAAATAAGTGACTCTCACAATATCACAGAGGTCTGAATTAGATGGAAATGGTTCCGTTTCAGCAAGATCCGCTCTAATATAGTGTGCATGGTCATAGCTACTATCCAGAGAGTAACTCATAAGGTCCCAACCTTTGATGTTAAGGTGGCTGGCAGAAAGGGAGTTGACATGTGTCTCCTGAAGGCCATGGGCAGCGGGTCTAATAGGCAAGGGAAGACACTGCCTCCCCAAACAGCCCTGCATGGCCCCGCCCATGCTCCATTCGGAGGCCATCTGCGCCTCTTCCGGGAAGGGAAGCCTGCTGGGGCTGGGGCTAGGGCAGCTGGGCCTTGGGGTAGCTGGGGCTGCCCAGTGCTGGGGGGCCTGGAACTGGATCACCCACCGCCCATGCTGAAGGCACATAATATTTGTTACATTTAAAGGCTAGGGATTGGAGAACGGAGTGTTTAGCAGCTGAGGGGGCCTTTCGCATTTAACTAAAGGATTTTCAGGAGCAGACCAATGTCCAAGATTTCTTGATCATGGCTGAGATCACTCGGAAGTCCATACCGGCCAGGATTTGAAAGATTTGTCCTGTTAGTTGCAGCTCTGGTTTCCCTGGTCAAAGCAGGCTACTTAGGGGTATACAATGGGAACATAGCAAAATTATACTCCTGAAATCTTCATGAACGTAGAGCAATAATCCATTAACACAAAATTAGGTTTCTTTGTTAAATTCAGACAAGTTCCTTTCCCCGCACAGCCTTTGCTATGATCTTGCTGGATTTCATAAGTCTGCATCAGCTCTTTGGTTTGTGCTGTTTGGAAGTAATTATCTGTATTGTAGTGAGCTATCATGCCTGCTATCTGAGTGCTTGTCCCCATCTCCCTGGCCCTTTGCTTACATTTGTCAGCACTTCTGTGGCTGGGATGTACTTTAGGAAGTATCAGCACCACTTTGCCATTAACAAGAAGCTGTCACCCTCACTAACTCCTGAACTGACCAACATGGGCCTGTATTGGGCTAACTCTTCTCTGGTAAAACTGTGAACATCAGCCTCCTCCTCTAAACTGGCCTCCATGTGTCAGGGTGAAACGCTGCTATACGTGAAGAAGGATTAGGCCTCTGCTTTCCTGTATTCATCAATTTTGTTCCCAGGTGATCAATGCTCTGTTATGGGTGTCTAATGGGTTAGTCATACTCAGAAAGATTGCATGGCCCAAATTCCGCCCTCAGAGCCACCTGTGCAGCCCCCTGCACTGAAGGCAATGGGACTGTACAAGGAACTGAGGGCAGAATTTACCCCCGGAGCTTTGCAGTCACAACACCAATTGTTTGGAGTCTAACTGGTGCTAAAGACAAAGGTTTCGTTTTTAAGTACACACGCTGTCTCCGTCGGATCTCTGCCTTGCTCACAGCCACTCCACCACCTCAGCTTCTGCTGCCCCATCCAGATTTACACAAGTAAACTCAATGCACATCAATTTTACACATGCAAACTAGTCATATTTCACCCTTCGCACCTGCCAGCAGGGCTGGCTCCAGGTTTTCTGCCACCCCAAGTGACAAAAAAACCAAAACAAAACAAAAAAAAGAGCGGCAGCACTTCGGCGGCAGCTCAATCGTGCTGCTTCTTCTGTGGCAGTTTGGCGGTGGGTCCTCCCTCTCTTCCTCTTCGGTGGCAATTCAGCGGCAGCTCAAAGAGGAAGAAAGGGACTGAGGGACCCACCGCTGAATTCCCGCCAAAGACCCGGACGTACAACCCCGATACCGAATGGAGTGCCGCCCCTTTGAATTGGCCACCCCAAGAACCTGCTTCCTATGCTGGTGCCTGGAGCCGGCCCTGCCTGCCAGAGTGAGAGAGGAGTGACCAAATGGGAAGGCCTGTGCTTTGGGGCACATTGCCCTGTGCCTGACAGCTTATAATGGTTTTAATGATAACATCTCTCTTATGGATTGCTTCTCAGCATGTGAATGAAATAGACCAGCAATAGCCCTCCCCTAGGAGACAGGCAAGTGTCATTCACACCACTTTACAGGTCAGGTAACTGGGTGGTTGCACAAGGTCATTTCAACAAGAGATGGGACTGGAAACCATCTTTTTAGGACACTAGAGCCAAGCCTTTCCTTCTTAGCCAGACTGTCTTTCAGAATGGATGTGCCAAATCTAGGTGCTCAGCTATCTCGTCTGGAACCACTACAACACCCCATTCTCAATCCAGGAGTAGAACCCAGGTGACCTGATCCTGTGGCATTCTGTGGCTGTCTAGCAACTGTGTAATCCATTATCAAAGTCTGTCTGGTTGCAAACTCTTTGGGTTGTTCCACATAATGGACAAGAGCTAGGATTTGCTTCTTTAACTCACAGGTGAGAGATTTGTTGTAGCCCTGAAGGGCCTAGGTTCAAACCCTATGTGGGGGTTCACTACTGTTACAGGCTTTCTGCTTTTTTCACTTTTCTGTTGTAAAAACCTAGGATGTTTCATACAAAAAACTATATTAAAAGAACATTAAGGTTCCAAAATCAAGCACTGAGAAGGCAGGAAATGCAGTCATTAAGTTTGCCTGTGCAATTTTAGTATTGCCCACTTGGGCGCATTCATTGTGATACAAACTCTAATTATATGACCCCATTGTTTTAGCATAGGGCTCAGAATGGCCAGCTTCTGTAGTAAATGGTTAATACTGACAGACCCCAGTTGTCATTGGACAGGATTGAACCTGGGACTTCAGTACATGAGCCTCCATCACAGACTCATTAAACTCTGTCTTTAAGTGGTCTCAGTACCACTAGATGGGCTAGAGCACAACACCCTGAAGGTGTGTGGGTTACAAATGCAGGTGTTTTCTGTTGACCCTCCTCCCTCTTTTGCAACAGAATGCTGTGTAATGAATGAAGAAGAGAAAGCCTGGTCTTGAACTAAGTCCTAGGCCAGTGAGCTAGCAGAGCTGGATCCTGTCCTGGGCTATGCCCGACACCTTCCTATGTGATATCCAGAGTTTAATGAGACCCGAGTTGTCAGGCATGACTGTTACGTGTGTATTTCTCCATTTCCAGGTGTGCAAAGTGAGACACCCAGGGCCTGATGTTTGGAAGTGCTGAGGGCTCACAGATCCAGCTGCAGTCAATGGCAGATTAGGTCTCCATCCTCTAATGGCAGGCCCAAGACATCTTCAGTTCAACAGATCACATTTGCAAATTGTGGCCCAAATTTCTCGGAGCCTCAGCTCCCCAACTGTAAAATGGGGAGAATAAAGCCTCTCTCATGCAGTGTGGTGTTGTGTTGCAAACAGAAATGCACTATATTTGTGAGGGGTTCAGATAATCCAGTGATGGATGACATGGAAAACCCATGAGGAGCTAATTACTTCCCTGCAGCATGTGGCTTGTGCAGTAAATGAGGCATGGGGACACACACTGAATGATGGGGATGAAAAAGGGACATCAAATAGCTGCCTTGGTCCCTGAGCTCCATCCAACAAGGGGCCTGTGGAATGTGATCATGTCCCTTTACACAGCCTGGCCCCTCTGGTGTGAGTTGTCTTCTGTGCAGCTCCTGCCTCCCCACATCATTCTGTGCTATAAGCTCCACTCAGCATTTCCATTCTCAGCAAAAAATACGCTGTTCTTCCCCACAATCTTTCCCCAGTCCTCCCTCACCCTCTTTCTGTGGTTTGTTCACACTACATACTGCTGACTGCCTGGTCTGATTTAACTCTCCTCAGGGATCTGGAGTTACTATGGACCATGTTCTGTATGATGGAGATGCAGAGGATGAAACTTCCAGGAAGAGCAAGGAAGTTAATGAGAGCTGGCCATGGCATGGGGAGAGGGCCAGAGACTGCCTTCCACTCACGCTCTGCAGCATCTAGACAAACTGTGACAGTGGCAGCAGAAGATCAGTGCTATCACAGGATCCGCCCTGCCCTTCCCCTCTCTTCATCCCCACAGCCACTCCTCACCCACAGGACTCCTATCTCCAGACTCCAGGCTCTCAGGGAGGCCCATCCTTCTCTTGCAACCTCCCCTGGATTTCTGGGAGAGCAGTGTTCCCTGGGGGACCCAGAGGCATGGTTCCAAGGTACCATGGGGAGCCCTCTGAGCTCCTCTGCTTGTCCTTTGGAGACCATTTCACTTTGATGGGATAAACAGTTATATCAAGCTAACAGCTTTCCCTGCCTGGTAATGATTCTCTTTGAAGGCTATAGGCAAAAACAAAGTAGGAGCAATTTCTAGCAGAAAATCCACTGCCAAGTCCTCCTGGGGGGAAACAGCTCTGTGCAGGGCTGGGAGGGAGAGAGCCAGAGAGCAAACCCCAGGGGAGTTGTTTTGCTTTATATCAAGTAACTTTGTTACTGCGGTTTTAGCACTAAGTGGCAAATGGGAGCGAGAGGCCAGGCAACAAAGCAGGAAACGGCCTGGGCCATTTTGTAATTCTATTGGTGCAAATAATCAAATATACTTTGATCAGCTACCAACGTGGATCTTTAACAAGCCTTGGAATATTAGGGAAGTTCCAGAGTACTGAACAACAGCCGTATTGATCAGTTTGCCTGTCACTAAACCCAGCACAATCATGGAAAACCTGATATGGGAAGCAATCAGTAAAGGATGAAAGGATGGCAGCACAGTTAGTGTCAATCAGCATGGTTTTGTGGAAAACAGGGCATGTCAAACCAACTTCTTTGCCCAATGGATCTCCCTTGGCCCAAAGCTCTTTATTTTGACCGTCAAAGAGACCTGGAAGAAGATATAAAGTAATTACTTGTGAAGTTTACAGATGTGACAAAAAATAATGGAGTGGTAAATAATGGTCAGTAACACAAAGTCATCTGCATCACTTTTGGAAGGTGGGCTCATTCAAACAATATGGATTTTAATATAGCTAATTGGAATATAAGAACATCTAGGAACAAAGGGTGTAGGTCACATTTACAGGATGGGGAACTGTATCCTGGAAAGCTGTGACTCTCACAAGGACTTTGGGGTCCTGGTGGACCTGGTGTGATCATAGAATATCAGGGTTGGAAGGGACCTCAGGAGGTATCTAGTCCAACCCCCTGCTCAAAACAGGACCAATTCCCAACTAAATTATCCCAGCCAGGGCTTTGTCAAGCCTGACCTTAAAAACCTCTAAGGAAGGAGATTCCACCGCCTCTCTAGGGAAGCCATTCCAGTGCTTCACCACTCTCTGAGTGAAAATGTTTTTCCTAATATCCAACCTAAACCTTCCCCACTGCAACTTGAGACCATTACTCCTTGTTCTGTCATCTGTTACCACTGAGAGCAGTCTAGATCCATCCTCTTTGGAACCCCCTTTCAGGTAGTTGAAAGCAGCTATCAAATCCTCCCCATTCTTCTCTTCTGCAGACTAAACAATCCCCGTTTCCTCAGCCTCTCCTCATAAGTCATGTGCTCCAGCCCCCTAATCATTTTTGTTGCCCTCCGCTGGACTCTTTCCAATTTTTCCACATCCTTCTTGTAGTGTGGTGCCCAAAACTGGACACAGTACTCCAGATGAGGCCTCACCAATGTCGAATAGAGGGGAATGATTACGTCCCACGATCTGCTGGCAATGCCCCTACTTATACAGCCCAAAATACCATTAGACTTCTTGGCAACAAGGGCACACTGTTGACTCATATCCAGCTTCTCGTCCACTGTAACCCCTAGGTCCTTTTCTGCAGAACTGCTTCCTAGCCATTCGGTCCCTAGTCTGTAAGAGTGAATGGGATTCTTCTGTCCTAAGTGCAGGATTCTGCACTTGTCCTTGTTGAACCTCATCAGGTTTCTTTTGGCCCAGTCCTCTAATTTGTCTAGGTCCCTCTGTATCCTATCCCTACCCTCCAGCGTATCTACCACTCCTCCAAGTTTAGTGTCATCTGCAAACTTGCTGAGAGTGCAGTCCACGCCATCCTCCAGATCATTAAAGATGCCATGGCAAAGAGGGCTACTGCAATTCTTGGACATATATATGGAGGAATATTAAGCAGGAGTGGGGAGATGTTACTACCTCTGTATATGACACTGGTGAGCCCATTACTTGACACTGGAGCTGGTCAGAATTTTTTAACCAAAAAAAAATGCCAGTTTATCAAAATACAAAATTTTCACAGGAAGGTAGTTGAAAGCAGCTATCAAATCCTCCCCATTCTTCTCTTCTGCAGACTAAACAATCCCAGTTCCCTCAGCCTCTCTCCAATTTATCCACATCCTTCTTGTAGTGTGAGGCCCAAAACTGGACACAGTACTCCAAATGAGGCCTCACCAGTGCTGAGTAGAGGGGAATGATCACATCCCTCGATCTGCTGGAAATGCCCCTACTTATACAACCCAAAATGCCATTAGCCTTCTTGGCAGCAAGGGCACACTGTTGACTCATATTCAGCTTTTCGTCCACCGTAACCCCTAGGTTCTTTTCTGCAGAACTGCTGCCCAGCCATTCGGTCCCTAGTCTGTAACAGTGCATGGGATTCTTCCATCCTAAGTGCAGGACTCTGCACTTGTCCTTGTTGAACCTCATCATATTTCTTTTGGCCCAATCCTCTAATTTGTATCCTATCCCTACCTCCAGCGTATCAACCACTCCTCCCAGTTTAGTGTCATCTGCAAACTTTCTAAGGGTGCAGTCCACACCATCCTCCAGATCGTTAATGAAGATATTGAATAAAACCGGCCCCAGCACCGACCCTTGGGGCACTCCACTTGATACCGGCTGCCAACTAGACATGGAACCATTGATCACTACCCATTGAGCCCGACCATCTAGCCAGTTTTCTATCCACCTTACCGTCCATTCATCCAGCCCATACTTCTTTAACTTGCTGGCAAGAATACTGTGGGAGACTGTATCAAAAGCTTTGCTAAAGTCCAGAAATAGCACATCCACTGCTTTCCCCTCATCCACAGAGCCAGTTATCTCATCATAGAAGGCAATTAGGTTAGTCAGGCATGACTTGCCCTTGGTGAATCCATGCTGACTGTTCCTGATCACTTTCCCCTCCTTTAAGTGGTTCAGGATTGATTCCTTGAGGACCTGTTCCATGATTTTTCCAGGGACTGAGGTGAGACTGACTGGCCTGTAGTTCCCTGGATCTTCCTTCTTCCCTTTTTTCCAGTCGTCCAGGACCTCCCCCGATCGCCATGATTTTTCAAAGATAATGGCCAATGGCTCTGCAATCTCATCGGCCAACTCCTTTAGCACCCTCGGATGCAGTGCGTCCGGCCCCATGGACTTGTGCTCGTCCAGCTTTCCTAAATAGTCCCAAACTACTTCTTTCTCCACAGAGAGCTGGTCACCTCCTCCCCATACCGTGCTGCAGAGTGCAGCTGTCTGGGAGCTGACCTTGTCTGTGAAGACAGAGGCAAAAAAAGCATTGAGTACACTAGCTTTCTCCACATCCTCCGTCACTAGGTTCCCTCCCTCATTCAGCAAGGGGCTCACACTTTCCTTGACTTTCTTCCTGTTGCTAACATACCTAAAGAAACCCTTCTTGTTACTCCTAACATCTCTGGCTAGCTGCAACTCCAAGTGTGATTTGGCCTTCCTAATTTCACACCTGCATGCCTGAGCAATACTTTTATACTCCTCCCTGGTTATTTGTCCAATCTTCCACTTCTTGTAAGCTGTTTTTTTGTGTTTAAGATGAGCAAGGATTTCACTGTTAAGCCAAGGTGGTCGCCTGCCATATTTACTTTTCTTCCTACACATCGGGATGGTTTGTTCCTGCAACCTCAATAAGGTTTCTTTAAAATACAGCCAGCTTTCTAATGCAGAATGAGAACAATTTCTGAAACATCAAATTTTTTTTGAGAAATGGAAATCTTTTTTTCTGGCCAGTCCTATTGGATCCTGAGTCCAGTTCTAGTGCCCACATTTGAAAAAGGATGTTTGCAAATTAGAAAAGATACAGAGAAGAGCTACAAGAACAATTAGGGTGTGTCTATCCAGCCCGCAGCAGCAAGCCTCTCAGCTCGGGTCGACAAACTCAGGCTCACGGGGCTTGTGGTGCTGAACTAAAAATAGTTGTGTAGATGTTGCTGCTTGGACTGGAGCTCAGTTTCTAAAGGGTAGGGAGTGGGGTGGGCTTCAGAGCCCAAGCTTCAGCCAAGCTGCAACTTCAAAGCACTGTCTGGACGCTCACTGCCACGGGCTGAGTAGAGATACCCACAGAGGTCTGAAAAAACTGCCTTACAGTGAAGACCATAACAAATTCAATCTATTTATCTTATCAAAGAGAAGGTTAAAGTAGGAGAAGTTAAGGGGAAGTGTGGCAGGGAAGTTTGTGCAGGATAAGCATCTGGAAACAGATTTGCCATTGGCTGAAGAGGAGTGGAACCACTTCAAAAAAAATGTCGATTGCAGCAGTGGATGAGGTTTGTGGATGATGGAGATGGAGAAAACCAAGGGAAAGAGGGGAGTGGTGGTGGACTGATGAAGTGCAAGTAGCAATCCAAAACAAGCGCATGGAGCATAAAGAAAAATAAATCAATCCATTGAGTACAAATGAAAGCAAATACAGAGAAGCAAAGTGAGCTGCCAAGCAGGCAGTAAGGAAGGTGCCCTAGACAATATGTATGCTGAGCTTGTAAACCACCCACAGCTGGCTGGCAAAAAGATCTATAGCATTGCAAAAATGAGGTGCAAAGAGAAGCAGGATGTATTGTAACACCATTTGTACATGATGGGTAGGCGAGACTGCTAGTAACACCTAACAAGTGAAGGAGAGATGGAAAGAATACTTCGGGAGTCCCTTAAATGAAGCAAATCCTTTAGGACAGAGGAAATGTGGTGCCTGAGCCCCATATAATGGAGGAAGAGGTGAGAAATGCACTCCAGATAATGAAGACTGTAAAGCACTAGGACCTGATGAAGTGACGGTGGATCTGGTGAAAGTCTTAGGTGAGAGAGGCCTAAAATGGATGAGTAGATTAGTTAAAACCATATGACAAGACAAGAGAATTCCCAAAAACTGGTGCCAATCTATCCTGGTCCCAATATATAAGAAAGGTAACATCCATGAATGAGAAAACTATCAAGGAACAAAGCTATTGTCGCATGGGATGATGATACTAGAACATATTCTGGGATCTTATAGACCTAGACAAGGCCTACAAGAGGACAGAAGGATGCTCACACCCGTGCTGAGGAAATATCGAGTGACTGAGGATTTAATAACTACAGTGTATGCCCTAGATCGATCTCCTAAAACAGTGACCCAAACATGTTTTGGAATGACAAGTCGCTTTGAAGTAAAAGTCAGACTGCACCAGGGGTCAGTCCTCTGTCCACTCCTGTTTATCACATTGATGGACTACATCAGCAGGAAGAAGGGAGAAGTTGCAATATGCAGATCACACAACAATAAGGGACCCTCAAAAGAAGACCTAAAGGAAATATTAAACCAGAGATCAGTGGCGTAGCCAGGTTCTAACATCAGGGGGAGTGAACACATAAAAAAAGGTGCCACCCGCCGCCGTATCAAATTACTAGTTACATACTTTTAAATTTGTTATACATATTTATTTTGTACTTAAAATAAAAACACAAGAATGATATTGTTTTATAAGTACGTGTATTATTTTGCATTTAATATAAAAAAGTTTTACTGTATTGTATATAAAATCAAAACATAAAAACACGTGTTATTTACTTATTTTATATTTCAAAAATAAGATCAAAACAATATGATAATCTATGAAGCAACTACAACAGCCTCTTTCGTCTAAGCTTCATTCTAGCAAAGTTATCTATTACTTTATTATAATCTACTTCAGTAGCCAATTGTCTTTCAATGAAGAGCAAAGCTAACCCAGACAATCTATCTTCACCCATTGTAGAGTGCAGGTAGGACTGTATAAGTTTAAGTCAGCTAAAGGATCATTCCGCAACTGCGCTACTTATTGGCAAGGTCAGAAAAATGTGGTACAATCTCGAAAGGTTAGGATAAATGGAACACATATCATTGGCGATCATGAATTTCAGTACACTGTCGATGGTGAGTTTCTCATCAACACTTGACTTTACTCTACCGCTAGTGCTTGTTATCTCTTTGTACATGTCTTTAAATGAAAGAAACTCTTCCAAAATTGTGGTTTGACTGTCGATCACATCTGAGTACATGTCTGCCAAAAATTCTAATTTGTTAACATTATCTGCGTTGTCAAAATGCTTTGGATCTCAACCACTAAATTTGGCAGCCACATTTTTAAAATGCTCAAATTTTTTACTTGTGCTATTTATAACACAATCTAAGGACACTAAGTAGGATTCAACTATGAATTTCTCCTGGGCATCAAATATTCCTTCTTTATCCTCTGCAATTTCCTCATGGAATCTTTTTCTCTTACATATTCTGTGCTGCTTATATTCCGTAGTCATATCACATTTTCGAGCCAACTCGGTTGCTTCATTCTCAATCTGTTTGAATTCAGATTCAAAATCACTTCGAATGTTTTTCATATCATTTTCAAAAATCTGAATCAAATGAGAAGCTGTTACCCAATCTAGACTACTTTTCTGTAAATATGTGGATAAATGGAAAGCCTTCTCTAGCACTTTACTTCAGAATATAAGAAGAACTAAGATTTCATAAGTACTGAGTGTTGCCAGAATACCCTTTGCCGCACTGAGCTATTTAGGAGTACAGTTTATCTCACCATCCACAATTCTTTGTAGGGCAATTACTAGTGCTGGTAAATTTTGCCAGACTGCCTCTACTGCTGACTTTCTAGATGCCCGTCTGGTATCACAAAGTTTCTTTAGAGTTAATGTGAAAGATTCAATAAGAATGTAGTTCTTCCCCCTCCTCCCTGTGCAGATCAGCTGTCTCCCTCCTGCTGGGCCTTTCCGAGTCCTCCTCCCACTGAGCCCAGCTTGCTGCCAGAGCTCAGTTCTTCCCCTCCCCTCCCTGCCCCGCGATCAGCTGTCTCCCTCCTGCTGGGAGACACAGCTGATCGGCGGGGGCAGGGTATGATGAGGCAGGCTGGGGGAAGCCGGGCAGGCAGTTCAGAGCAGAGCATATGAGGCGCCACTTTTTTTAAAATGTGGTGAGGGGAAGCGGCTGCTTCTCATGCATCCCACTAGCTATGCTGGTGCCAGAGATATGACCAACTAAGCTGGCATGGGATGAAAATGAGCATGACTAAGACTGCGGTCATGTGGGCTAGTAGAGGTCCCAGAGTGAAACTGGACATAGAGATTAACAGAGCACAATTAAACTAGATTGACCTTGGCAGCTGGTTCATGGAAGACAGTGAGCCTGATCACGAGATACAGTCCAGACTAGAGAATGCTGGAAGAGTGTGGAATCTCAGAGATGTACATGACCAGTGTATGCCACTGAAAGTAAAAGCTTAGCTGTGTAGAACGTGCTGCACCCCACAATGCATCATGGTGCAGACGATGGATATCAAGAGATGGCAGGTCCAATGCCTACAGGTATATGAAATGAGATGTCTTTGCTCTGGAAGGGGACTTACAGGAAAAGACAGATTTTGAATTGTAAATATTAGGATGGAAGTCAAAGTCTGTGATGTGGCTGACAAAATCCAGGAAGCACAGTTTTGCTGGTTCAGACATATGCAGAAGATTCATTGTTTCCAAGACCAGAAAGTACCATTGTGATCATCTAGTTTGATCTCCTCTATAGATCTCTCTTCCCCCAAAGAACTTTGCCACAAAAATTCCTAGAGCAGATCTTTTAGAAAAATGTCCAATCTTGATTGAAAAATTGTCCATGCTGGAGAATCCACCACCACCCTTGGTAAATTGTTCCAATGGTTAAATACCCTCATGGTCAAAAATGTATGCATTATTTCCAGTCTGAATTTGTCTAGCTTCAACTTCCAGCCATTGGATCACATTATACCTTTCTCTGTCAGGCTGAAGAGCCCATTATTAAATATTTGTTACCCATACAGATACTTCCTGTGAACAAACTCCTTAACTTCTCTTTGTTAAACAAAATACATTGAGCTCTTTGAGTCTATCGCTATAAGACAGGTTTTCCAGTCCTTTAATAATTCTCATGGCTCTTCTCTGAACCCTCTCCAATTTATCAATGTCCTCCTTGACCTGTGGACACCAGAACTGGACAAACTATTTCAGCACCAGTGCCAAATACAAAGATAAAATAATCTCTCTACTCCTTGATTTTGGGATTTCCTCTGAGACCTTATTCTACTCAGCTATACTGAGTTGATCAGACTTAAGAATAGTGGGTGAGTATAGGGCGTACTACACATCTAAAGTTACACAGAAAACCTCTTCCTTTATATACATGTACACATCACATTGCATTTACTATGCATTACATCACAGGCAGGGCTGGCTCCACCATTTTTGCCCCCCCAAGCAAAAAAAAAAAAAGCTGCCCGAACTGCCGAACCAAAAAAAAAAAAGCCAGACAGTGCCGCCCCAAGAATTGACGAAATGCTGCCCCTTAGCATGTGCCGCCCCAGGTTCCTGGAGCCGGCCCTGATCACAGGTTTGGGGTTTGGCTCAGTTATTTTGTAGGAATGAAACCCTGTATAGCATGTTCTGTCCATGATCTACTCATGGGTAATCTGACCTCTACCTTATCTTACATTTAGGCTTGTTTATTAACACCAGGATGTTCCTGATGATCTTAACTAGCCATCCTGACTCATCATTGTGCTTGTTATAACAACTTAACATTCCATTCACCGTCCCAATCATGCCAACTAAGAAATGAAATAAGCCTACACTCGAGAATCCTGTTTATGCATCCCATGATCGCATTAGTTCTTTTGGCCACAGCTTCACATTGGCAACTCATGTTCAGCTGATTATCCACCAGGATAAAGTTTTTCAGAGTCACTGCTTTCCAGGACAGAGTCCCTCATTCTGAAAGTACGGCCTACATTCTTTGTTTCTAGATGTATGTGTTTATATTTGGCTGTATTAAAGTGCATATTGTTTGCTTGAGCCCAGTTTACCAAGCGATCCACATCACTCTGAAACAGTGACCTGCTCTCTTCATTATTTACCACTCTTCCAATTTTTGTGTCATCTGCAAACTTAATCAATGATGATTTTATGTTTTATTCCAGATCATAATAACATAATAGCTATACTGGGTCAGACCAATGGTCCATCTAGCCCAGTATCCTGCTTTCCTACAATGGGCAGTACCAGATGCTTCAGAGGGAATTAACAGAAAAGGGCAATCATCCAGTGATCCATCCCCTATCATTCAGTCCAAGCATCTGGCAGTCAGAGGCTTAGGACAGAGCATGGGGTTGCATCCCAGATCATCATGGCTAATAGCAACTGATGGACGTATCTTCCATGAACGTATCTCATTCTTTTTTTAATCCAATTACAGTTTTTGCCTCCATGACATCCCCTGGCAATGAGCGCTAAAGATTGGCTCCCCCTTGTGTGAAAAATTACTTCCTTTCCTTTTGTTTGTTTTTCTGATTAGTTTCATTGGGTGACCTCTAGTGCTTGTGTTGTGTGAAGAGGTAAATAACACTTCCTTATTCACTTTCTCCACACCATTCGGTGGGAGACCCCTGTCATATACCCCCTTAGTTATCTCTTTTCCAAGCTGAAAAGTCACAGCCTTTTTAATCTCTCCTCGTAAGGAAGCTATTCAATACGCTTAATGATTTGTGTTGCCCTTTTCTGCATATTTTCCAATTCTGATGTATCTTTTTTGAGATGGAGCAACCAGAACTGCACACATTATTCAAGGTGTGGGCATACCATAGATTTATGTAGTTGCATTATGATATTTTCTGTCTTTTTATCTCTCCCTTTCCTAATGGCTCCTAACATTCTATTAGCTTTTTTGAATGCCACTGCACATTGAGTGGATGTTTTCAGAGAACTACCTACAATGATTCCAAGACCTCTTTCTTGAGTGACAAAAGATAATTTAGACCCCATCATTTTGTTGGGATTATGTTTCCAATGTACATTACTTTTCATTTATCAGCATTAAATTTCATCTTCCATCCCAGTTTTGAGAGATTGTGATGTACCAGGGTGAATCCAGACTAATGGGCAGCTGTGTCACCCCAGTCCTACAACCTTGGGTGCCTTACAATGCCTTGCTGAAGGAGTTCCCACCTGGGCTTCTCACAAACAGCCTGCTACACCCTTCCTGTCACCAGCCTTGGTTATACTGCAGAGTGATCCCAGCACATGCCCAGTCTTATATTTTCCCCCAGAAACATATGTCCTATGTTGCCCAGCTCTCTCCTGGGCAATACAAATTATATTAAGTCCGTTATTCCTTTAAGGGAATAATATGCACACAACTTGTCACCCTAAATGGAGTTACCCAGACACTTCAATTTTAATGCTCTGGATTAGATAAAACCAAGTTAAAAAAGTATGGATTGGATGAATGGACTATAAGGTGGATAGAAAGCTGGCCAGATTGTTGGGCTCAATGTCTAGCTGGCAGCCGGTATCAAGCGGAGTG
This sequence comes from Mauremys reevesii, assembly GCF_016161935.1. Lineage (NCBI taxonomy): Eukaryota > Metazoa > Chordata > Testudines > Geoemydidae > Mauremys > Mauremys reevesii. The sequence goes on along the minus strand of NC_052646.1, from coordinate 11,434,642 downwards.
CTCCAGGGGTTAGTCCTGGGGCTGGTTTTGTTCAACATCTTTATCAATGATCTGGATGATGGGATGAATTGCACCCTCAGCAAGTTCTCAGATGACACTAAAATGGGAGGAGAGGTAGATATGCTGGAGTGTAGGGATAGGGTCCAGAGTGACCTAGACAAATTGGAGGATTAAAAAAAATAACAACAGGAGATATACCAATCTCCTAGAACTGGAAGGGACCTTGAAAGATCAAGGAGTCCAGCCCCCTGCCTTCACTAGGCAGGACCAATTTTTGCCCCAGACATCTAAGCGGCCCCCTCAAGGATTAGAGCTCATAACCCTGGGTTTAGCAGGCCAATGCTCAAACCACCGAGCTACCCCTCACCCCTTTTGCTTTGGATTGGGCCAAAACAAATCTGATGAGGTTCAACAAGGACAAATGCAAAGGAAGGAAGAATCCCATGCACCTCTATAGGCTGGGGGCCGACTGGCTAAGCAGCAGTTCTGCAGAAAAGGACCTGGGGATTACAGTGAACAAGAAGCTGGATATGAGTCAGCAGTGGGCCCTCGTTACCAAGAAAGCCAACAGCATATTAGGCTGTATTAGTATGAGCAATGCCAGCAGATTGAGAAAAGTGATTATTCCCCTGTATTTGGCACTGATGAGGCCACACCTGGAGTATTGCATCCAGTTTTGGTCCCCCCACTATAGAAGGGATGTGGACAAATTGGAGAAAGTCCAGCCGAGGGCAACGAAAATGATTAGGAGGCAGGGGCACATGACTTACAAGGGAAGGCTGAGGGAACTGGGGTTATTTAGTCTGCAGAAGAGAAGAGTGAGGGGGGATTTGATAGTAGCCTTCAACTATCTGAAGGGAGGTTCCAAAGAGGATGGAGCTAGGCTGTTCTCAGTGGTGGCAGATGACAGAACAAGAAGCAATGGTCTCAAGTCACAGTGGTGGAGGTCTAGGTTGGATATTAGGAAACACTACTTCACTAGGAGGGTGGTGAAGCACTGGAATGGGTTACCGAGGGAGATGGTGGAATCTCCATCCTTAGAGGTTTTTATGGCCTGGCTTGACAAAGCCCTGGCTGGGATGATTTAGTTGGTGTTAGTCCTGCTTTGAGCAGGGGGTTGGATTAGATGACGTCCTGAGGTCTCTTCCAACCCTGATATTCTATGATTCTATAAAAAAGTGTATGAACTACAAAGAGTTTTAAATGGGTACAAATAATGAGGTATAAAAGTCAGAAACAGTTACAAGAAAAATAAAGCTAATTGTAAACATCTTATCTAACTATGTCAGATTCAGCAAAGTTTCTCTCCACATGCTTTCAGCCGTCCTACTGACCAAACCCTGTAGGTCAGAAGCCCTCCCCCAGAGTCCCTCTCTTGAAAACATTTCCAGCTGGGCACTAGGAGACAGAGTCTACATGTCAGGATGTTCCCTGCTGGCTTTTCCTCACCTGCTTGAGCTTCCTTCATTCCCCTTCCTGCCTAAAGAAAAATTGAGCAGAGCACACACTCCTTTGTTTAGGACAGACATGCTTGCCAACCTTAGTTTGGGAAGAACTGTGGGGTTTGGAACATGTGTTAATAACATTGCCATAACTATAAAGAGAAGGGAACAGCCCTCCTGTGTACAAAACTATAAAATCTCTCCTGACCAGAGACACCAAAATCCTTTTACCTGTAAAGGGTTAAGAAGCTCAGGTAACCTGGTTGACACCTGACCCAAAAGACCAATAAGGGGACAAGATACTTTCAAATCTTGGTGGGGGAAGGCTTTTATTTGGATCGGTGTTCACCAGGAACTTGGTGAAGAAGTCTCTCAAGACTATCCAGGGAAGGGAGCTAGTATTTGGGAGTGGTGGCAGCAAAACCAGATCTAAGCTGGTAATTCAGTTTAGGAGTTCAGTGCAGGTCCTCATATCTGTACTCTAAAGTCCAGAGTGGGGAAAGAACCTTGACAAACATCGTAGAGGGAATCTTATAACTTTACATTCAGTGTTGCTACACATACTTTACCAGGACAATACTGACCAGCAAATTATGAGTTTTCAAATGATACCTTATAAGGCATACTTTGTTCAAAGATTATTACAATTGTGTGTAGAGTGTGAATTTTTTTTGAGAAATGGAAAAAAATGGAGGACCCAGTTATTTACCTCTCTCCATTCTGAAAACTGATCATTTATTCCTACCCTTTGTTTCCTGTCTTTTAACCAGTTACTGATCCATAAGAGGACCTTCCCTCTTACTCCATGACTGCTTACTTTGCTTAAGAGCCTTTGGTGAGGGACTGTGTCAATGGCTTGCTGAAATTCCAAATACACTATATCCACTGGATCCCCTTTGACCACATTTGTTTATCCTCCTCAAAGAATTCTAATAGATCAGTGAGACATGATTTTGCTTTACAAAAGCAATGTTGACTCTTCCCCAACAAATTGTGTTCATTTGTGTGTCTGTAGTTCTGTTCTTTACTGTAGTTTCAACCAATTTGCCCGGTACTGAAGTTAGGCTTACTGTAATTGCCAGGATTGCGTCTGGAACCTTTTAAAAAAAATTGATGTCACATTAGCTGTCCTCCAGTCATCTGGTACAGAAGTTGATTAAAGTGACAGGTTACAAACCATTTCATTATTTGGGTTCCTTCAGAACTCCCAGCTAAATACCACCTGCTTCTGGTGACTGATTACTGTTTAACTTATCAATTTGCTCCAAAACCTCTGTTATTAATACCTGAATCTGGGATGGTTCCTCAGATTTGTCACCTAAAAAGAATGCCTCTGGTATGGGAATCTCCCTCACATCCTCTGCAGTGAAGACCGATGCAAAGAATTCATTGAGGTTCTATATTTGACTCTATGCTTTCTTTCATATACAGTGCCACTCCCCCACCAGCACAACCTACTCTGTTATTCCTATATATTTTGTACCTTGGTATTATCATGTCCCATTGATTATCAGCATTCCACAAAGTTGCTGTGATGCCTGTTATATCAATATTCTCAGTTAACATCTGGCACTCAAGTTCACCCATCTCAGTTACTTCTTGCATTTATATACAAGCATATACGCGTGTGGAGCCGGGGCTCGACCCTCTCCAGGGGAGGAGGGGAGCCATGCCGGCTCACTCCACACTGGTTGGTCCGGAAAAATAGCCCGGCAGTCCTTGTGGCAATTGCCTACCCGGTGGGGCAAGGGGCTCAGGTCCTTCGGCAGGGCTGAGCCGTAACACCCGCTATGGGCCCGGCCCTAGGTCAGGGCGGAGCAGCAAACACTGAGTCAGTAAGCTCAGGCCTTGGGTCAGGGCTGAGCAACAGTAACAGTTAAAGCCCGGCCCTAGGTCAGGGCAGGGCAGCAAACACTGAGTCAGTAGGCTGAGGCCTTTGGTCAGGGCTGAGCAACAGTAACAGTTATCGGCCTCCTCAGGCCAGGGAGAGGGGGAGTGTGCCACCCTGGAGTGGGGTGGCAGGGGGACACAGGCCCTCCCACTCCACTGCGTCCCAGCCTGGGGCCCTAACAGCGGCTGTCACTCAGCTGTTCAGTCAGTGGGGATCCTGGCCGCAACACACTGACATAGGCTCCGGTAACGCTGCAGCCTGACTGGGGTCGGCTGCCCCCAGGCTGCTTCCGTACTCCCCCCTCGGGACCTACCTGGGTCCTAACGTCGGCCTCTGGAGGATCCAGGAGCATGGGCTCATCGCGGCCAGGGCTGGGTGGTAGGTCTGGGAATTCCTCGGGATAGTCAGCCCAGGGTGGCGCTGGCGGCTCCTCCGGGTAGCAGCAGGCGTGGGGAAGCTCCGGCGGCTCCTCCGGGTAGCAGCAGGCGTGGGGAAGCTCCGGCGGCTCCTCTGGGTAGTGGACGCGGGGAAGCTCCGGCGGTTCCTCCGGGTAGCGGGCGTGGGGGAGCTCCGGCGGCTCCTCCGGGTAGCGGGCGCAGGGGAGCTCAGGCAGCTCCTCCGGGTAGCGGGTGCAGGGGAGCTCAGGCGGCTCCTCCGGGTAGCGAGCACGGGGGAGCTCAGGCGGCTCCTCCGGGTAGCGGGCGCGGGGGAGCTCAGGCGGCTCCTCCAGGTAGCAGGCGCGGGGATGCTCAGGCCAGTCTGGGCAGCTGCCGTGAATCGCCGGAGTCTCCCAGTCTCGAGCTCCCTGAGGGACGTCTGCTCTCTCCGGCTGCTGGGGCCTGACTGAGCTCTGAGGGCTGAGGCTGGGGCCTGACTGAGCTTTTATAGTTCTGGGTCCCCGCCTGACCCTTTGAGGGGCGGGCTCAGAGCTCCGTAGCTCCGCCCACTCTGGCCTCCGGCTGGGCTCTCCCTCCTGTGAGCTGGAGGGGAGCCACGCCGATTCATTACAAAGCACTTATAAAATTTGTTACTTTTTAGTTGTCTGCCATTATGTGATGTGATTGAACAGGACTCTTTTTCATTTGACTGTTTCTCTTCAGTTCCTACCTGTGCTTTATCAACTTCTATCCTCTCCTCTTTACTAAGATATAGAGAATCTCCATTAATAGAGCATCACCTATTGAGGTGATGTATCTATCCAAACCATGTGCTCCTCCACAGGGTCAGATTTAGGGGCGGGCAACACAGGCAACTGCCTGGGGTACTGGGTTGGGGGAGTGCTGGGCTTGGGGTGCTATTTTTGGTTTTAGAGACAAAAAGGAAAATAGAATGTTTGAAGTAAAATGTTTCAGGTATTCCATATGTGGATTCATTTTTCACTAACCTCCTAGAATGTTCTGGACCTTTGTAGAATCTCATGGAACCTTCCAGACATTCTGAGAACTACATTTTCCTTGAACCTCCTAAAATGTTGTCAGCCTCAAGGGTATATAAGGGGCAGGGCATCACCAGTCAGTCAGTGAGATGTAAGAACAAAGTGAAGTGAAGTGAGAGCCCAGCTGCAATATTGTGAACCTTGTTTTACTGTGTAATTGTGAAAGTGTATTTGTGTTTTAAGACTTGAAGCATGTAAGTAGTGACCAATAATGGACATATTTAATGAGACACCAGAAATATCTATTAAACCCCTATCTATGCAACAATATAAAAGAAATACTGTTATTTATTTTGCCATGCTTAACACGTAATGTTTCATGACTTTCTAAGACTGTGTAACCCACACTTTTGCTCTTCCTAATACTGTCTGTTTTCCCCTGTAAAAAATGCCCCCAAATAAACCTTCAGGAGTTCAGCATAGGAAACGAAAACCTCAATTGCAATCTAGTCTGCAGCAAGGTGCAAATTTGCTGGGAAAACATCTGAAACAAAAAAACAGACCAAGCATTAGGCAGTAACGATTGTCCCAGTACAGAAGAATTTGAGGACTGAAGCACAAAGAATGGAAATCCTATTGCTAAGGAATTAGCAGATTTACCTGACAACAAGTAAAGGAAATGTGAGGAAAGTGATGAAAAATTGTCCAGTTTTCCTGGTGACATAAAGGAGAGTGATGATAAAGAAGAATGGATCACATGAAAAGGAGAGTAATGACAAAGAAAAATCTGGTATACATGAAAAGGAGAGAAACAATAAAGAAAAATCAGCCTCGCATGATGACAGAAACAGCAGTGAGAAAAAATGCACACCACAGATTGATACATCAGGTCCTGCTTTATGGTTGGTGGTCCTAAACACTGCTGATATTGATTGTACAATTTTGAATGGGCTGGGGAGAATTGAGGATATGACATTTCCATTAAATGAACAGAAGCGACACTTCTCAAAGTCACACTACAACAGAATGCTCGAGAATAGTGAGAAACTGAATTGACATTGGCTAGTTTACTCAAAATCAACTGACAAAGTGTTCTGTTTTTGTTGCAAACTATTTGACAAGAATGCCAAATCATTGCTTGCCCTTCCCAGGTACAATTATTGGCATAGTTTAGCCAATGCTTTGAAGCAACATGAAAAGTCACCTGACTATTTTATGTCCTACTCCAAATGGATGGAGGTCAAGTCCAAGCTCAACTTGGGTAAATGCATAGACGCAGAAAACCAGTGGATTATGAATGTAGAAACCCAGCACTGGAGGAACGTGCTTGAGCATCTAATCTCAATTACCCGCTTCCTTGAAAAGAATAATTTGGCTTTCCAGATCTCGTCAGATAAGTTGTTCACTGAACATAGTTGTACTGTAATTTCTTTGGTTTGGTAAAGCTCATTGGGAAATATGATGATGTCATGCATGAGGACCTATGTCGAGCTGTTCGTAAAGAAGCTATGCAGCAAAACAACTCAAAATGAATTGATTGACCTTATGGTAAGGAAGGTGCTTGATAACAATTTGATGCAGCTTGGCAAAGCCAAGTACTACACCATATTAATGGACTGCACTCCCGACATTAGTCACAGTGAAAAGATGTAATTTATAGTAAGATTTCTTGACGACAAGGATGGCTCTATCCAAGTAAAGGAACATTTTATCTGTGTCCGGTCTGTGGATGCTGCTACTGGAAACGATCTAACAGAACTGTTTATGAACATTTTGAATGAGAATAAAATAAAGCTTCAGGACTGCTGTGGCCAAGGCTATGACAACGGCACAAACATGAAGGACAGAAACAGTGGCATCCAGGCAAGGATACTTGTGCTGAATTCAAAAGCTTTCTTCATGCCTTGTGGCTGCCATCCCTCAACCTGGTTGTGTCAGATGCAGCAGCATTTTCTTTAAATTCAGTATTTCTCTTCGGAGTACGGCAAAGGTTATACGTCCTGTTTTCAGCATCAACTATCAGGTGGAAGATCCTCACAGACAAAACAAATCTGACGTGAAACCACTAAGTGGCACTTGCTGGGAGATCCGCACTGATAGCATAAGGCCCATGAGGTACCAAGTGACTGAGGTTTACGATGCCCTGATGGAACTGACGCAGTCGAGTAAAGCCAAGGCTGGAATCCGACACAAGGTGAAAAGCCTGGCAAACCAGCTCACTGGCTTCAAATTTCTGGTCTCAGTTGTGGTTTGGCATGATATCTGTTGAAAGTGACCATTGTAAGCAAGCCATTACAAACTCAGTCAATGGACATTGCAACTGCTACTACTTTGATGGGAAGTTGCCTAGATTTCATTGTGGCTCACAGAGACAATGGATTTGAAGATCCCAGAAAAATGGCAGAAAACTTAGGATTTGAGCCTGACTTCAAGGAAACTCGTATTCATCAGAAGACAAGACAGTTTAGTTACGAGGGCAAAGCTGAGGTGATGGGAAGATTTTTGCTCGCTTGTTAACACTGCTCGAGTGCCCATCGAATAAAGGTTTGGAAAAATGAAGCACCATGAAAAGACCTGGGTTTTTTTTGTAGGATCTTCACACCTGGCAGGCAATTCAATGCAGATCATTAGTAAAGTAGTTCAATAGTGTAGGGCCAAGATCCAATCCCTGCAGGACTCCACTGGAAACAAACCTGCCCAGTGATGACTCCCTGTTTACAGTCAAATTTTGAGACCTATCCGTTAGCCAGTTTTTAATCTATGTAGTGTGTGACATGTTAATTTTATATTGTTCTACTTTTTTAATCAAAACGTTATACTGTACCAAGTAAAATGCCTTACAGAAGTCTAAGTATATTACATCAACCAAACTTGTAATCTTCCCTCAAAAACATATTTAGTTAGTTTGACATGATCTGTTTTCCATAAATCCAAGCTGACTTGCATTAATTACATTTAAAATCTTTATTAATTGACTCCCATATCAGCTGGTCCATTATCTTGCCCAGCATCAATGTCAGACTGACAGGCCTATAATTACCCAGGTCATCCCATTTATCTTTTTAAAAATTGGTTTATTAGCTTTCTTCCAGTCTTCCAGCCAATGCTCCAACACTTATTGAAAATTAATATTAATGGTCCAGCAAGCTCCTCAGCTGGCTCTTTTAAAACTCTTATATACAAGCTATCTGGACTGACTGATTTAATAAAGTCTAACTTTAGTAGCTTCTGTTCAACATCCTTCAGAGCGACTAGTGGAATGGAAAGAGTGTTATCATCACCATAAGATGTGACTATATCATCTGATTTTTCCCCAAATATGGACCAGAAATATTTATTGAACACATCTGCCTTTACTGAATTACTGAGAACTCTACTATTTCCATCTACTAATGGACCAATATCATTGCCAGGATCCTTTCTGTTCCGAATATTTCTTTAATTCCTTCTTATTGTCCTTAATTCTGCCGCCCATAGAGTTCTTCTTCCTTCCTTTATCAGTTTTCTACAGTTACCAACTTCTGATTTATATTCATTACTATCAACTTCCCCATTCTTCCATTTGTTATATATTTATGTTTATTATTGTTATTTTGAATAAAAGGGACCTGCTGAAGATAGCATGGCAGGAGGGCAAGGCAGGAAAGGCACCCCAAGGAAAGCAGAGGAAGAAATGGATGGTGATAGGGAAAATATTCCCCCCACCCCGCTTATAGGCTCAGAATTTTGAGCGTACCTTAACCCCCCTTGCCTCACAGGCCCAAGGCCTGTAGCTAGAACAATTGCTATGTAAGAGCAAAGGTTGGAACTTCTGCAAAACTTGTTTATCTGTACAAGGGGCGGGGGGGGGGGGAAGAGACCAAAGAAAGGGGAACTGAGGAAAGGAACAAGGAGGGCCCATATGTGCCAGCTCAGCCAGAATACGACAAGAGCCTTATCCAAGGCAACCACAAAGGAGGGGTCTTAAAACAAACAGACCACCAACGTAACTGCCAAAGAACAGTAACAGGAAAAACCTAATATGGAAAACATTAGGATAGCTTGCTTGTTTTGCACACGTTAATTCCAAATAAGGCAAAATACATTGAGCGATAGTTTGTGGTTTTAGCCTTTATAAGCTTTATAAAATTTGTAATTGGCAGGGGCAGTTAACCCCTTGCATGGGGACATGCTGTCTCCCTGCATGCATGCTTGTATGAAAATAAAGGAGCCTCAGCTGTTTGATCCAAAATCAACAGTGTGGTCAATTTTCCACAACAATGGTTTGCATCAAAGAAAATAGTAAGCAGGTGGACCTTAGTGCTTTCTTGGACAGGCAAAGATGGTGGATGCTTGCACAACAACCCAGAGACAGGTGATGGGATAAGGGGAAAGGAAGAAGAAGAAAGAGAAGGTTAAGAAGCAAACAGCCCTGCACTGGTAACAGAAATTGGAAGCCTATAAGTATCTACATAGGGAGGAGATTTCTGATAGCAGAGGGCTCTTCAATTTAGCAGACAAAGGCAGGATAAGATCCACCGGCTGGAAGCTGAAGCTAGGTAAATTCAGACTAGAAAAATGTGCAGATTTTTAATAGTGAAAGGAATTACCTCTTACCTAGGGAGATGGTGGATTCCTCATCACTTGGAGTCTTTAAAGAAGACTGGTTTCATTTCTAAAAAATATGCTCTAGCTCAACCACAAAATATGGGCTTGATTCAGGAATTAGTGAGGGGAAATTCCCTTGTATGTGGTATGCAGGCAGTCAGTCTAGAAACTAATAATGGACCTTTGACTTTAAAATATATAAATATGACAAGATTAACTTTAAAAGATTTTTGCTGCTTATAGTTTATGGTTCTGTTACCCCTTAGATATCTGACATTAACTAATCTTTCTTTTAATATTTATTCTATCAATTTTTAGGGATGGAAGTGAGATTTTGGGGATGATAATTACCAGGGCCTTCTTCTTACCTGTTTTGAAGATTGGTGCCACATAGCTCTCCAGTTTTCCATGACTCATCATCTTTACAGCAAGAGCCTTAACTAATTCCTCAAGTAACCAAGTATGCATACTACTGAGCAGCTGATTTTGATATGTTCCAGTTTTCCAGCTATTCCCTCACCTGGTTTTTATCCACTGATATTCCTTTATTACATCAAAAGGCCTCCGTCACTCACCTGGGTCCATGACCTCTTCAGCACCCTAGTGGGATTCACCTGCACAGCGCCAATCCCAGGATTGGGCCCGTCCAATGCTCTTGTGGTAAAGAAAATTTTCCCATTGACTTCAATGGACATAGAATCAGGCCTGGTGTCCAAACTTTTGGTTAGTTATGTGTATTAGAGGAAGATTTTACAAGACCCTGTGGGCCTCAGCCATTCGAGAGTCTGTCTCCATCTCTCCTCATTTATTAATGAACCCACTTTCATTGCACTGTTTTCTTCCCCCATGATGTCTGCAAAAGTTCTGGGCTAGTTTGGGTTTATTGGTGGCCATCTGGTGCTGTCTTCATCCCTTTCCCAATGTCAGTGCATGGCTGGAGCTGCACCTAGATTATAGTATCTGCAAGGATGCTCCCTTCCCCCTGCGCCCCCTCCCTCAAGCTCCCTCCCATCCTCTAGATGCCGTCAAGCATTCCTCCCTCACCCACCTTCACTCCGCATGAGTCAGAAGTACAAAGGGATCTCTCTTCTGTTCCTCGTTCCCCCCAGAGAGGCCAGTAACTTCTTTTACTCCCCTAAACATGGGTCAGAAACCTCCTTGTGCTCCTGCCGCCCTCTGGTTCGGATGCAGAGGTCCTGTTTGAACACCATGCTCTGTGTCATCAGCAGGAGGGACAGAGGGAAGAGACCTCATAGCAGTGGATCTGCTGAGTTGTTTGCTGCTATGGACATCATCTCTCATGCCCAGAGCAAGAGGGCAAATGGCCCTTCCCCTGGCCAGTGCTTAGTGTCTGTCATCCTGTACCCTGTACCCGTTCAATGCACCAGATTCCCCTTGCCCCCTCACCCATTCCGTGCCCTCTTTGTGCTTATCTCTGGGCCACCCCTAAACCCCTTGTTATCTCGTGGCTTCCTCCAGAATGTCAAGAGGACCTGCCCAGGCAACAGTATGGTTGATTCTGGCACCTGGACTGGGCAGTCAAACAGCTCACACCAACCCTCTCTTTCAGGGATCTCTTCTAAAATCCCAATGCCTAGTTCCCAGGGACAACTCTGCCTCAGCAATTGTCTCTACTTACACTAAGAGCTTGTCCACATGGCACTGCAGATGAGATGACAGGACTGCAAATAGCAGTGAAAACCAAAGTTCTGCTCTGTAACACGGACACGGCTGGCTTGAAGTAAAAGGTACCTAGTTCACATTAACATCTCCTGTTCGAAGAGGACTACATTAACACAAACCAGGCACCTTTTAGTTCGTGCCAGCAGTGTCTACATGGAGCAATTAAAGTGCAGTACTTTGGTGTGCATGGCAGTTCACACCCCACCCTCGTAGTCTGCCCTGTGGAACAGAATAGCCATAGCCCAAGAGAGAGGAAACTCCCTTGCAGTTTGTGATAGCTCCCCCAAAGTAAATACCTCACTGAACTAACAATGACACAGCTCTTCAAAGACAGAACACTGACCTCACCTTAAGGAAGAGAACTTGTGGGTTACGTTTTCAAAAGCACCTAAGTGATCTCGGAGTCTAAAGGTCATCTACACTAGGCCCCCGAATCCCAGACTCTGCACCCTTTGCAGTTCCTGGGGAACAAAGTGGTCACTGCTCCCTGCACCCCCACAACATACCACATGGCATCACAGGCCACATCTTTACCCTTACTTCTCCACACCAGGGACAGCGAGGAAAACCATATCTTCACATACACCAACTGCAGTGCTTCCAGGTCAGTGTATGTGTAGCCACAACACGGGACATTTGTGGACAGAAATGTTTGCAGCCTTTCCAATTTTAAAGTTCCACTCAGTTAATTTATGTTAAGAATTTGTATTACAATGCCTGCATTGTTTTGCAAATTGTTTTTCTGCACTGTTTTTGGCACTCAGTAGACTTCTATTTTTGGAGAATAAAATTATCTGTATTAGTTCACAACACGTTGCAAAATGCATAGTGGTACTCAAAGAAAAGAGTACTTGTAAATGTACAGCAATCATCACTAATTCATAGCTTCAGGAGAACACTCAGCCATATTTATACATGTGCAGCAAGCACACCACCAGTGATTTTCAACCTTTTTTCATTTGCAGATCCCTAAAAAATTTTCAAATGGCGATGCGGACCCCTTTGGAAATCTTAGACATAGTCTGCAGACCCTCAGGATCAAACACAGATGCACACTCTTTCCCCTCTGATCTTTTTCCAAGACAATTGCTTACCGTTTGAAAACCACTGTTCTGTGGTAACGACAACCTTTCACAGACCCCTTAGACATAGTTTGCAGATCTCCAGGGGTCTGCGGACCACAGGTTGAAAACCACTGCACTAGCTCCAGGCCCAGAGATCTGTGTCTGGCTGTTACAATGCTCTTTCCAAGTCTCCCTCAGCAGCATAACTCCACGTTGGTTCTTGTAATAGCCCTTGTGTCTGGCTGTTCAAAGTCAGCCAGCAGTCATTCCACCTCAGCCCTGCCCCCCATGGCAGCTTTTCCCCCTTTGCCTCACAGATGTTATGCAGGACACAACAGGCAGCAATAACCATTGGGATATTTTTCTCATTGCGATCCAATCTAGTGAGTAAACACCACCAGCAAATTTCAATCTACCAAAAGCACCTTCACCTGTCATTCTGCACCTGCTGACTGAGTAGCTGAATCTTTCCTTGGTGCTGTTGAGGTGGCCAGTGCATGGCTTCATGAGCCATAGGAGCAAGGGGTAAGCTAGATTCCCCAAAAATCACTATTGGCATTTCAGTATCACCAATGCTAATCAGCTGCTTGGGAAAGAATGTCCCTACTCTAGTTTTCTGAAGAGTCCTGTGTTCTTAAAGATGCAAGCATCACACACCTTCCCTGACCATCACAGATTGATGTCAGTGAAGCATCCCTGGTGGTCCATTGGTGCTTGCATAACCATAGAAATATAGCCCTTTCTGTTGAGGTGCTCTATGGCAAAATGAGCTAGGGCCAAAATAGGAAATATGTGCTGTCTATTGCCCCACCAGTTTGGAAACCCCATTGCTGAAAATCCATCCATCATGTCCTACACATCGCTGAGAGTCATAGTCCTGCACAGCAGATGATTAATATCCCTACACATTTGCATGACAACTGCCCCTACTGTAGATGTTCCAACTCCAAATTGATTTCCCACTGACCAGTAGCAATCTCATGTTGCAAGTTTCCGGTGTGTGATCACCACTCCCTTCTCCATTGTCAATGCAGCTCTCATTCTGGTGTCTTGCAGGAGGGCTGAGATGAGCTCGGCACACAGCTCCAGGAATGTGGCCTTTTGCATCCCAAAGTTCTGCAACCATTGCGCATCACCCTAAACTTGCATTAGAATGAGATGCCAGGAGTCAGTGCTCATTTCTCCAGCTCAGAACCAGTGCTCCAACATCTACAGCTGCTCTGTGGATGCCATCAACCTTGAACTGTTCTTTACTAGGTCCCTTAGCAAACTGCCCTCGAGAAAATTGTCATGTCCCCCATTGTGGTGGTACTTCCTGTGGGTCTGCAAATACAGAAGAATTGTATGGTCTGTGTTTGCAATGTGTATGAGAACACCGCAGAACCCTGCAGGCTCCATGCTTCTGTCAGAGATGGCAGACACAGAGCACCATGCAGATTTGTGGGAGTTTTTTAAAAGGTGCAATAATTATGGGATATTCATAGGCGCCAACTACGTGGATGCTCCAGTGCTGGAGCACATATGGAAAAAATTTAGTAGGTGTTCAGCACTCACCAGAAGCCCCATGGATAAGCTCCTCCCCCCTCCCTCAATACCTCTCACCTGCCTGCAGGCCCTACCAATCAGCTCCTCCCCGTCCCTCCCAATGCCTCCTGCCTGCTGTGATCAGCTGTTCAACGGTGGGCAGGATGTCCTGGGGGGGAAGGGGAGAAGCAGGGGCAAGAAGAGGCAGGGAAGAGATGGAACAGGTCAGAAAGGGGCGGGGCGGGAAGAGGCGGGGCAGGCATGGGAGCTTGGGGCAAGGGGTGAAGTAGAGGTGAGGCCTGGGGCGGGACAGGGGCCGAGCATCCCCCGGGAACTCAGGAAGTCAGCGCCTCTGGATGGCATTATGGGATGGAGAAAGTTACATGCTGGGAAAGTGACCCTTAGCTTCCAGAGACTCCTGCAAAGTCATTTCTATCCCACAACACACTGAAAAAAATTTACCAAAACCCACATCAAGTGGCACACCAGGATACCACCCTGTGGTGCACTGACACAAGCACCCATGGTGAGCATATGCAGCACTGACACAGTACTGACACCTGAGTGATACACAAACCTTGGCGGCTGTACATGGATGTAATTTTTGTCAGCCAAAGTTTGTCCTTTAGACATGGCCTCACAGTCAACCCCATGGTGACTGTATTTAAACCCTGAATTTAGGCTTTGTTAACAGCCCCCACTCATCTTCTCAGAGACAACCCCACACAACTGGACCATGTACAGATTTTTAGTAAATACACCTGCCAACCAAGCACTTTAAGCAGCCCTTTAAATCTTACATACCCCAAAAGCTCCCTGGGCAGCCTTCCTCCATAGACTGCCACTAAGATTGACTTCTTCATGCTTCCTACACAGAACATGTGTGACAGAATGGGGGTTTCAGCCTCACACTTACACCCCTTGACTTTAGCACAAACATGGCTACACGCTCTTTCCCCTCTGATCTTTTTCAGAGACAAAATTGCTTAGTCTATAATCCAGCCTCAAATGTGGTGGGTGTCACTATAATTCTTCAGAACTGAACTGAAAACTCCCAAATGATTATTACTAGAGTAGAATCTAGGAGGCCCAGCCTGGACCAGGACCCTTGGTGCTAGGTGCTGTTCAAACACAGGACAAAGGGATAGTCCCTGTCCCAATGAGCTCACAGTCTAAGGCACTGCATACACTGCACTGCAGTGTGGGCTGCGTGAGCACAAATTGCAGAGCACACCAAACTTGTGCTCTAGCTCCCCCATGTAAATGCTGCTGGCATGAACTCGAAATACACCTAGTTCTCGTTAATGTAGCCCCTCTTTCAAGAGAACAATGTGAATGCAAACTAGGTACCTTTAAGTTTGCACCAGCAGCATCTGCACAGGGCAGATACAGCCCAGTATGCTAATGTGTGCTGCAGTTCACACCCCTGGAGTCCAAATTGTGTGGCCATGTCCTTGGCAATAATCTCTCACCCCTCTCCAAACCCTGCTTCCCTTCACTATGTGGTCCAGGAATCCTGCTAGGTGGCAGCACTCCAGGCTCCAGTATTGGGGACTCACTCTTAGCAGTCGTCTGCTCTGACAGGGAATCTCACTTGTAGCCATAATGGACAGTTATTGAGCAGGTGTCTAGTGGGAACTGGTATTATTTACCTGGTTCATGTAACTCCTTCCTTAACAATCTCAAGCAGGGATGTAAAGGGTGTGCTAATGACACCAGCAGATTGGGAGAAGGTGCAAATGTAACCAGTGGGTGGACTAAAGTTCACTTCACCACCCCTCTTCTAGTGCTTAAACTCTTTCTATACAAAGCCACAAAGAGACCCAGAATTCAGTCACTGAAGATTTTCACCAAGGATTGCACAGCATCTGCCTCCCCAGTCAAATCTATAAAAAACAAAAGGAATTAATTTAATTCTGAAGTACCAACTTCCTAAAAATTGTATAATGATAAGGAAACAATAATAATAGGTTAATTTCTACTACATACTGCGGTTAGATGTTCAGCTGCGTGTGTGTGTTCTCCCTGTGTGCTGCCACAGCTCTGCGCAGACAGCCGGCACAGCAGACCTCAAGCAAACCACCCAAAGACCACAAGATCCGTTAAGATATGAAGGCACCAGGCCAGGTTTACTGTCGACAAAGCATGGTAATAGCACCTGGCAGACTCTCTGAGGATACTAAGACATGTATGCCTGTGACAACGGATGCACCTGAGTGAATGGCGGGACTTTCCATTCCCACCTTGGCTGGACAAAGATACTCTCTGTGAGATACATCTTTATACCCTGATACAAACAAGTTATGTCCTGCCTCTGACATAGTTAGTCACTTCCCCCTGATGTGGCTAGTAATCACCTTGTGCATGTTGGTTCAATCAAAACATCTGTATTACATACTCTCATCCTGACCTTATCTTATAGGAGGGGTCAGTGTGTTCCTGCTATCCTTGGGGAATGTTTTTGTACCATCCTTGATATTGCGGTGTTCTGGTACCACTTGATATTGGGATGTGTTTGCGTGAGTACTCTGTGACTAGCACTTCTTAGGAATGTATATTTCTGTGATATCAGCCCTGTTCTTGCCATATTCTGTGAGCAGGTCCTGTGTCATACCAGGCCTCTGATACAAGGGTTTATGTCTCAGGCTCTCTTCCTACTACACATACTGGGCTACTTTTTAATCCATATACATAAATCAAAGAAACAAATTAAGTCTAAACAGGTCAGTCCCACAGAAACACTGAGAAAAGTAAATCTGAGTTCCAAAAACTTAAGTTGAATTCCCCTAAGTTTCAGCTAGAGCTTTTGTTCATCAGCTCTGTACAGGCTGCTGACTCAACGGCACTGCAAGCATATCTTCCCTCTTCCCGCTTGCAGAAATCTCCAGCTGGAACCCAAGCGGACTCTTTCTCCTCCTCTGATGGACTGTGGAATCGTTCAATTAGCTACTCAGCTAAACAATTAACCAACCAATCAATAGTCAATATATAAACACACGGCACAATTACAGCAGGGCTTGCATATTCTGTGTGAGTGAATGTGGAGACAGAGAGCTTTCAAAGGCAATGCCCATTGTCAGCTGTGATGCAGTTCTTTCTGGGTACTGAGCATGTCCGCAGGGAAGTCTGTTTGCCCTGACTCTCTCTCTCTTTGATGCTTGTGTAACCTAGGGTGACCAGACAGCAAGTGTGAAAAATCGGAACAGGGAGTGGGGGGTAATAGGAGCCTATATAAGAAAAAGACCCAAAAAATCAGGACTGTCCCTATAAAATCGGGACATCTGGTCACCCTAGTGTAATTCCCCAAGGAGATTACCAAGATTCCTGGGGCTCTATCTGGGCAGCTCAGGGACAGGCACTGTCCCTGGTAGAGAGGGGAAGCCAAGGCAAACTCAGTCTTCCCGGCAACCAATAGGGAGTGAGATGCCCCTCCCAGGCAGGGCCGGCTTCAGGCTCCAGCTGAGCATGCTTGTGCTTGGGCGGCAGATTCTATGGGGCGGCTTCGGCCCAAACCTAGGGCGGCACGGCCGCTTTTTGTTGTTGTTCGCTGCTCCGGCCGCCCTGTAGGGGGGCGGCGGAGCAGAGGAGGGGAGCACCCTGCAGCAAACTCGGCAGGGCAGCCCGCATCCTTCCCTCCCGGCAGGTGGCGCAGTAGTCGGGGCCGTAGGGTGAGTGCCCCACCGAAGCACTGGCCGACCCCCTTCTCTCTCTCCCCGCCACTCCCTCCCCTTCCCCACCTTTAGACCAGGTGTGCACTTTGCAGCACAGGGAGTCCCCTGGCTCCAGCCGCCCTATAGGATTTTTTGTTTTGTTTTTCCCCTGCTTTGCTGGCTGCGCCGTCGTTTCTCCCCACACCCCACCCCCCACTTTGCTGCTCCAGCTGTGCTGTTTTTGTGTTTGCCCATCCCCCGCTTTGCTGCTCCAGCCGCGCCGTTTTTTCCCCCTGCTTTGCTGCTCCGGTGGCCCCGCCTCCTTTTTTTTTTTTTTTTTTTGCTTGGGGCGGCAAAAAAGCCAGAGCCGGCCCTGCTCCCAGGGAGCTCAGGAAAGGAGAGACGCCATTTTTTGAGTCAGTCTGGAGCCAGTCAGGACAAGGGCAGGACTGGTTGTGTGGGAAGCTAGTAAGTCCCAGGCCTGCAGGCGGGGTTCCCCCTGAGAACTGACCTGAAAGCAAGATCCCTCCACTGGGTTTCCCTTCCCCACTGATGATTCCCAGTTTGTTGAGTTTTGCTGGGAAACTTCCCCAGCCAAGCTGAGTTAGCCCTCCTGCTCCTTAGATGAGACCAGTCACCACATGGTCAGCTCTGCTCTGGCTGCTAGTCCAGGGCTGCTGCCTGCTGTGAGTGTGTCTGGATGCTGGGCTAGGAGATAACAGTTTGGATTTTAGTACAGTTGTGTAATCTGCACCGTGAGCCCTGCACTCCTTTGTGGTGAGGGGAAATCCTGGGACCGAAGCAGCCTGATTCCTGCCTGAAAAGGATCCCTGCCAGTAGAGATCAGCCCCTCTGCAGTGACCGAGGAGTCCAGAGTCATCTCTGAACCTGAGGATCATTCATGGAATTTGTGAGTGCACCAACTTTTAGTTAGTCAGTTAGGGAATTTGTTTTGGGGACCTCCTACTCCCTGAACTGTGTCCTCAAGCCAGGGAGTGAGGGTTTGGGGATTTTATAACCTGCTGCATATTAAACCTGTGGAGGGATTTACCACCTTCTCCAACTTGTGAGCCCTTTGGGCTGTACTGAACCCATCAGCCACACTGCTACACCACTGCGGAGAAGAATGTTGTGGTCATAGATCATCAAGGGCCCCAACAAAGTATGTGTACCAACGGGACACTAATCTTATATTTGCTACATCAAGTCACGTCGCTGGGGAAAGTCACAGGTATTAGCAGCCTGGGTACCGGAGAACCTAACAATAGTGTTTTACCCTGTTATATTTGTCTCCTGTTTAATATAATTATTGTGATGAATATATTGTATATGTTTGTGTTATTTCTTGGAAGTCTCCAACTATCTGGCAAGTAAGTGGGGGTTACCCTGTGGTTAGAATTTTCCTCCAATCTGCCCTGGTGACCCTGCCAGAAAGGAGTGAGGGGGGTTGAGGCACCACCAAATAAATTCATAGGAAAAAATAAAGAAGATACACCCTGCTGAGTGGGTGGCGGGATTCAGAAGAACCCAGACCTGTCCATCAAAGCCTGTAAGCAGATTGGCATTAAAGAAGGTAACCGGGTGGAGAGGGGGTGCTACACTTGCTTTCTCAGGAGTCAAGCTCTTGCCTTTACCTCATCAGACCCATGAGAACAAAACATCATGTAATGCTAAGACATGAGAGGATGCTGCAGCTGCCCCTGCTTTTCCTGGAGCGCTGAGGTAGGGATCCTAGCATTCTGTGGAGCAGGAGGCAGCTACCTGGGGATAGTGGAGGGTTTTGCAGTGTTAACTGCTGCTTTCTCTTGTGTCATAAATACAGCCAGAGCAGTTACATCCCGGAGGTGGGGGGAGGAGGGGTAATAGAGAGAGATCATTGGATAAGGGATTGTGTCCCAAAAGCAGCTACCTCTCCACAGCTCCAGTAAATGGAGGCCTGGCAGGGATGGTCCCTGCTGCTTCCTAGCTCTCCCACATGGCAGTCTGTAGGAATGCTCCTTGCTGCCAGCATTGGCACATGGCATACTTTCAGAGACAACTCCCAGTGGCCCTGGCTACTGGCATAGGGACTCAGGGAAGGCTAGGAGAAAGGGAGGGGGGTGTTTCTAATACACGATATGTAGGGTAAGCACAAGAACCAGTCACTAATTACAGGGCAAGCAAATTATTCTGGTAACACCACAAATGAGAGCATATGTCTAATAAACCCATCTGTAAGGGGGGCAGACCCAACCTTTTCAAGCCCTTTATCTCTCTGGTAAATTGGGGATTAGCAGCTTCCTAAACCATGCTACAGACTCCACAGTAAATGGTGTTTTCTATTATAAAGCTGATTTCACACCCTACAGTCCTCAAAATAAATCTTTGCACTTTAATTTCACACGTTAGCTGTGGCCAGAGCAGAATTCTGGCAGCACTTGAGATGAAGGGGGAGCTAAGATATGGGACTGAGAAGAGAAGAGGGGAATGGTCTACTAAAGCCACGTTCTAGAAGCGTCTCTGCTGAGAAGCTGCTCAGCCTTTAGCTCTTGTTGGTTCATTGCCGACTCCAGAATGCTTGAATGTTCTGCCAGGCCCTGCTGGATGTCTGAGAGCTCCCCCTGAAGCCTGGGGCTGGGATCTCCTAAAGGATTGAAGGGAGGTACATTCCCAAATCCTGCTGAAATTCAGTGACTGTTCAGTGCCTATTTCCCTATTAAAGGTGTGCTACCAAAGTCAGCAGAGTTCATGCCTGTGATGAAGGTGCAATGCTCGGCATAGCTGGCAAGATTAGTCAATTCATCTTCATAGATTTGAAGACCAGAAGAGACCATTGTGGTGATCAGCTTCTGTATAACATAAACCAGAGAATCTCACCAAGTGATTCCTGCATCAAGTCCATCACTTCTGGATGAGCTAGAGCTACAAACAGATTTACATCAGAATGTAAAGATCCATTGTTTAATAAGCCCTTACTATTTAAATTGCACTTATTTCTACTCAGAATTTGACGATCTTCAGTTCCAGCCTTGGATTTTGTTCTGTCTTTGTCTACTAGATTAAAGAGAAATCTTCTCCCCAGGTAGTTACTGTGACAGTGGGGAAATTTTCCCTAATGTTTTGTATCAATATTGTGTGTGCCTCAGTTCCACTCTATGGTGCATCGTTAACTAGGTGGCAAGAAAAGGTTGTTTACTTTGTGCAGAGACACAGAGATTGAGGTGATCATGGGGCCTGGTCTTCCATACCCATGGAGAGTCCAAGAAGACAATGGCCACTCCAATTGTCTGGACATTTGGCACCTAGCAACTAATGACTCTGGATGGTCCACCCTCCTTAGGAAGCCAACCAAGTGTGATCAGCTGGAGAACAAAGGGCTAAGGAGGAGAGCCAAGTGACAATGGTTGCCAGTAACAAGGACAAAGGATGGGCCAAGTGGGGTTGTGAAGTGTGGGCTGCTGGAAGCGGAGGGGAGATGCTCCTGGACTGAGTCTAAAGAGGGGTCAGAGGGTTCTGGGAGTGATCTAGATGGACCATACTGTAATTTTCTGTTCTCAATATTAACTAAGGACTTTCTACACTGTGTTCCAGATGTCTAATAAACCCTTTTGCTTTTAGAGCACTGGCTGAGAGTCACTCCAGTTTAAGGAAGGTGGGTGTGAATTGCTCCCTTTGGGTGTACAAGTCTCTCTCAGGTGTCCAACTCAGGTTGACTCGCTGGAGGGAGCTCACGGTGTGAAGCAGGGGTGCTGAAGGCTCCAAGGTTCAGTCCCAGGAGGCAGTGAAGCCAAGTTGTTTCCCCCTAGTGAGAATGTGACCCTAATGGGGGATGACACACTGAAGGAGTCCTCCCAGGGACTGTTCAAGAGCCCCAGACTTGTGATCAAGTCACCTCTTAACTTTCTCTTCTATAAGCTATGGAGATAGAGCTCTTGAGTTTTTCAAAGTAAGGACTCAGACCTTGAATTCTGCTCATGGCTCTTTTCTGACCTCTTGCCAATTTGTCAGCATGGATACCAGAACTGGACATAGTACCCAGTAAGGGTCTCTCTAGGGATATACAGAGATAATACCACCTCCTGTCTCTACTTACACTCAGCATTTCTTTGCTTATACATACATCCCTCTTATATTAGCCCTCTAGTCATTGCATCTTACGGCAAGCTTGTATTCAGTTGGTTATCCATCATGACCTTTAACTCATTTTCAAGTCCAGGCTTTCCTGGACACACTCCCCCAGTTTGCAAATATGACCTACATTTTTGTTTCTATATGCGTGATCTTGCATGTGACTGTATTAAAATACATCTTGCTCAAATAAGTCCTCACCTTTATTTATCACTCCACCAATTCTTGTTTCACCTGCTGTCTTCACCAGCATGATTTTATATTTTCTTGTGGATCAGTGATAAAGTTATTGAATAGCAATGGACAAAGAGCAGATCCCTATGGATCCCCATAAACATCTCCATTGGATGATGATTCCCCATTTACAATTATTTTCTGATATTTAGCAATTAGCCACTTTTTAATCCATTTAATGTGGGCTGCATTCATTCTAGTTTTCTAACAGGATATCATGCAGCAAAAGGTCAAATTCCCTAGAGAAGTTCTGGGTACATTATGTCAGCATCGTTATATTTATAACTAAACTTGTAATATGATCAAAAGATGCTATCAAATTTGTGTGACAAGACCTTTTTTTGCATAAAACCTTGTTGGCTGGCATTGATTATGCTACCCGCCTTTTATTTGCTATCATCCACTCTGTTTCCTGGGCCCAGTCACCTGATATGTGTCAGACAACAGTTAAAAGGTTAGCCTCCCTGTCCAGCAACAAAGGTCTCAATCCACTCAGTGCAGCAGGTGCAGTTACAACCAGGATCAACACAAGTGCTATTTCTTCTCAAGACCCTTCTGAACCCTCTCACCCTTCTATGCTCAGCTGGACTCATTCAACCAAGGGAAGGTTTAGGTTGGATATTAGGAAAAACTTTTTCACTAGGAAGGTGGTGAAGCACTGGAATGGGTTACCTAAGGAGGTGGTGGAATCTCCTTCCTTAGAGGTTTTTAAGGTCAGGCTTGACAAAGCCCTGGCTGGGATGATTTAGTTGGGATTGGTCCTGCTTTGAGCAGGGGGTTGGACTAGATGACCTCCTGAAGTCCCTTCCAACCCTGATATTCTAAGGCAGGGACTCTGCATGTCACTGTGTGGTTTGTGGGTTTGTTACACAGATGGAGAAATCCAGGTCAATTTATTCCCACGTTACTCTCTGGTTGGCTTATTCACTGAGAATAGCATTAGTTAGGGATTTGGTCAGAGGCATAGCTATGCAAGTGTGTGAGGAGGTCACGCCCCCACTCACATTTGTTGGCACATCCATGACTGTGCTGACACACAGAGCAGCAAAGAGTCCTGTGGCACCTTATAGACTAACAGACGTATTGGAGCATGAGCTTTCGTGGGTGAATACCCACTTTGTCGGATGCAGGGATATTCACCCACGAAAGCTCATGCTCCAATATGTCTGTTAGTCTATAAGGTGCCACAGGACTCTTTGCTGCTTTTACAGATCCAGACTAACACGGCTACCCCTCTGATTCCTGACACACAGAGAAATCCTCCAATCACAGAGGGTAACCAAACAAAAATGAATAGAATTGCCCATTTCAGGTGTTGTGTCAGTTGTTGTTGTCATTTGTAGAATCACTGTCCAGGTAAGAAGAGTGAGGACCTGTTTCGGGTGTGTGTGCCCTGCTCCTCTGCACACAGTACTGACACACAAACATTGTAGGCGAGGGAGCATAGGCAAAGGGATCCAGCACTATCCAGGTTTTTATAATGGTGGGTGGATCATTCAGAACTTTGTACAGACTCATAGACTCCTCATCCTCCCGTCCTCATTTAATGGGCGGCCCTGGATCAGCTCTCTGACCTGTTCTCCACTGGTGAATTCCCTGCCTGGACATCACCTTGTCTCCCTCAGCTTTGCTCACCTGTCCCTTCTTCCTCACCTACTGCCCAGTCCTACCATGTCTTCCACTCAATCCACATCCATGACTCCTCCTCTGCACTAAGCTCCTCCTTCCTGACTTAGAATAATAGAATCATAGAATCTCAGGGTTGGAAGGGACCTCAGGAGGTATCTAGTCCAACCCCCTGCTCAAAGCAGGACCAACACCAACTAAATCATCCCAGCCAGGGCTTCGTCAAGCCTGACCTTAAAAACCTCTAAGGAAGGAGATTCCTTGCTCTGCAATTAAGGTCTTTGAAAAGTCACTGGTGGTCTAGGTGATCAACAGTCTCCTTTCACTTGTAAAATCATTAACACAGAAGGATTCTCCCAGCCCCTCAAATGTTGGCATTAGCTTCACCCCTGATTTCAGTTTTCTCTGTTTGTGAAACATCTGCAATTGCCCTGATTCCTTCCTTGGACTTCCTTCCTCGGACTTGCTGCAGAGTTTGGACAAATCATTTTCTGACAATGGGCTCCTTACAAACAGTTCACGCTGACTATTCCGTATCCATTTTTTGTTTTGTGCGATTGGCCACCTAAGTCACATGGGTTTTGCTCAAGCTTTCTGATTGGATGACTAAAACCTTTTAAACTGGAGGATAGTGAATGGGAGTAATGCACTCTCTGGCACCAATTTTCACCCAGATCATCATTTGTTACAAGGTTGGGATTATGAAACGTGATTGCGAAGACCCAATGGTGTCCAGACACCCATAAGTATGGTAACCTCACAACACTACTGAGTCGGACTGGGCTTCACAGATGAGGACTTGTGTATTTTCACCACCACTATAGGTACAGCTAGAATTTCTTCAGCAGCACAGAAGAATCTCATATCCAGCAGTTTACTATCCAGAGCTTCAAATCTAAAATGTCACCTTTACGTAGACCAAACCATTTAACCAACAGCTGATTGCACTCTCTAAAACTTCTGGGTGATGCTCCAGCTCCCAGAGGAGACAGCTGAGTTTTCCAAATCTGATGTTTCCCTCCCCATGACTACAGGATTTTGCAATCTGCTCCGATTTTTTAAACATCCTCAGGAGTTTGCTCTTTTACATTTGTAATTTTTGTTAATTCTCATGCCAACTCTTCAGGGAAGGTTTTTGGTTTGATTGGCATAATATATTGTCTTATTTGTAGCTACTTAAATTTAGTGTTTTGACATCATGCTTCTTTTTCTATTTAATACATAATTCATTGTGGAAAATTATGGTCTTTTACAGAAATAAAACCATCTCCAGTCATTTCTTATACTTTGATTTTCAAAAGCTTTTTAGAAACAAAAACAAAAGAAATTCACCAATAAGTCGTCATTACAGTGGTTGTGAGAAGGTACACAGGGTTCTGGTGCCCTGGCTAGGACCGCAATGCTGTGCGCACTCTGTCCTAGTAGTGTCCCTAGAAGGAGGTCCCACTTCCATAGGCTCTGGTTACACTACCACTTATAAAAAAACAGGAGTACTTGTGGCACCTTAAAGACTAACAAATTTATTTTAGCATGAGCTTTCGTGAGCTGCAGCTCACTTCTTCGGATGCATAGAATGGAACACACAGACAGGGGATATTTATACATACAGAGAACATGAAAAGGTGGAAGTATGCATACCAACAGGCAAACTCCTCCTGCTAACGATAGCTCATCTCAATTGATTAGACTCTGCCTGTTGGTATGCATACTTCCACCTTTTCATGTTCTCTGTATGTATAAATATCCCCTGTCTGTGTGTTCCATTCTATGCATCCGAAGAAGTAAGCTGCAGCTCACGAAAGCTCATGCTAAAATAAATTTGTTAGTCTTTAAGGTGCCACAAGTACTCCTGTTTTTTTTGCGGATACAGACTAACACGGCTGCTACTCTGAAACTACCACTTATGTTGGTATAACTTATGTCACCAGGCCCTCTCAGAGGTCCAGAGGGGCCCGGGCCACTTCCAGCTTTTGAGGCTCCTAGGCATAATAAAAATTAAAAATGACGACACGTGGTCTAATCTTGTGCCATCAGAACCGGTATGTTTTTATTAATGTTTATGAACATTTTTAACTCTTTAATATGACACAGTCTATATCCGTTAACCAAAAAATTATGTCTTTTACCAAATCACATCTCTTATTTGCTTAAATCTGTAGCTCTAAGCTGAGAGAGTGTGTTACACTTTGGTTCGATAGGGACGTGCATAAAAACAAGCTGCAAAACTTATCAAGTGCCAAAAAATGAACAAGTGTCTCAATTTGAGGCCCCCTTTGAGCTTGAGGCCAAGGACAAATGGCCCTCCTGGCCCCGCCTCTGATTGGCCCTGTATGTCGCTCAGGAATGTGAATAAACTACCCCCAGCTGAACAACATAAGTTACACCGACATAAGCACCTATGTCGGCAGAAGAGCTTCTCCTGCTGTCAGAGCTGCCACCGCTCTTTGGGGTTGAATTAATTATGTTGGTGAAAGAGCTCTCTCCTGTCAGCTTAGACCAGCCACACTAGAGATCTCACAGCAGCGCAGCTGCACCGATGTAAGCTCTCTAGTATAGACATAGCCCAAGTCAGCTCAGAGAGACACAGCCTGCTCCAAGGTAATTAGAGGTAGCTGAGCCTCTTAGCAGGTTCTCACGAGAAATTTTTGGTGGCCTCAGAGTGCGGCCGCCAACTCTTGCTGGTGGCTGCTCTGACAGTTTTTCCTAAAATACTCAATTAATTTTAGGAAAAACAAATAAATATGCAATATCCACATCCAAATCATTGTCATTTATTTATGTAGGGTTTTTTCACAGACTCAATAATAAAAATAGTGTACAGTTTTCTCTGTTCTTCACTGGACCTAAACAGAATAGAAACAAACAATGTGCTTTGCATGTTCTTGTCCCTTTTTGTTATTTCTTTTGCTTTTTTGGTTGCTATTTTCAAAGACTTGCTAGCTAGTTAGTCTGTTTCTGGGAAAAGTGATATTTGTATTTTGTTAGTACACCTCTACCTTGATATAACACTGTCCTCAGGAGCCAAAAAAATCTTACCCTGTTATAGGTGAAAACGCGCTATATCGAACTTGCTTTGATCCACTGGAGTGTGCAGCCCCGCCCCCCCGGAGCACTGCTTTACCACGTTATATCCGAATTTGTGTTATATCGGGTCACGTTAAATCGAGGTAGAGGTGTACCGCTTTTCACAGCAGCAGACTTGCTAGCTAACAGGGAGGCAGTGAAAAGTGATATTAACAAACATACAAATATCACTTTTCACAACAGAATTACTCAGCCCTGGCAAGTTGGGGGACAAACTGAGCCCTGGATGGGGAGGTGGGTAGGGAGGTGGCTTGGGGCCAGGAGTGATGGGACAAGGAGTGAGTCCGGGGACCAGAGCCCTGCAGCTGCACAGCCGGAGACTGGGGCTGGAGGACACAGCGGGGGCCGGGGGCAAAGTGGGGGGGGTGATGAGCTTGGGGTTGACAGTCACTGATGCATGACTGGGGGCTGGATCGCATGGCCCCATGGGTGGAGTCCAAAACCCTGCAACTAGGGGTCAGAGCCCACTGTTGCACGGCTGGAACCAGAGAAGGCAGCGGGTGGGGGGAGGGGTAAGCCTGGGGCCAGAGCTCAACGCCCATGGCCAGGGGATGGAGCCTGCCATGACATGGCTGGAGCCTGCTGCCCACCACCCCAGATCTGAAGCCTGAGCCTCACCGCTTGCCTGCTCCTCCAGTGTTTTTGGCTCCAGAGGTGGCAGGGCCCAACCCCTACTGGCAGCCCTGGAGGAGGGGCCACTGCTTTGCCCCGCCCCCCTATCACCACCCAGGAGGCTGTGGCCACACGAAAAGCCCCTGGTGGCTGCATTTGAGAAACGCTGTCTTAGGATATGTCTACACTGCAATTAGACACCTGCAGCTGACCTGTGCCAGCTGATTTAGGCTCACAGGGCTTGGGCTAAGGGGCTGTTTAATTGTTGTGTAGACATTTGGAACCCATGTTCTGGGGCCCTCCCACCTCACAGGATCCTACAACCTGGGCTCCAGCCCGAGCCAGAACATCTACAATACAATTAAAAGTCCCGATTGCCATGAATTTTCAAAGATAATGGCCAATGGCCAATAGTCCTGCAATCACATCAGCCAGCCTCAGTTGAATTTTGTCGCAGCCAGCATGCATGCACCCTGTCCCCAGTCTCTCTGTTATAGCCCTGGGTTTGTTCAGGAGCTGGCAGACACAAATGCTGTCAAGCTATTTCTGTTGCCTCAAGCTGGTGACGTTCACTGTCACTGGAAGGTGTCTCCCCTTCCCAGCTGGAGGGTTGGGCTGCAGGTGTGTTCAGACAGAGGGGGAGGTCCAGCTTCCTCCAATCCAGAAAATAGTGGCATTCCTGGCCAGGCCTCCCCCACCATGAAAGTGCTGGTGGGAGCACAGCACTGGCAGCACAGCCTGTGCTACACTGGCCTAGTCAATAGGAGCTTGGTTTGCGACATCAGATTCACCCAGTGAAGCGCACCCCCTTCCTCCTCTTAGCCCCGCCCTGATTCTACCCCATCCTCATCCCCATCCCCACCCTTGGCCCCGCCCCCATTCCAACCCCATACCCAAAGTTCCTGGCCTAACTCTGCCCCCTCCCTGCCCCTATTGGATCCCTTCCCCAAATCCCCGCCTGGCCCCACCTCTTCCCCCAGCGTGCCACATTCCCCCTCCTCACTCCCTGCCCCGCAAATCAGCTGTTTCGCGGCACAAGCACTGGAAGGGAGGGGGGAGAAGCAGGATGCAGCAGCGCACTTGCAGAGGAGGCGGAGGCGGAGGCGGAGGCGGGGGTGAGCTGGAGCAGGGGAGTGGGGCGGGGCCATGATGAGCTGCCAGTGAGTGCTGAGTCGGCGCCTATGAGGGGCAGAGCTCTTCTTGACCTGCTGCTCACAAACAGGGAAGAATCAGTATGGGAAGCAAAAGTGGATGGGAACCTGGGAGGCAGTGACTATGAGATGGTCGAGTTCAGAATCCTGACACAAGGAAGAAAGAAGAGCAGCAGAATACGGACCCTGGACTTCAGGAAAGCAGACTTTGACTCCCTCAGGGAACTGATGGGCAGGATCCCCTAGGAGAATAACATAAGGGGGAAAGGAGTCCAGGAGAGCTGGCTGTATTTTAAAGAATCCTTATTGAGGTTGCAGGAACAAACCATCCCGATGTGTAGAAAGAATAGTAAATATGGCAGGCGACCAGCTTGGCTTAACAGTGAAATCCTTGCTGATCTTAAACACAGAAAAGAAGCTTACAAGAAGTGGAAGATTGGACAAATGACCAAGGAGGAGTATAAAAATATTGCTCAGGCATGCAGGAGTGAAATCAGGAAGGCCAAATCACATGTGCAGTTGCAGCTAGCAAGGGATGTTAAGAGTAACAAGAAAGGCTTGTTCAGGTATGTTAGCAACAAGAAGAAGATCAAGGAAAGTGTGGGCCCCTTACTGAATGAGGGAGGCAACCTAGTGGCAGAGGATGTGGAAAAAGCAAATGTACTCAATGCTTTTTTTTTTTTGCCTCTGTCTTCACAAACAAGGACAGCTCCCAGACTACTGCACTGGGCAGCACAGTATGGGGAGGAGGTGACCAGCACTCTGTGTAGAAAGAAGTGGTTCAGGACTATTTAGAAAAGCTGGATGAGCATAAGTCCATGGGGCTGGATGCGCTGCATCCAAGGCTGCTAAAGGAGTTGGCCGATGAGATTGCAGAGCCATTGGCCATTATCTTTGAAAAATTATGGTGATCGGAGGAGTTCCTGGATGACTGGAAAAAGGCTAATGTGGTGCCCATCTTTAAAAAAGGGAAAAAGGAGGATCTGGGGAACTACAGGCCAGTCAGCCCCTGGAAAAATCATGGAGCAGGTCCTCAAGGAATCAATTCTGAACCACTTAAAGGAGGGGAAAGTGATCAGGAACAGTCAGCATGGATTCACCAAGGGCAAGTCATGCCTTACTAACCTATTTGCCTTCTATGATGAGATAACCGGCTCTGTGGATGAGGGGAAAGCAGTGGATGTGCTATTTCTGGACTTTAGCAAAGCTTTTGATACAGTCTCCCACAGTATTCTTGCCAGCAAGTTAAAGAAGTCTGGGCTGGATGAATGGATGGTAAGGTGGATAGAAAACTGGCTAGATGGTTGGGCTCAACGGGTAGTGATCAATGGTTCCATGTCTAGCTGGCAGCCGGTATCAAGTGGAGTGCCCCAAGGGTCGGTGCTGGGGCCGGTTTTGTTCAATATCTTCATTAACGATTTGGAGGATGGTGTGGACTGCACCCTTAGCAAGTTTGCAGATGACACTAAACTGGGAGGAGTGGTTGATACGCTGGAGGGTAGGGATAGGATACAGAGGGACCTAGACAAATTAGAGGATTGGGCCAAAGAAATATGATGAGGTTCAACAAGGACAAGTGCAGAGTCCTGCATTTAGGACGGAAGAATCCCATGCACTGCTATAGACGAGGGACCGAATGGCTGGGCAGCAGTTCTGCAGAAAGGGACCTAGGGGTTACAGTGGACGAAAAGCTGAATACGAGTCAACAGTGTGCCCTTGTTGCCAAGAAGGCTAATGGCATTTTGGGTTGTATAAGTAGGGGCATTTCCAGCAGATCGAGGGATGTGATCATTCCCCTCTATTCAGCACTGGTGAGGCCTCATTTGGAGTACTGTGTCCAGTTTTGGGCCCCACACTACAAGAAGGATGTGGATAAATTGGAGAGAGTCCAGCGGAGGGCAACAAAAACGATTAGGGGGCTGGAGCACATGACTTACGAGGAGAGGCTGAGGGAACTGAGATTGTTTAGCCTGCAGAAGAGAAGAATGAGGGGGGATTTGATAGCTGCTTTCAACTACCTGAAAGGGGGTTCCAAAGAGGATGGATCTAGACTGTTCTCAGTGGTAGAAGATGACAGAACAAGGAGTAATGGTCTCAAGTTGCAGAGGGGGAGGTTTAGGTTGGACATTAGGAAAAACTTTTTCACTAGTAGGGTGGTGAAGCACTGGAATGGGTTACCTAGGGAGGTGGTGGAATCTCCTTCCTTAGAAGTTTTTAAGGTCAGGCTTGACAAAGCCCTGGCTGGGATGATTTAGTTGGGTTTGATCCTGCTTTGAGCAGGGGGTTGGACTAGATACCTCCTGAGGTCCCTTCCAACCCTGAGATTCTATGATTCTATGATTCTAAGGAGAAGTGCAGAGTCCTGCACTTAGGAAGAAAGAATCCCATGGACTGCTACAGGCTGGGGACTGACTTGCTAAGCAGCAGTTCTGCAGAAAAGGACCTGGGGATTAAAGTGGACGAGAAGCTGGATATGAGTCAGCAGTGTGCCCTCGTTGCCAAGAAGGCCAACGGCATATTGGGCTGTATTAGTAGGAGCATTGCCAGCAGATTGAGAGAAGTGATTATTCTCCTCTATTCAACACTGGTGAGGCCACACCTGGAGTACTGCATCCAGTTTTGGTGTCCCCCCCTACACTAAACAACTGGGATTGTTTAGTCTGCAGAAGAGAAGAGTGAGGGGGGATTTGATTGCAGCCTTCAACTACCTGAAGAGGGGTTCCAAAGAGGATGGAGCTCGACTGTTCTCAGTGGTGGCAGATGACAGAACAAGGAGCAATGGTCTCAAGTTGTAGTGGGGGAAGTATAGGTTGAATATTGGGAAACACTATTTCACTAGGAGGGTGGTGAAGCACTGAAATGGGTTACCTAGGTTTTAAAGGTCAGGCTTGACAAAGCCCTGGCTGGGATGATTTAGTGGGTGTTGGTCCTGCTTTGAGCAGGGGGTTGGACTAGATGACCTCCTGAGGTCCCTTCCAACCCTGAGATTCTATGATTCTATGATTGGAGGCTAGCATATGTACCTATATTTACAAAAGGCTCTAGGGGTGATGTGGGGAATTACAGACGAGGAAGTCTTACGTATGTACTTGCAGTTTGGTTGAAATGATCATAAGAAATTAAATAATAAAACACTTGGAAGGTCAGAATATGATAGGGACTAACCAGCACAGCTTCTGCAAAGGACAATTGTGTCTCACTAATCTCAGACTTTTCTGAGTGTGACATAAAATAATGGAAAAAAGAGAACTGATTGACATAATTTATTCAGACTTTCAAAAGGCCTTTGACAGGGTCCCTTGCAACAGGCTACTAAAGAAACTAAATAGTTATGGGCTGAGAGGTGAAGTATTGTCATGGATCACAAACGTGCTTGAAGATAGAGGATAAGATTAAATGGTCAGTTTTCACCTTGGTGATAGGTTAACAGCAGGGGCCTCAAGGGTGAAGTTCTGGAACAGCCTCCCAAGGGAAGCAGTGGGGGCAAAACACCTAACTGGCTTCAAGACTGAGCTTGATAAGTCTATGGAGAGGACTGAAAACTGCCTACGGTGGCATGTAGCTGATCTGCGACTGCTAGCAGCAAACAGCTCCAGTGGCTGGTGATGGGACACTAGTTGGGGAGGGCTCTGAGTTACTACAGAGAATTGTTTCCCGGGTGTCTGTCTGATGGGTCTTGTCCACAAGCTCAAGATCTAGCTGATCACCATATTTGGGGTGAGGAAGGAATTT
The DNA here is from genome assembly GCF_016161935.1 of Mauremys reevesii. NCBI lineage: Eukaryota > Metazoa > Chordata > Testudines > Geoemydidae > Mauremys > Mauremys reevesii. The sequence goes on along the minus strand of NC_052646.1, from coordinate 11,402,880 downwards.
TCCTCTAGGTCAGACTGGCAGAGACCCTGGGGATATTTTGCCTTCCTCTGCAGCATGGGGCACACGTCACTTGTAGGTTTAAACTAGTGTAAGTAGTGGATTCTCTGTAACCTGAAGTCTTTAAATCATGATTTGAGGACTTCAGTAACTCAGCCAGATGTTATGGATCTATTGCAGGAGTGGGTGGGCGAGGTTCTGTGGCCTGAGAATTGCAGGAGGTCAGACTAGATGATCACAATGCTAACCTTAAAGCCTATAAGTCTGAAGGTCCATACTAGCCCTCGTGTTGTTTAATATATTTATTAATGATTTAGAAAGGGGGTTAAATAGTGAAGAGGCAAAATCTGCAGATGATACAAAGACATGTAAGTTAGTCAAGACTAGAAAGGATCATGAGAATTTCAGAATGACATAATTAAGCTGGGTGAATAAGCAATAGGATGGCTAATGAAGTTCAATATCAATAAATGGAAATTAATGCCCATTGGAGGGGAAAATTTAAACTCCTCTTATACCTCATAGGGTTCTAAATTAACTGTGTCAACTGAGGAAAGGGACCTGGATGTCAACAGCTCAATGAAAACCTCTGCTCAATGTGCAGCTTTGGCCAAAAAAGTAAACAAGATGTTTGGATGCATATGGAATGGGATAGAGAATGGTACATAAAATATTGTAATGGCAATATGCTAATCAATGGTGCAGCCTCATCTAGAATAACATGCAATGCTGGCCACCCCACCTTAAAGAGGG